>NC_024323.1:5838793-5846268 GCF_000523025.1 Cynoglossus semilaevis | reverse complement strand
TGAAAATATCCATAAAAATAAAAATAAAAATGTTCTTTACATTTACTTTACGTTAATAAAGATGAGTTAGGACCCTACATCAAAAGAAATGACTCACTTTCTTAATAGGTACATCACCTTATGGTGACTTTTAAACTGCCCATTAAAGAAGAGGGAGCTTGCCACAACAGCATTTCTCAAAATATATTGATATATATATCAATATATTTGTTAGTGCAAAAGTACAGTATAACCACAGACCATGTCAAGTAATTTCCATTCAAAAGTAACACATACCTTGAGGGTGATAGGGTGTGTCTCAGCCCACCTCCTTCTCTTGAGTGGTGTTTTTTCCAGGTTGACAAAGGTAGCTGTCCTTGAAGGAGTGCGTTTTGTCCTTCAGGTGTATGTGAACAGCTGAGTCCTCTCCTAGAGAACATTAAAATGTTTATGTGCATTGCTATATAACCTTCAGCCCTAATTTATCCAATGTAAGATATTTTAGAATGAAAGATCAACAGCAATCACCTGACTTTTTCTATTAAAGTAAGTATTTCTCTCTGAGAAAAAGGCAACTCTGATATAATTTCACACAACATTCATAAAATGGTTAGGAAATTGTCAAATTTGCCCTTTTCTCCTTTTTTTGTGTGTGTGTAGTTCCAATACACACAAAGGAAATAAACTGAATATATACCTACTAAAACGTGTAACGATCAATAACTCAATGGAAGAAATGCCTATTTTCATGGAAAAATGTCAGGGGCCCATACACTTCCATCCAAGTCTGTAGGCCAATATCAGAGACTTGTAAATGAGCTTATGCAATACTGTAAACCCTGCGCTAATTTAGTAAGGTACTGTTTTAAAACAGCTGAAAAATCACAGCGCTATTAGACATTCGAATTGCATACACATAAGTTCGCAGGCTACATGAGAAAGTTTTATGACTATGAAAATAACGATAATTCGCAACATTAGCTATTCAAACAGCATTCAGACACGATCTCATGCACGTGGCAAGTTGAAATAATTTGACTGTCAAACCGATGCATTGCATACTGGTCATATAAAGTATTTAAAATACAATAACATTTCTTGTATTTTAAATACTTTATATGACCTTTAATTGATTTCTTGAAGAAACTAACCTTGTTAGTTTGGTCGGTAGCAGAAAACCATAGCTTGTCTGCAAGGGCAAATTGGCCGATGTACGCATGCGCAGTTAACTCGGGTAGGAAAAAACTATAGGAAGGAAAAAACTCCCCAACACCTGTTCCGTAACCGGAAATAAGACCGTATAACATATTCCTATTTCCGTTATACAAACATTCCAATATCAGCGCGCCCCCTACAGTTGACCGCTGGCATTCTTTTTTTTTTAGTTTAGTCTCTTAAAACTTTGTCTTTGATAGAAAAAGCGTGCTTTGACGATGATAACAGAAAAGCTCATTGGTAAAAATCTAAATCTAAATACAAAATACAAAATAATTTCAAATATATTTTTAGTTAATACTTACTTCAGTTATATATATATGAGGAAGTTGAATATATGAAACAGCAGCTAGCTATTACAATGCCTTTTTATCACAATGATTAACTTTAAATTAAAATCAGATAAGTATTTGAAAGGTAAAAAAAAATCTAATAAAGAAGAAAATGTATTTTTCTTTGTACAGGAGCATCATTTGAAATCAAAATTGCATTTGCCTACCCAACAGAAAGGTGTTCTATTGTTAGGTTTACACTAAATACTTAAATAGTTACATGCATATTTAGCAGGCTATTTTCAGCTTGTGGTGTAGTGACGTTACACAAGCGCCCCCCCCCCCCCCCCCCCCCCCCTCCCCCGGATACAGTCGTGTGATTGGCTGCAAACAAACGAGACATCTGATTGGCTGCTGACGGGCCCCATGTATAAAAATTGCATTCGAGTATCTGGTCACTGCCAGACGAGTCTCAAATGTGGAAATATTCCAAATGCATTTTTAAAAGTACGTATGTGAATCCTTGTTTGTGTATTTATTCTTTTTGAGACTGTTCTAACTCCATAGTGCAGGCTCATTAGTTTGTTAACTGGTAAATACACACAGTCACTGCACACTATTGTCAGTGCAGCTAAAGGAAAATTCCAGCAACTCTTATACTGAATTATACTGCAAATACTGATCGCATCAAAAGTCTGCAAATGTTACAAAAAATGGCCAAGACACAGTAGATGAACCTGCATCACAGTTTTGCATCTACATTTTTGTCTACAGCTGGAACAAATGAGTGTATTTTTAGTCATTTTGGAGAAAAATCATTTTTTTGGAGATTTGTTCAGGATCTTATCAATACAGTATTTTAGGTTGATCAAAAATTGGCGTACCAAAAAAGTATATTTTTTCTGAATTTTAAACACAAAATGGACATAGCTAAGTATTTTGAGGCAAATGTGTGTATTTTTAGTCATTTTTGAGAAACTTTTGTTTTCAGAGATTTGTTCAGGAACTTATTGGTATAGCATTTTGGTCTTCTTTTCCGCTTAAGCCAACCTAGAAGTCTGCATTAAAAGACATCACTGCCACCTACTGCGTCAAGTGTACAATTTACCATGTTCCACATTTAAATTCAGTTTTAAACAAGATTTTATTGTATTTCATTCTCAACATATTATATATCCAAAATATATACTCCATAGCAAAGTTGGCCGGGTTTGGGCATGAAACTCCCAGGCTGAAAAAGTGGCCTACTCTGGCCCTGGTTTCCCTAGAATACATTTTAACACGAAAATAGGGCAAAAATAGAATCAAGGAAGACAAAGAAATATGCATCACAGTTGTCATACGATTATTGAACAAAGAGTTATTTTAAGAATGTCCGACACTGGCCTTAAAAAAACTACTAGTTTGGGTCAGTTTTGCTAATGTCCACATCAAACTCCTTTGTTTGTTTTTGTACGTGTTGCTGAACTTTGACAGATGCTGAGGTTTATTTACTGTGTTAGGACATATGGAACTTGTCGGTGATGACAGTAGAGATAAATTATCTGTTATCATAGATCAGGGTAATGGGAGGCCGAGAGGAGCTGTACAGCTGAGGATAAATCTCTGAGAGCTCCTCTGTGCATGTAGTAAATTACAGAGGTTAGAAGAATACCAGAAGAAAATGTTTTATTAAAAAAATGTACTTACCTAAAGGATGGGTGATGGACATTAATGTTGTGAAAGCATTAGCAAAGGAAGACAAACTGAAGGTGGATCTTTGTTTGTGACACATAAAGAGGGTAAAAGGGAGGAAACAGACATTTAACACTTCTCCAAAATCAACTCTGATCCCTGCTGGTCTGCTTATCTGCACTGGAGACGTACAGATGGGTGAGTCTGAAGGGAGTGCAGATCCTGTGTGGTGGAGTCGTCAAGCTGATGTTAACCAGGTGCACACTTGCTCTGCTGCAGCAGTCTGGAAGAAAAAGATACTTTTCAGATTTGGGCTCCACCTTGTCCCGCAAACCAGGTTTTTCCTCCCATTCACCCTGACTTTGTGAAATATATTGATGTTTTTCCTAAGGTTGTTTGCATATATTATGTCAAAGATGTATTTATGGTGGGCCTGATTTTGATCCATCCCAAAGAGCGGTCCAGTCCTGACGTAGACCCTGAGGTTCAAGAACAGATCGAGTGGTTTGTCTATAAATTAAAAGACAAACTGCTCCTCCACTGTCTCTGTGGGAAAAAAGGAGTATGACACTTCACAGGATGTATTGCTATAAGAACTATGGCTGTAATCAAAAAGAAATGTGGAGACACAAGTTTACACACACGCTGTTTATTAAAGCTCCTCAACTCAAATATACTGTGGTAAAAAAAATCAAATAAAATCAAGGGTTTTCACTGCCTTTGCATTTGGTTATTTAACTGGTGGAGTTCACAGCCTCAGTGGGATGAACTGAACTAAAAAAACAGAGTTCCTTCAACCAGTGGAAAGTCTGTTCTTTTTGTCTTTTTAAATGGAACAAAAATCAGACGTATAGAAACCTGTTGCGTAAATTCAGTGGTTTTAATAAAGTGGGGTAAAAAAAAAAGTAAAGTTTGTTCTGCTTTCAAATGTCCTTATTTTGTGTGACAATGATAAAACTTGTCACACAGATACATCTACCCCGTAGATTTTCCTGTCCACTGAGGAAAACCTCGACAATTCCGTGATTGGAGTGATCCCCCTCCTCCTACTGGCCATGTTTATGTTTTCAGCTGAACCCACCCTTTTATTGAAAGCAATTAGCAGAACATAAACACTGTGTCTCCCTGTGTGAAAAAGAAGCATTGCAGCCAGTTTTTACACTAGATGGATAGTGCTGTTACTCTTCAGATCCTTATTGAGTACACCAACGCCCATCAGGCAATCTCCAGCCAAACTACGCTCACGATTCACGGGTAGATTTCACGTGGTTGTATCTGTTGTTGGACAAATACTTGAGAGAAGCGTCTTCAATTGTTTTATACATTTAAATCTAACACTTAAAAAAGACTCCTTGATTTTTTCCCCCAACCTTCCCTTCATAAGTAAAAATGAACAAGCTGGTATTTAATAAATGCTGTCAAACTGTCTGTAAAATAACAAAATGTTTAATGTTCCTGTTACTCCCCCCCTGACCCCCTGCCCACCCCCACAGCTTAGTTGACCTTGACAGAGTTCCAGTCGAAAAACGTGCTCAGTGGTATCTGCAGACTGAAGTGTTAGGTTATCTCCTGCTCCTCCTACACCGCTGCTCCTAGTCTCCGCATGGATACTGTAAGTGTAATAGTGAATCCTCAAGTTGTTGCCTGAAAAAAACAACTGATAATCACCATTCAATTAGTCAGACTCTGGCATCCCAACGATGAGAAAAAAAGCTTGTGTCTGCTAAACGCACACGTGTTGCTAGAGCATGGTAAAACACTCAAGGGTTTAATATGTGTGTGTGTGTTATATTGGACTATCTGCTTCTCTCCCTGTGTATATCTGCAGCCTCCATGAGGTCACTGCATTTATCCACCGTCTAATCCCTGAGATGAGAAAGTCGCCCTAAGGTCAACGCAGCCTTCCTCCCGTTTAGCAGTTTGGAGTGTGTTGTGACGTCTCTGAGCTGTCTCTTCATCTCTGGATCGCCAACTGAAGCCTTCACACTAAACCCTCACCTCTAGTGTTGGGCAGGACTTTACAGAACAGTAAACACAGAACACACAACTCTAATATGATGGCTGAACTCAAGAGCTAAAGGAAGGCATAAAAAAATCATGCTTTAAATGTGTGATATTGTAATCACTGTGGTGGAAAAGTGACCGTCCTTCCTTCTTTATTCACACATACTCGCCAATAATTTAACCATTAGTCTTGATTGGCTGACGTCCCACACCACCGGCTGTGCTCTCACTCGAGCCAACTATCTTGACGGCTATGGAATACTGATGCTCAGTTGTGGGGCCCTGTGTGGGCAAAACAGTTCCCTCCTCAAAGGCCAAAGCTTTTTTTCAGTCCCTGTTGTTTTGCCTTAATTTAAAATTATAGTAAACAGAGTCAAATAAATAAGCAGTGAAAGTCGATGAGTGGTTTTTGTGCCATGTTGGCTGTTTAACAGCAATTTTACTGCATTCATATAATTTAGTAAAATGTTTTTTTCTTTTTTTTTAAACCAAAAAGGGAGAGCAGCCATTAGCACAGTACAAACCATTTGTCACCTTCACATTTTTCATATTTTTTAGAATTATTTTTAATGATTTACATTTAAAGTGTTTTAGTGCATTCAAATTATTAAGTGACAGATTATTTTATATGCTTTTTAAAAATGTATTATTATTGTTTATTTATTTTACACAAATGGCTATATGTAGCAATAAAACTAACAAACTTTTGCACAATACAAACCATTTGTCAGTGTTTGCCAAGTGGGGGATGGTTCCACCTAGTGGGCAAGGAGTTATAGCAAGGGTGTGTAGCAGCTCAAATAAATTTAATTTTTTATACATATATATATATATTTTTCCTGGTGAGAATATCGCTTTTTGAGGAATTGAGGTAGTGGGTGGGGACAAGAGCCCTAGAAACTGCAGAAAAACGTTTGGGAACCACTGTCATTTGCCTCTCAACTTATCCAGACAAATTAGTTTTACAAACATCAATGTTGAAGCTGATTTCTTTTACTAGCTCCACATTCAAACAACATTCATTTTAGTCACCGTGCACATCAATAATGTTCAACTACATGTGACCTTCCTGTTATCACCTGCTGAAATCGGTGTAATTTAAGATACATTGTAATTAGTCCATGTTGTTAGTGCAAGCTCTGTGTATACAGTTTGGACGTCCATTCCGTCGTCCACTGCTCCGTAGTGTAAACAGGCTATTTTTCAAAGCTATCAGCAGGTTTTGAGCATATTTATTTATTCATTTATTAACGGGCACATTCAAGCACTTCATATTAGCGTGAATTGTAAAATTGTAATGATCATAAACCTCCTTTAACCACAATCTTGATTAGTATAAAATATCATTGTTGTTGAACTCGATAATGGAAAAATAAACATGGTTCATTTGGACTATTACAGAGAGAGAGCAACAAAAACACCCATAAGACTGCTGCTGGCAGGAAATGACACGGGTGTTGTGTGTTGGGCATCACACGCTGACTTGCTCAAAAAGATGCTCTGCCAATAAAAACACAAATCTTTCTATGTGTATGCTCATCTAAAAAAAAAAAAAGAAAACCCTGAAGCTGGAAGCCTTTTCTTCCCCTGATTATTTCCATTTACCTTTCCTGTCAGAAAAGTTCCAGTCCCCTAATGTAATCTCTAACGGCCACAAGAACCAACAAATTACATTCTGATCCCTACTAAGAGTTCCAGGTTTTATTTAATCCTGCCTGAGCAGAAATAAGATGTTCAGGACATGAAGAGAAATGCATTTGGAGTAATTTTTTTTTACTAAAAATCATAGCATAATAAGACATTTTTGGTCAATATTTGGCAGCTAAAGATATAATTTTTATATATATATATATATTTTTTTTCTTTTCTGCATGTTTCTCATCAAATTACTGCATTTTGAAAAATATTTTAAAATTTTTTTTTTGGAATTTTTCGACAAAATTCTAGTTTCCATGTCATGGTGGTCAGAAGGTGAAAAAGTTTCACGAAAAATGTCAAAAAAAAGAAATTCCACATGGCACATGTGGCACTCAGCGTATGTTCTGACAGGTATCACATATCACTACAACCCACTTCAGCGAGGTCTAATCTAAGGCTAAAGGCCACTCCACTGTGCCTGCTGCCACTGTACTCCAGGAGAAGGGAGATGTGTATTTGTGCTGGGGCCAAAAAAGAGAGGTGCCGTGAAACCTAACACCAGCTGGAGATTTCAGCTGGCAGCAGAAGAATTATCTCCCATCGTGGGCCACTGAAGGCATCAGGGAATACGCAGGTGAAAGGTCAAAGTATGATGTGACGTCTTTGCTTTAGTCAAGACTGTGTGTGTCCAAA
>NC_024323.1:5775660-5838770 GCF_000523025.1 Cynoglossus semilaevis | reverse complement strand
AGGAGCCCTGTTCTTCACACTCCTGTCATTATGAATTTCAGCTTCTATTTTGTCTCTCATCGCTGGGTGGAGAAAAGCAAACTATAATCCAGGTTTTCTCATCCTGTTCAGGATAACTGTCAGCACCTCCATACACTGTGGAAGGATTCACCGACTTGTTACAACACTGGCACCAGGTATTATCACTGTAATCTCTTAGTACCCACAGCAAACAAAACCTCTTCCACAGTCATTATCTGTTTGCTGACAAAGACCGACAGACACCAAAGAACATCGAGATGAGATGGAGGAGACGGGGGGAGACAGAGAAGTGAAAGACTGTAAACGAGACAGGAATAAAACCCACCACAAGAGCGAGGTGAAGCAGACAGAGCAGCAATAAAACAGTAACGCAAATACTAAATGTACCGTAACTCCTCCAGATGCAGGACCTTTATTAATTATAAATTTAGTTATAAGACTTTCAATCCAGTTCCTGAAGGTGACACCACCTGAAACACAACCCCGTCGCACCTTTGCTTATTATTTGGGAAATGCCTGACATATTTCTGGACTCCTCAAACACACCTCTCATCTTACCATAACAATCTGACACAATGTGTGCCATTATTGTTACACAACCCAAAGGCAGAGCTGTTTGCCTTCAGCAGATGGTTTGGTATTGAAAATCAAGGTGCAGTAATGTACACAGGGAAATTTAAAGGACAATATTTGGATACAATTTCATTGGACTTCACAATTTGTAGTTTGTTGCTTGCAGCTGATTTTAAACTATTAACTGTACCATGTTCTTGTAGATTAGGTGAGAGGCAAATAGAAAATAAATAATAATTGCGTCCCTTAACCAGACTACCAAAACAGGCGGTGAAGCTACAGAAGTGGGAACTGCATGTGAATTGTCCAATAGGAGCCCAAGTATGATTCAGCTCTTTTCCTACTGAACCTTTAGTCAAGCTTTGGATTTTATTCTGTTAGAATTTGAAAAACAATTTCCTTTTTTACTCCACTTTTCAGCAATGTTTTCACCTAACCCTAAAGACCATAAACCCAAGGTTATTTTATTTATTTGCAGTTAATGCTCCTGTAGGCCAATAGTCTGATGTCCAGAAAAGTTGGCACATGCTCCAAAAAAGCAGTAAACAGAAATTTTGCAGCAAATTTGAACCTTTATGATTCATGTAAAATGACAAAGAAAGACGTTTTGAATGGTGTATGGATACGACTATCTACTCCACATATCCCAGATTGGGTTGCATCAAAAAGGGCATCCAGTGTAAACACTGCCAAATCACCATGTGGTCGATTTCTGTGACTACAGTGATTTTTCTTCACTTACAAACTGGGTTTTAGTTATTGGAGACATTATTTTATTTTAAATGATAAAGGTTAAATTAAATGAACAAGCTACAGCTGTGTGTAACAGTTTGTTGCACTTTTAGGACGTGTACCAACTTTTCTGGAAATAAGTACGATAAGTGTTCCTGGCTTTGCAGAGAAACTTGCCCAGTAAAAATTCTCCCCTAATCCCACGTGCTGGTCCCACTTAACTGGTAATTGTATTTTCTCTCCAAGTGTTTAGTAGAACAACATGGGAGCCGAGCTCTTCATTTCAACCTACATCATGGCCGAATATAATTCACAGATGTGTTAGCTCAGAGTGTTTTTTTCTTTTGGTCATCACGGGAACCTGAGAGTCTGGATGCTGGTCTGACACTTCCAGCCTACAGTGTGGGTCCTACACCCTGACCCAACGGCAAATACATTTCAGAGGACGTGGTCATTTAAATCCACTAACCTGATAATAATGCAATAACAGCAGCACCTGTGAGGGCTTATTTAAAGAAAACATTTTTTCAGGCCACCGATGGCACTAAAGTCAAAGCATCACTTTGTTGATGCTAACGAACGTGCAGAGAGAACAAGTTTAATTCTAGTCGGATACTGAGATTTGAACACAGACTTATACTATACTAGACTTTAATTAAAACATTGTACAAAACTGCTATTCTCAGTGAACAAAGTAAATGAAAGTGCAAATTAGAGCATTTTCTTTTACCTTTCATTTTTGCGACCTCTTTGGGGGTCCCAACCCCACTTTGACAACGCTGCATTTCCTGTGATTTAAAGAAGATGGTTAAATCTGACAAATAGCATTCTGCTGCAAATTCCTTGAAGGTCGACATCGACATGGTTTACTTCCAAAGACACATGCTTACCTGTGTCGTTGTTATGTTGAATTCTGCTTTGGTATGGAGGGAATTGAATTAAGAAGACGTTATCCAGTAGCGGTCTGGTCCTTATTGACTCCATCAGGCTCATTAGAAACACACAGCTTTCCAACAGGAGGTCAGACAGTCATGGAACCCCGAGCTGACTGCGTTTTCCTAAAAAGATCTGAAGTCCTCAGGGTAACGTAACATAACGTCTTTTTAAAAATGAGTAATTCACTTGAAAATGGCCCAGACTCTAAATGGAGACTGCACAAACTTCGATCATTTCGTTCAAACTGAATAAAACAAACAGCTGGTCACAAAAATATTATATGCATGATTTATTGTAACACATGTCTTGTGTGATGATTATTTCTAAGGTGTAGAAAACAATCAGGAATGTTTTAAGAGATTGACCGTAGAAAAATCAAAACTGTTCAAGAAAAATTATTAGGATCAAATTGTTCCTGAGTAAAACTATGTTTTTGTGTGTGTCTTTAAGACATTCACATTTTAAGGTACAGAAGGCAAAGTACAGAAGGCAAAGGTAGAGAATCCCTGGGCATTTTGTTGCTTAGCAATAATTCAACAGGCTACTACTAAAAAAAAACAAACAACCAAAAAACAAACAAGTAAGGAATGAATGTCATAAAATAACTTATGTAAGCCTTTCCAAATAGAAAATAGTGCAGGCGGTACATATTCTTTTCTTTCTTTCCTGTCATGATTGTAAACATCAGTGATTTTTGTGATTTCAAATTCGCAGGAACCGGACAGGAAGATCCTTTCAACAGCTCATCATCACTGTCTCTGACCACGCTCCTGTTTGGAGGCAATAATGAACTTCCAGGCTTCGACATAATGTGACAGGCAGATCTCCTCAGGGAAGAGCTCCTCCACATCAGGGGAAACGTTCATGTCTTTGCTCTCGATGTAGGACACCAGTGTGATTTTTAGGCTATAAGAGGAAAATCATGATTTTTATCAGTCTTACAAATATGTAACAAATCAACACATGTACAATAAAAGGGGATCCCTCCCCCTTGATCTGACAACAATTCTGACTTTTTTTATTCTTGAAAATCCAAGTAAAAGAAAACCAAAACACTCAGTTTGTCTTCTGAGGCTGGAGTGATGGGTGATGTATTAATTACCAATTAAATAATAATCAACTATTTCTTTTGATTAAACAAAATAAATCCTTATTTTTTACAATTATCCTTTTTTATGGACCAAACCATTAGATGACCCACTCCAATCACAGCCCCATAGTGTACAGTATGTCTTTGGTGGCAAAGCCATACAGTATGAGGCTGTGATCATAAGGAGGGATGCTGCCCTTTTTATTTTCTTTTTATTTCTCAAGGCATTATGCAGCTTCTAGTTAAGAATATTTACCAGTGTAAACATACACAGTAGGTGGCAGTATGTGTGTACTGTAGTGTATTTATTTAACAAAGGTATTTCATACCATCTCTGACGCTAAGGTTATTGTGGCAAATTTAATAAATTCAAATTTTTACCCCCAGTTTGGTTTGAAGGTATCAAGTGCCTTGGGCTTTTTGAGGACCAGCAGCAGGAACTCGTGCATCTCCAGCAGGAAAGCATCAGCACTGCTCTTGGAGAAGAACCCAGTCAGGAGTCTTTTCTGCTCCTCACTCAGAGGCTCCTTGTACTTTTCTGAAACGTCTACAAATGGGTCCTGTGGAAAAAATATATACACAATGGCTATACGAGGCCGTGTCCACTTTTTCTCCTGTTATTACTGTCAGTGTTTTTAGTAACGCCTTACCCTCCTCAGTCGCAGCATGTTTTCTGATTTGAGTGAGGACAGCAGCTGCCACAGCGCCACACAATGTTGAAGACAACACATGCTCAGGGCCTGTAGGTGAGAGTTTTCATTGTCTTCAGGGAATTTTTTTGTATTCATCTTCTATCTGATTCACAGAGGTTTAATGTCTCAAAAAGTATTTTAAAAGAAAAGTTATCTAATTTATTTATTAATCTTTCAGCAGTTGCAGCAGTCACAGGCAAAGGAGTGGTGGACTCCGGTCCATTTACACTCACATTAACAGCTACTGTATGATCAGTTTGGAGGAAACAGGAGTACCCAGAGAAACTCCCCACACAGAAGTCCCATCAGTTATCAGTAGGTATCAAACTGTTGACTTTTTTGCTTTAGATCAAGGGCAAAAAACCTCCCCTTTCCCTTCTGTTTGTCTTGAATTGTTCTGACTTACCCTTGAGTGACTGGACAGAGTTTAAATAAATTGAAAATCTTTTTTTTTTTCTACATTAGCTACACTGTGACCATTGACCTTCTTGCTGTAAAGCAAGAGCACTAACTTTTTCCATCGTGTGGCCATGTTATAGTGGTTAATTTATTCTCAACTTTGTATTAATACTAAATAAAACATACCCAAAACAGTGTAAAAAAACAACTAAGAAACCGAGCTTGTTAAACTATGGAAGTGAGACAAGTTGCTCCCAATGGACTGACCTTGAGAACGTGTGGAGCGATTTGGTCACCCATCTGCAGATCCTTCTCAAGGTAGTAGGACAGCTGCATGTGAGCGTCTCCTCCAGTCATAGACAGAAACCCAAGGGCCACCTCCAGGGTGGACAACGCCTCACAAACCTCACTGTAGGAGTGCAATTCCCCAGCCAGAGTGAACAGGGTGAGAGTCTGAAGAGGCTCCTGTTGTGGCAGAGACATAAAGTGTTTCACACTGATGTCACAGGTAAGTCTGAAAATCATTTATCAAACAATTATTAGAGCTGAAAGCAACTGGCTATATATTGGTTCAATTGTCTTTTTGGTAGAATTATTCTCATATGCTAAACACTTTTGGACATTTATAAGGCCATTCCAGACTAAAATCATCAAGGAATTTTTGAAAGCAATTCTCAACACATTCCACTAGCCAGAAGATGCAGAGTAATGACTCCAACCAACTCTATGAAGAAGAGAATCTGCAAAGATATCACATGTTGTTGGTAGAATTTGAGTTCTACTCGTTTTTAAAACTTTTGTATTTTTTCTTAATTTACTAAGAACAGGTGTGGCACACATTCATTAAACCAGCAGTTATTTGTATTTCTGTTTTTAAAAAAGTTGAATTATACTTTCGCATATTTGTTCTTTAAATTTTTCCATGTTAACAAATTTATTAATATCACATGAATAAATGAATAAAAAAATCATGTTCAAGAGCATTGATTTATCTTGAATAATAATCAATATTGTCTTATATGTATTCAGAACGGTGGATTTAAAAGTTTCAGGACAGATTTTAGAATTTCAAAAGGAGATTTTAACTGAAGCGTGTTAAGACTTCTCCAACAGCTTTGGCAGGTTTTATCTTTGCTTTTTTTATTAAGTCAAGAAACCTACTTGCTGTACTTTGGCTTTGACATCTTTCAGGATCACCTCGTAGTTGCGGTCCTGTCTGTTCACCAGCGTTGGAATACCCTGTCGCAACACAAGCTGAAAATAAGCACTAGAACCTTAAGGACAACTCAGCTGAACTAGTTGTTGTTTACTTGCTCACATCTAGTGTGATGAGCGGTTTCCCCAGAATGAAGCGTGACAGAATCTGCTGCTGGATCTTTGGCAGGTCGTACTCATGAACGATCTCTTGCCCTTTCTCAATAGTGTACTGGGTGTTTGATAGAACCAGGGGCATTAGGTCCCTGTGCAACTCGTACCGGATCACGTGCAGGTCAGTCAGATCAACAGGGCTCACTTTGTAGCTAAGAACAGGGAAGACAAATATAAGCCACAAAAGTGAGTAAATGGTTGTTAAATATCACAGTTCAACTAAAAAGTAAAAGTAGAAATATTTGAATACTATTGCATTAAAAAGTAAAAATACTTCAAAGTGGTATTTTTGGTGTACTCTCACAACAGAAAGTGGACAAGTGAGGGAAAAATAAGGCATGAGCGCCCCCACCTGGTCTCCCTGGTCTGTGTAGCCGGGCTGTATTCATCTACACAGTTGACCAGTCCATTGTGCAGGGCAATGAGGTAGCTAACGAGGGCTGTAGAGCACAGGCCCGGGCCGTGACGCTGTGGTAACAACACCCTGAAGGTACTGTTGTAGTCCAGATCCTTTTCACAGAATTCAGCAGGGATCTTCACCTCACCTGGACAACAGTGATTTAATCCAGATTTCAGTAAACTTCAATTATATATATATACAGAAAATAGTGTGTGTCATCTGGTCTGTGTGTACCATTGGTTGCCAAAGACACTCTGAGTTGATTCCAGGTGTTCAGGAAGATTTTGATGTACTTTTCATACCAGGAGTTCAGAGAAACTGCAAGTAAAGAAACAACACATTTGCACTCAGATCAACTGAGGACAAAATTGTGCAGTGGTTCAGCCACTAATACCAACAAGCCCCCAGGCTGCTAATTTTGAGGTAAAGGAAAACCTGAAACTAATGAAAAGTGTATTTCTGTCTCATTAAAAAAGGCAAAAAAGGCAATCAGTATGAAGAGACTTGACCTAACTACATCATCCTTCAAAAAAAACTGAGTTGAGGAGCAGCATCACTATTTTAATGTAAAATGTTGTTCCATTACCTGCTCTTGGACTGTTGAGAAAATCAGCAATGGTCCTAAAATTCAGCTCAGTAATGTTCTGAAACTTCTTGACAAGATCCCTCTGCAGTGTAAGAATGTTGGGAAGGTGCTTCACAAGGCAAAGCTCAGCTTCCTGAAAAAGAAACACAACTGACTTATTAATGGTCACCATGAGCATATTAGAAATAAAACACAAAAAAGAGATATATTACAGCAAATGCTGATTATAAGAAATCTAGTTCCCCTACGTACCACTAGAGGGAGACTTAGCACCACCAGTTGCAGGAGCAACACTGACTAAACACATTCAAATAGCCATGGTAATGAATTTAATAATTTATCATGTAATTAATATACAAGAAAATTCAGTTTAAATCAGGTTAGTTTAGTTTTTCCTCTAAGACACACATGTATGAACGTATGTTTCCACTTTGAAATCCATTTTACTCAAATTTATTTAAAAAAACATTTTTTTTAAGCTCTGCAATCTGTCTTACCTTGTGTAGAAATCTCCAGAGAACAGGCAGCGTGTCTTTGCCATTGTTCTGCTCCACAACGCGAAGAGTGTGCGAAGAGAGATTTTCTCTCTGCAGCTCCACACAGCAGAACCATGGAGCAGAGAGTTTTTGGGAAGTGAGGCCAAGAATAAACAAGGATCTCCAAAGACGAGCTTCATGATGGGATTTGCAGAAATGCGAGCGTCAGAGTGAATGAATGTATTTGCCTCCTTTAACTTCCTATCCAAGTCCTAGGAATAAAAAACATAATAGCACAGTTAATGCAAAAATACTTTGTTTTTAACTACATTAATTTTACCTTTGTCAAAATAAACTAAAAACAGTCATACCGTTAGTTCAGGTACAATTACAGCATTGCTAATTTCCATCTCCCATCCATTTCTTTTCTCTTTGGTCGAAAGTTGATTGTCATATGGAGCAGGCCCTAAAGAAGAGATCAGACAATTTAACAGCAAAAAACAAATTTAAGACTTCTACCACAGGCAAATTCTATTCTGTTTTATTATTACATCCATTTAAAAAGCCAGATATCCACCTATGTGTTCAACTTGAAGAACAATAAGGTTGGAATTTTGAAAAAAAAAAACAAAACCTAAATTCATTGGAATAAAACATAGAGTCGGATACAATTCAGAATAACAATGGAAGATGACATAGAGCAGCCATTTCTCAATCAGGTTACATGTTTTTCCTTACATTGCTGTTGGTGACGTTCCATCAGGCTGTTGATTAGCAGGTGAACAGTGCTGACAGTTTCATCTGTGCCTTTGCCAAGTGATGTGATGAGATATTTTAGGTCTTCTTGCAAGTGTGCAAGTAGAAAAGGTGCTGGGTCATTGACTCTAGGCTTGATGATGGCTGAGATTGACTGGAAAAGTGAACATGGGACGGATTAATTACAACAAAACATCAGATCACAACAGTGGTTTTTATGGAGGATTTATTATTAATCTCAAATAAGGCTGTCAAATGACTAAATGCTTTTAATCTGATTAATCACAATGTGTCTTTGAATTAATTAAGTAATTAATAAATTAATTACATGATCAAAATGAATCACAATGATGTCTTTTGTACAAAAGCACACGGAAATACAGTTTAATAATAGTTTGGTAAACAGGAGGCTTACTGAAGTAAGATTTTTAATAACATTAAAATCCACCTTTTTGAAGAATTAAAATAAGAACATGTCTACCTCTGGTTGACTGTAGGTACCAAACAGCATGGCCATGTGGGTCAGCATGCGAACCACATTAAAAGGAACAGGCGACATGCTCTTGGTGTCCAACATATCTGGGCTGCCTCTACGAGTTGGAGATCCAAGGATGTGCCCACTCTCGGTACGGTCCCTTCTGTCAGATGATGACGCACCATTAAATACAAACAACGTAAAACCTATTTCTTTAAACCCATATTTTCAATGCATTTTTCTCCATAAATGCTTTATTCTTACCCAATTTGAGCAGCATGAAAGTTAGGCACAGACTTGTGACCATGTCCCCCAATCTGTGCCTTACAGTCCAAACACAAACTGGTTTCCATGGGCATGCCACACTAAAAAATGGAAAATAAAGAAATATCACAATTTATAATTAAAAAAAAAAACTACTGTAAATGCCAGACAAAAACAGTTTTAAAAGTACGCCTGTTATTACATACCTCTCCAATGATGCAGTAGTGGCCGTTTGGACAAACTACATAAAGTTTTTCAAAAAAAAAATGTCATCAGTATGTTTTCCATGGTTTTTGCCATGACATAATTCATATTTACATAAACAATTATTCTGCCGATTACTTACGGTACCACGTCACTCGTCCTTCTACTACTTTTATTACTTGTTGGGCCACTGCTAACATGTCCTCAGGCATTGTGGGTAAAAAGGCAGCCTACACAACAACACAAACAGACAAACAGTCAATAAATATCCATTCACACTGACATTCACACCTATAGTTCATTTAGAATGAACAGTTAAACTTTTCCCTAATTTGAGGAAACCGCAGTTACCACTAGAATTTCAAACCAGTAATCTTTTTCTGTTACCCCACAAACAGACATTCAAGCTCATTAAAAATGTAAACATATCACACAAATGTTAAGAGTGGCTGGTGTTGTCTATACCTGCATGTTGGCAGGTGCATGAGCCAGTTGTTGGAGGGGAACCAGGATCCCTTGGTTCCCACTAATGAGGACAGCAGCCAGGTGAAAGGTCAAGTCCAACAACACACACTTGGAACTGGAAAAGCGAGGACCTAGGGTCAACGGCCCAAGCTGATTGGTCAGGAGAGCCTTGGCAAAAGTTTTCACCATTTGGGTGCCCAGGAATTTGTCAATGTTTTGTATCAGTTCTTCAATGAGCTGTAGTCACAAAGACAAAATCCATCCATTAGTTTATCTTCCTAATCACTATGTTGTTTACAGGTCTCGTATACAGGGAGGATTAAATTACTATAAAAGAATAGTAGGTAGATCATGTCCAAAAATAATTACATTGAGGGCAATTGGACAGTTTCTTGAAAGAAACCTACCCAAGAAACCTACTCCTTCCAGTTGCCCTCGATGTAACTATTTTTGGATAAGATCAACTGGATGACTGAGAACGTACACAGATATAGGAAACGGTTACAACCCTCATAGCCTCTGGCACCAGCTAAAGAGAAGTGTTGTATTACTATACTCTACTGCAAACATTTCCCTTAACATAAGTTGTAAAATGCTCTGTGATAGATCACTTGGTCTTGGACCAACCTCAGGCTTTGGATGAAGGCTCACATCAGCTTCTCTGTAAAGAGTGGTGACCTCTCTGTACAGTGCCAACAGGAGATAAACTGTTTTTAACTGCGGAGAAGTTCTGCACCCCTGCATGAACAACAAGCAAATATAAATACAGAGTTTTGAAACACAAGGGTAAATTGAAAAAAAAAAGACAGACATCGTTACCTTATAAGTCTCATCTAGTTGATCAAATTGGCCTCGCAGCATCACAGTTGTTATAGCATTCCTGAAAGCCTTGTAGTCTTCTCCACACACTAGAAACTGGTCTATTGAAGGGCCTACTTCTCGCTGAGAAAATGAAAGTTTAATTACCAATACGCAAGAATTTCACCATTTTCTTATTAGACCCATAACGAATGAAATTGAGACTATTAATTTAGAAACCTTTAGCAATGCTTCCTTAGGAAAGAGCCAGCTCATTTCCTTGTCTCTGAGGAGTTTCAGGGCAAACTCTACTCCATATTGGCTTGAGATCTTACGTATCAAGTAGACACGGTACCAGTCATTTTCACTCTGCCTACATAAGTTCACCACACTGGTCATGAATGCTGTAGTCACACTTTGCTCCCCTTTTCTCGAATCTGGGTTAAAGGTTAAAAAAGGTAATTTGAAAACACATTTATTGAAATCATTTTAATATGAAAATCTTGCATGCACATAGGAGATTTCGAATGACCCACCAGTAGATCTCATGTTCTCTGTTATGAGGCCAGCAGCCATATCCAGGTCCATACGCACTCTGGCCACTTGCTGAAGATACTCTACAGTGACCGTTTCAGCAGAGTGACTTCTTGATTGTAAGTAGTCAGTCAGAAAGGAACTCTCTTCTTGGAGACATTTCTGCTGCTGTGCAGTGGTCCTGAAGTGTAACATCTCAAACATGGAGTCCTAGAAAATTGATTTTTAAAAATTTGAAGAAAAAAAAATAATAATAAAAGAAAAACAATCATGCATGGAATTTAATCAAGGTGTGAATTGTCAATAACTGCATACCTCGAGGCAGTTAATGTACAAACAGTACAGTTCAATTTTGTTTGTTCCTTCCAAGATTTGGCTCTTCTCTAAAGCCTTGAGATGCACCTGCAGATAATCCTTAACCTTTTCAAAGCTTCAAAGAGAAGACCATCCATTAACTTAAGTGAACATTTACAAAATGTGTAAAGATGTGTTCATGTGAACCCAGTGCAACGCACCTGTATTTCAGCAGCAGTTTTAACACAACTGATCGGACCACAGGATTTTTATCCATGCATTCATCAAAAGGAGAGAGCATCTTGGTCCGCACATGTGTGTTACCTGAAGGGAAGAAACGTGAAGAATATAATAGTGAAAGAACAGGCACATACATGAGTGCACACACAAGTGTGACATACCCTTGTGATTTGGAACTGTGTTGGTTTCCACCAGGAGAAAGGATAGTAAGTCATGTATGACAGCCGAAGAGGGAGGAGAGTTGTCCTTGAAGCACATATTAGACACCAGGTCTATGAAGAAGGTGTTGCACTGCTTCCTAAATCGAGCATGTCGTTTGAAAAGAACCCTACAGAGTACAAAAGGTGTAGATTTCATGTAAATATATATACCTATATTTACATAAATTTATTTATATATATATTTACACTGTCTATTTTTTCCAAGTTGTTAAGTCAAAACGGGCCTACACAGGGACACATTGGTTAGCTTACTTGACCTACAGCAAGTAGATCACTGCACTAACCTAACTATAGTCTGTCTGTATGGAGGCTTATTATAATTCCACTGATAGGCACTAAGAGGCACAAAGGTGCAACACGACTGTCAATCAGCACAAATACAGAAGGATACTTCAAATAAAGTTGCATTGATGCAGACCCAGATTCAGCTTTTGTCAAAACCTAGTAAAACTGATGAGCATAAAAGGCATTTTTATTCAAATTTGATGCAAAACCTTACCTCATGTCATCTGACGGAACAATTGGGAAGTCATCTTCAACTGGTTGCATGCAGAATGGACAGTACATCTGACCCGGGACCAACCACTGCCTGATACAGGCAACACAATATACGTGTTCACATGGCAGGCAGAGTGGGTCCTGAGGGTCTCCCATACAGACTGTACACAGTTTAAGGCCAAACCTGAGAAGAACATAAACAATAGATCGAAAATCAGAGATTGAAGAGATTAGAAAAGCCAGACAATATTTAAATTTAATTCTTACCTGAAGATCCGTTCAACAGCTTCATCTTTACACATTTTCAGTAAACGTATAACTTCCTCAAATGACTGTTGGGTTTTCAGGTCTGAAGTTTTTTCCAGGATCTTGAGAAAAATGCAAAAATATATCCATCATCATTAGTTTTATATTAAAATAATTAGAAAAAATGTAGATAAGTAAATTTTTTACCACCTGGCCCAGTGTTTTTGTATGTTCCAATACTAAAGGAATGAGTTTATTCTCTGTGTCATCGATGTTGAACATGTTCTCAACAAACAGTGACATAGAAAATAAACGATTCCATCCAGCTCTATGAAGAGAAAACAAAAATTAAATTGAAGAATCAATTGTTCAATTTTATCGCTTAACTATAACACTAACTTTTACATTTAAAATTGATTTACTTACTGGACCCGGTACACAATCTCTTTGCTTCTTTGTCCATATTCTTTTACACTGTCCTCTGAGCAGATCAACTCAATAGGGACCTGGAGTTTTTTGACCTTCCTAAGCCAATTTTGCCTTTCGGCCTCTGTGTTTAGGGCCACTGGCTCAAGGTACTCTACACATGCAAAAGCAGTGAACACGTCCAGCACCTAGAGAACAGAAATATAATAATATATGTTAATGTTACAGGTCACTTAAAAATGTATCCAAATAAAAATACAATTTAAATTGAAGGAACAACTGAAAATACAGTAAAGGTCTTCAAGGCCCACCATTTCAACCCCATTCAGGACATAGGGATTCTTCAAGAGCTCACTGGTTACATCAGGCTCAATGCAGATCATTCTGGAAAGATTCTGAAGCCTGTTTTTGAACTCATGATAAGCCACATGGACCCATGGAAGAGATATTATTGTTTCTTTTTCATTGAGCTTTGACCACACCTCATTGACACAGCAGTTTAAAGCACAACGCAGGAGCTACAGGAGCAGAGATCGTGTTAATTGATGTGGTTTCATAGTACAGTGTGCTGAGACTTCACAGTGAAAAAAAAAAAACAAACCTGAACATCTCCTTGACATGTCACGTTCATGGTCATTGAGATGAAATCCTGAAGGTAGCGTTGAAAATACTCTATCTGCATCTCTGGGTTGGCTTTTGCAATGTACCGGCCAAGTGGTGTTTTCCAAAAAAAACCCACAAAATCTTTTTGGGTGTGGCCTAGAATAAAATAATTTGTCAGATTTTAAATCAAAGACCACTTAACAATGTCACTGTAAGGTGGACTTTTAGGAGTACTTAATAACAGCTACTTTACCTTCATGTTGAAGAGTATGAACCCAGAGCTCCTCAAGGAAATCCATGATCCTCCAGCTGAACGGCATGCTGCAGCTCAAGTTCTTGTCTTGTGCAATGTAGTTTTGTACAAGGATTGTTTTTGTTTCACTGCTGTGCAAAGAGTCAGTGAAATGATATTTGCTAAAACAAAAACATAAAACATTTTCTAAAGTTTTTACTTTAACTTCACATTATCACTTACTTGTTGTCAACCTTTATCTGGGGGATTTCCAAAAACTTGTCATGGCTAAAAAGATCCAACCACAGCCTCTTGAGAGAGTCACCACAATTGCTATCAAGCAAGATATCCAAGTTATGATCACGATCAATGACTGACACCAGTTGGGCCATAAGTGGAATGACAACAGCTTGAATGCGCTTCCACAGAGTGTGCCTGTCAGAAAAAAACATGTGACAACTATCACTTACCTATTATTATTATTATTTATTTTTATGTAATAACTAGGGATGCACGGAAGCATCAGAAAATTATGATATTGCCAAGTGCTTTTGACTCAAGGTTTAATCAGCCAGTAGTACACAGTACAATTTTGAGGGTTTTGTTTGTAAAAAGGGAAAAAGCCATAGCTTCATTTCAGTAAAATACCCTGCTTATAAAGAATGAATTACAAATAATCCTGATGTAAGCCACCAATAAACAATACAAAACCAGTTATTTATTTTTATATATTTGCAAAAAGTAAGCCAAGTGACGCTACAGCCCATACCTAAAGGTGCCTCCTTCTTGCAGTGCATCAATGTTTGAGGCTTCCTTAATCACCCAATTGGTCTTAAAGGAGTTGTTTTCATGATTTGCAAGCAGTGAGTAAAGATGTTTCTTCATGTACTGCAGAAATTCACCTACAAAAAAAAATTGAATAAATAATAAGCAAAGAAGAAATTCTAAATTCTAAAATAAAGTTTTATCAATGAAAGAAATGATCATGGCACCGTTTATGCTGTCGTCATCACTAAGGAGAGTCAGCAGGATTTCCACCCTCTGAGTGCTTCGGAGGCCACTGTCCACTCTGTCTCTCAACATTCCCACTGCACTCTGTACACAGCTGCGCAACAAAGCTGTAGTGTCCAACAAATTTTCCAAGCCCTGTTTTACAAAGATACAGTAGTCAAATACCAAACGCAACTTGTTATTATTTTCAGCAAATTGTGTTTGGCAAGTTCTGTTTTTAGGAATGCCAATAAAGGTACTGAATGCAAGGGTGATTTTTAGCTTACAATATTTTTTGTTAGATACACTTTGAGAACAGAGTAGCCCAGACAATGGAAATGAACAAAAGTCTCCCATTTAACGACTGTAACTTCACTGAATAAACAGTGGCATGAAATTACCAACAGTCCTAAACACAAACAGGTAGAGTGTGCACGTTCTAACAAAAACAACTACAAAATTATTTTTAAGTAATGCCCTAATTAATTTTTAATTCATTAAGGCATAAAATTGAGTTTATAGCATTTCCTGCAGGGGAGCTCAAGGTTTCATTCGGTTATATAACTTAAAACGTTAGGAATGAATGCACTTACACTTTCTTCTACCTCCATTTCTTCTGTCTCAATATACATGTCACCCTCTTCAGTAGCTGTAACAGAATAAATTGTGACTTCAAAACACTGGGAATCAAGGTGAGGACTAAATAAACGAACAAAATTACAAATTTCTTTTAAGTGACGATAAATTTAAAAAAAAACACCTCACCATCAGGCTGGCAGATCTTTGTCTCAAACATTTGACTGATTGTCATGTTTTGCAAAGCTTTGATGTCAGAGACAATGTCTTTTGATAGTCTGAGATCATCGATGTGAACAGATCTCCAGCGACCTGTGTGTATCAACACGACACAGTTTGATTGTGTATCCTAACTGTGCTAAACAATTTACTGAAGTAATATGAGAACTTTGTAATTCCTACCCCCGTGAAAGCCAACGTAAGAAGTTCCTCCTTCCATTCTTGGGAGTCTTGTGATAAAGAACAAGAATGCACCATTTCTTTTTCCCTCCTGAATTATTTTGTTGATTTCATTTATGGAGGAATACCTACAGGTGAAAAGCCAAACATAAGAAAAAGAGCAATACTTTTGATGCATACCCAATACTAATTAAGTTTTACACCTACTTTGCAGATGCAATCAGATTTGCACTGTGAGTGGTTTCGTCAAAATCACACTGAATGATGAGGATTTTTTTATAGTGACCCAGCCTCGGTTTCTCCTTTTCAGTGGTCAGGAAGGTCCTTCCAAAAATCAAAAATGTAGTTTTTAGACAAACAGTTATTAGTACTAAAACATTTGAGATCATTGGGCCATTAACAAACCTGATCTTCTTTAGAAAGGAGTGCTCAGTGTCAAACTGCTGCAGTGAAAGCAGCTCAACATTTAGAAACATTTGTTCCAATGGTTTCAGGTCAGCTGTTGTCAAAAGTCTTGAGAACGTTGTCACCTGTAACGGAAAATTGTCATTAGTTATAGACATTACAAATGCTTAACTACAACATAAATGAATGTAACTGTTACCTCTGTGAAGGATGGGAATCCTTGGACATCCCGCTCTGTTTCAGCACGTAGGTAGTCAGCAAAACAACTGGTTTTCTGCTTTTCAAAGTACACATTGGCCAGGTTTTCACTTTCCACTTTGGGAAGGTCTGTGCAGTCCAGTCGTACCACTGAGTCTGGTGTGGCACATTTGAGGAGGACCAATTTAGCTTCATCAAGTGCTCGCTTGTCTGGATCTGAGATTTCCAACCTAGCCTTCTCTTTCTCAATTACTTGAAGAATCACAGAAGCACATGTGTCTGAGTGATAGCCAATGAAGACATCTGGTGGCTGATACTTGTAGGTAGAAGCCATTGCTAAGTTTTGACTGCCGAGGGTCACAAACAGTTTTACCCATCTCTCTAGTTCTACTACCATCCTCTTCTGATCAGCTGTAAGGACAGTGTGAATGTCCAGATAGTGCTTCTCCAGCCTGTTGATGAGAGGTATTGGGAATTGTCTGTACACTATCTCTTTTTCCTCAATGACGATCAGACGAAAGTCATTGTGCACCCTGCATTTCACACGGTGGGTTCCCAGCCCAAGGTCCACATATTTTTGTCCACCCAAGTAGACATAGTATTGGTTGAGTGCATCGTACAGACTTTCATAAAGGTTTTGCAAGTTCAGAAGCACAACTGTTTGACCTGTCTCCATGCAAATCTTTACTCTATTGATGTTGCGGCAAATTTGGGTATATTCTTGGTCTTTTGGAAAGCTGGACCCAAATATGATTTCTGGCTGATTTCTTTCTGAAAAGAAGGTTTGCTGAAGGATCTGCAGTGCTGCAAAGTTTTTGGTTAGCACCAGCAAGTATCGACATTCCTCTTCCTGTCCAATCGACTGAATGTTTTCTCTTACAAACTCAATGGCATTGATGTTCTCCAGATTTGGTGAAATCTGTAGTCTTTCAGTAAACAATGAGACTGCATCTACATCATCCCTGCCACTGAAGTTTCTCAACACTGCCTTTATAGTTTCCTCCGGTGTGGGCTTCTGCTGGGTTACCTTGGCAACAGCAAAGAGCATCTTGATCAGGCTGTAGAAGTCACGAAGTCCAAAAAAGCCTTTTCCTTGCTCATGGCAGATGTTTAAGTATGCTTTTGCAAAAGGCTTGAAGACATCCCTGACCTTTTCCAAAACCACTGCATCGGATGAACATATGCCTTTAGCGCTTTTAATAAGTTCTCTTTCATCAGGATCACCTCGGGACACAAAAATCCCTCTGTTCATCTTTGCTGGGTCTAAAGCCCAGTTTGAGATGCCAATAAAACCAACTTTTTTGTGTGGTAGAGGCTCATCATCAATGCATCCCTCCTCTAACAGTGGGTGAAGGGTTTTCAGTGGCATCTTTGGAGAGTCTTCAGCAAGGCCAATCTCATCAAGAACCACTACTGAAATGTATTCATTCAAGTTCTTTCCTTCCTGAAAGCGTCCACATTGCTTGAATGTATTAATGATACCTTCTGGGGTAGAGTGAGGACTGCACTGGAAGGACACCAAGTGGATCTGTTTCAGCTTTTTGTAGAGATCAGAATGAGCAGCTTGCCCCTTCATTGCATCTGCCACCAGGGTTTTTGACAGAGATTTGGAACTTCCAGGTTTTCCAACAAGAAAAAGAGGGATTCTTAGCTCAATGCAGAGAACCATCATAAAGACATTCTCTTTTAGGGCACCATTTCTTGCAATGGTATCTCCCATTGGTACACCACTTAAAAGTAAGTCTTGCATGACTGCAATTTCCTGCTGTACCTTTCCTGAGTCGTACGATGGTGGTAGGTGATCGCTGATTTCTTGTCTGTATTTATCTTTATCTTCAAGGCAGGCATGGTAGCACACCCCAATAGCCATGACTAGAGACCAGATAACTGGGTCTCTGGCCTCCCTCTGGTACCGTTCCTTTTTTTTTTGCTTGTTCTCATGTTCCTTCAGCTCAGAAAAAAGCATAACATGGTTTTCGTAGAACCAAACAAATGCCTGCATGCAGCGCTCAACATCTCTCAGACTTACAAAACTGCATTCATCCTTTCTTGTTCTCATGAACCTCTGGGAAGCTGAAAGAACGTTAGTGATCCATTTCATGTAGTTTTGCTCAATTGCTTTGTTTTCAGTTACTCTTTGGACAATCTGTTGGATGTATATTTTCTCTGTTTGATCATTTAACTGTCCAAAGTCCCAAACCAGAGGGATCATGCTCGGCGGCAAGGCTTGAACTCGATACACCAACTGACGTAGAGGGATAGAACCCAGTTTTTCATCAGTTTCTTCAGCCCGTACTCTGTAGCCCAGACCAGCTGATTCTAACCTCTTGATCATCTCATCTGTATGCTTCCGATAAGGGTTGCATGCTGCAATAATCTGCAGTCCACACATGGAGGTCAAACTGTCTCCCTTCACTGTATTGTCACACAGGACTTCCTTTATACTGCTAATGGCCTCGGTTGTGTTGGCCTCATCAAAAAAGAGAACAGAGTCAAATCCATAGTCTGTTTTGTTGATAGAAGCCATGACTTCTGCTTCTCTTATTTTGGAGTAAATCATCTCTGACGATGTCCCTCCGTGGACCTTTACCAGCTTCATGTTTTCAGTTGCCACTCCACTCCTTCGCAGTTCACAAAGGAATTTGATCAGTCTAGTCTTACCACAACCTGTTTCGCCCATGATAATGACTGGGATGCCACACCTAAATCGCATATGGATGGCGAGCATTTTCAGTATGTTGTCAGTTGTTAGTTCATATGTTTCATCAGGATCAAGAGGCCACTGAATTCCAAGAACATTGCAAATTCGCTCAATTTTCTCAGCTCTGGTCAACTGATCAAAATCAATGTTGAAAGGGACTCTTTGTAGCTGAAGGCCTTCATACAACTGTCTTGTCATGATTTTCTTTCTGATCACTTTTCCACTTGTGGGGTGAATTGCATCAACATCTTTTTCATTAACCTGTAGATGGAAACCAATGAAAGTCATTGACACATGGTCATCATTGAAGAAGATGTATGGATGTGGCTCAGTTTCCCATCTCTTTCTAATCAGAAAAGGGGCCAGGTCTTCATCTTTAACACCAGTCAAGTCTACTTGCGTCCTGCCAGGACTTTGGTCAGAGATACTGAGTGATGGAGTGGCAAAATCCTTAGCCATTAGAATCATGAAGTCCACCACAAAGGTTTTGAACCCAGCTAATGTGTCTCCAGTGAAAGCTGCATCACAAAAAACAGATCCCTCACAATCTTGTAGCTGAATGTTAAGAAACCATGCAAAATTTCTCAGTTCTGCCCAGGATGGGTCCATGATGCCACAGTACACAAGCAACATCTGAAGGCATTGGACATGAGATCCTTCAACATCCTTATATGTGAATCCATCAAGATTGATGCCGTTGTGAAACCGTGTGAGATACTGATAGGGCCTCTGAAAAGCAGCGCTTTTAAATTCCTTATCATCCATTAATGGGTCATCAGCGTTTACACTGGAGGGATCTTCTTGCTTCTTCATCTCTAGCATTAGAACATCTTTGGGAGGTTGACAAGTGATGTTCGGGAACACATATATGAATGTGTTGTTGGCAGTTTGACCCTACAGCAAGGGAGGGACACACTGATGTCAGCAACAGTTCAACATAGATAAAACATGTGACTTTGGATTTAAAATCTCATCTGACTTTATACCTGCAGTGATATGTTTGCTTTAACTGTTGGTACTAAAATCTCTACCACATACAGATGTTTGGGATTGCATTTCCACATCTTTCCTTCACAATCCATCAAATAGCCCAGAACCAGCAACTTGAAAAGAAACTCATGGAGGCCTTTCTGAACCTTTTTCAAAAACAAGAAGAGGAAAGTGTATTTCAAAATAGGATGTTAAGAAATTATCTAACAAGATTTACTGTATGTGTTATGTTAATGTTAATACTGAATCCATAGCTACCGATGAAGTGACATCAAAATGGAAGATCGTGAGTTCTTTACTCTTTGTGGTTTCCAAAAGAGACTGAAGAATATCATTTTCATCAACCTTGGGTTCAATCAGGCGAATGCATTTCAACAGAGAAGGTTTTTTGGTTGATTCCTTCAGTTTTGAATACAGTCTCTTGATGTAAAGTGATTTACCTGGATTTTTTTTAAACAAAAGCAGTCATGATGGCAATTAACAGTCAGGACATAGACCGGATAATTGATTTCATCAAATCAATTTAAACAAGTTTGAAAAAATACATACCAACACCTGCCCTTTTGGAAGAGATGATACCAACACGAAGGCGGTCTTTGAACGCAGCAGCAGCACTACATATATGCGCTGGGACGGTGTAGTGCTTACAGAGGTATTTCTGGATTCTTTCCATTGGCTCCTGCGGAACCATGTGCAATCTGTACTGGCTGAATACTGATGGCAGGTAGGCATGTTCTCTTTCTGAGCTGCAGATGATCACTAATCTGTAGTCGGGTCTGCTCTGCAATTTAATTCTCTGGAAGAAGGTTTCAAGCTTATAGCTCACATCATAGGAGAGTAGCTCACCATACAGCAGTGTATATATTTTCTCTCCTTTGTAACCTGGACAGAGACAACGCCTGAGAAAGAGCTCCACCTGCTCATATGATGTTGAGGAGTTGCAAAGAAGTACCTCATCGTAGGTGGGAAGTGATTCCTCGTTGCTACTCATGTAAATGGAGATGCAAGATGTTAGGACTTCATCTTGCGGACAAATTATGAGGTTAGGATTTCCTGTCACCAAGCGTTTAGGTAGCTGCCTCTGAGTGAAGTTTCTTCTGAATCCTTCAGAACTGTCTTCTTTACTGTCTTTCATTTCTCTGCTAGCTAGTAACTCCAATAGTTGTCCAAGAGTTCTCATGTCAAGAATTTGGGGAAGAAAGTTTTGCATATCTTTCCTGTAACCATTCCAAATGAGATCAAACTTTTGGGTAGTGTTTCTTCGTTCCACAATACTTTGTGCACCATCAAACAGACTGGTGAACTCTAGGTCTTCTGCATCATGACTTGGCAACACAACAAAAGTCTGAAACTCAATGTCCTCATTTTTATCTTGTGGCTCTGTGAGAATTTTATACTGGAGTGCATGCCATACTTCCCTCAGGTCTGAGACTGTGCAGTTTTGCTTGACAAAAGAGAGCATCATCAGAACCTGGTCATTCACACTTGTCAAGTTTTGCTGAGTAAGCCTGCTGCACAGGTAAATTATCTGTTCGTCTGTGTAGTAGTTTAAATAGTAAAACTGGGATCTCTGCTTGTTGACAAAAGCCATCCAGTATTCCAGGCATTTTTCCATTTTTCTACAGAGCTCAGGAAGGTGCTCCTCTATGCTGCCATCCACAATCACAGTACTGACAACACTATTCAAGTTAAACTCCATCATTATGCCAGGTTCATTGGTGCTTAAACAGCATCTGATATGAGCTTCCCAGTTTCTGAAGAGAGGATTTCCAGCAACATGAAGGGCAATAAATGCCTCAGCCAATCTCTGAACATTGGCAAAAACCTAAAAGAAGAAAACTTAACTGTGATACAGTGAAAACTTGTAATAATTGAGTAACAATTTATTTCTTCATGGCAATGAAGTATAAGGACTTTGGCTTTGGTTTACCTCTGCAAAGTGATCAACTTCATGCTGCCCATGTTCCCCTTTCCCAGACATCAGCATCAGTTTATTCTGCAGCTCCCGCAGGTCCTCCAGGGAATACCAGCGGGTCTGCGTACCTTCATCATCCTTCTCAGAAATTTGCAGCCTCACAACAGTATCAAGTCTCAACTATGAGGAAAACGTAAAAACACTTATTTATGGACAATCTGCTCCTACTGGACAAAAGAAGTGGACTTAACTTTATTTGTGTCATTTACCATTTTTACATCATGGGCACTGATCACATAGATGCCCTTGTTGTTTATAGCTGTAGCTAATGAAAGAGATGAGAGCTCCACTGACCCATGGCTGTCCTTTACAGTCCTTAACCATTCCAAATGACGAGCACTGTCCTTCTGCAAGGGAAAATACGAGTCTTGAACTTGCTTATCATCATTAGGCACAAATAATTAAGATTAGAATTAACTAAATAAACTGCAGAACACACCATTATACTGCCTTATTCACAAGGATTTTAAATTTTAAAAAAAGGATTCAACCAGGCTTTGTGGCAGAAACATTGTGTCTTTTTGGTAAAGTACATAAAACCACTGAACTATAAAATGCCCAGGACAGATTTCTAGCTTTCCAACTAACACTAAAATAAAAACAAGCACCTGGGTCTGCTAAAGACTTTTTAACAAGTTACTAATAAGCACCTTTGCACAGAGATTAATAATCTGCCAATATTACAGCGCAAAAAGTAGTGTGTTATAAACCTGAAGTACTATTTTTTAAATGCCTGTTGTATTTAACCACCTGAAAGACTGCATAGCTTGTTACTCTTCTTCATTTACTGGTAAACGGCGATGTGTGAGTAGGAGTGCTAAGAGTGCTCTACTGGAGCATGCAGCAACTACTTTGAGCAGACTGCAACTTTAATCACATGAATTTGAACTTTGCAGCCCAATTTAAAAAAAAAACTTGCATGCATTCTAATTATTTTTGTGTGTGAGTGTTGTGATAAGTATATCACAGATATTTTCTGGATAATCCGGTAGATCAGGGTGCCTAGACTTTTTTGGCTTGGTAACTAAATTGATCTACTGATATATTTACTAATATTAACTGACCATACCTATACACATTACATGTATGGGTACTGATTAATTGCATGTAGCTCTATGGTAGATCATGAATACATTTGTATAGTATCTGGTTACTATACGCTGTAGAATTGTACCGTACTTATTTTTTTTATTTTAATTGCTCATGATCTAGTGCAGAGGTGGCCAAACTGTTAGACAAAAGGCCTGAAGCCACAGCGGCTTCAGGTTTTTGTTCCAACCAAGCAGTAGCACACCTGAGTTGACAGGTTTAATCAACTGGTCTCAGTCTTCAGACAACTGATTGGTCAAACTATGTGCTCTTGGTTGGTTGGAACAAAAACCTGCAGCCACAAGGCCCTTTGATGAATAGTATGGACATACATGTGTGGTGCTTATTCATTTGAAGCTATTACTGTATACAGGCAACCTAGATTTAGAGCTAATGAGGAGTCCTCTTACCAGTTTTTTCGGTAGGTTACTGTCATTTTCCAGAGCTTTCCAGAGCTTCTGCACTACCTCTTTGAAGATTGTAAAACCAGAATCTGATTTCAGCTCATAAAGCATTGAAGAGTAGCCAAGGACAGCATCGTGGAAACATGCAACACGAGCCACATCCATGTCATTCTCTCCCGCAGAGATGGATGCCAAATCCACAAATACCTTCAACTCACTGATGTCTAAAACAAAAAGGGATATAATGAAACTTCAATAATGCCAAAGCTTTTGGGTAGAACTGGGCATTATAAAAATCAATTCCCAAAAGGTGTAAAAAAAAAAGATATAATTTTATATATACATATATGTTAAAATACACATCATATATTCATATATCCATATGAAATAAAGGTACATTTATATATCAAGATTTAGATCTAAACGAACACACATTTTATACACACACACATAATTATAATGTTGATACGTTCTGTATTTCAGCTGGATTCATCCAGTATTTTTACTGTAAATATTACTATCATTACCTTTGAAAATGCATTGCTCACTGGCTTCGATTACACGTACAACCCATGTGTTGTACTGAGTATATTTTTTTGTTGAGAACAAAAACACAAAAACATGTTGACACGCTTCCTTGACCCATTTTATAAAGTGTCCACTGGCTGTCAGTTCCTGCAGACAAAGTCTGCGTGGCTCAGTGATGTCCACCAGAACTTTTTTCGCCTGCATCAAGTCATTGTCTATGCGATTGAGTTGCTCAGTTTCAAAGTCAGCATGACTCTAATAGAAGAAAAAGCAAAGGTCATTAGTGTATGTGTTTTGTGTTTATGTCATTAGTGTATGTACCAGATGCTTTATAAGTGTTAACATTAACCACACCTGAAAAACATTAACACTAAATGTTTGGGGTGGGAGCAGGATTTCCAGGCCTTAAAATCTTTATAAAAAATGCTTTTAACTGTTTAGGAACTTCAGATGCTGAGACAGTTTTGTCAGTACAATTTCAGTGCAACAGTGCTGTGTAAAAGCTCTCTGCTTCTGCCGCACAACCAGGTCAATTATATTTATGTGCACCGAATGACTCAAGACCATTGTAGCCCTATATTTATGTTACAGAAATGCTGTACAGGTATATTTTCACTTACTATTCTTGTTAGAGTTTCAAGAACCCTAAAGTCCCCTTGAAGACAGAGCGTCTCTTTGACTTTTATGATAATCTGTGCTGAAGCGCCAGCTAGATGGAGCTCATGATACTGTTCAATCTGGTGAATCCTGTTGTGGATCCACTGTTTTTCAGCAGATTTATAAAGTCTGCACATGATGTCCAGCTCCTGTGCAAGCTTTTCATACTGGCCTTTGAAGACTCCCAAGAGCTCGTTGACTTCCTGGAGTATTATACTGCCATCCTTTAGGCGAGTGTAAATGTCCTTGTAATCTGCGTAGCAAGGTTTAAAAATTTCATCGTGTATTATATTTGGTGATGCCACGACTTCTGGTCTCTCCTGTGTATATGAATCATCGTCTTCATCTCCAAGGTTTTTAGTGACCCAGCGTCTGGCTTGTTTCTCCCAATACACAGTAAAAATATAACTGTCGCTGACGATGAGCAGGGCCTCCGCCATTTTCCTGATGTATTCATCCAGGCTGAAGTAGGTGACAACACCAGCCATGTCTGAGGTGAGTTGTTCAAATTGGTGAACCTCCATGAAATCGTTCAGGGGCATAGACTCAACATTTACAGACTGTTTGTTTTCCATGCAGGCAACATCAACTGAAATGACAGGAAATGACCAGTTGTGAGACTTTGTTTACGTTTGTATCTGAAAAAAATCTTAACATTCTCTTTTTTCACAGCACCTGTCATAAATTCGTCAAGTTTCTGGGACATTGTCAAAAAAACCTCCAACAGCCTCTTCTCGTGATAAACAGCCATCACTTCATCCTCTCTGCACTGCAGCAACCTGCTCATTTTAGCATTATCTTTGTACTGGTCATTCTCTGAGAGTCCATCTGTTGACATTGAATTAAGAGGTAAAGGAAAATGTGAATATCTCAATACATTTGATATCTTAAGGCCAGGAATCCTTTTATACAGATGAAGGTTACCAATTTTCATCAGATCCAGGAAAGCTTGTTTTCTCTGCCGGATGACATTGAGAAGACTGATTTTAATGTCTCCACTGACCAGCTGATGTTTGATGTTACTCAGGGATGATATGGCAATGGCAAGTCTTTCCTTGGCTTCCTCAGAAAGCTTCTCAAACAGCTTTTCTCCTGCACCTACAATGGGCAGATGGGCAGAGTTCGTGAGAATAGCTAAACTGTTGCTTCTATAAATTTTAGAAAAAACAGGATTAAAATATTCTACTCTATATTTCATGTTTGACACCCATACCAAAACTACTTCTGATAACATACCGATCCAACAGTTTTATTAACAACTGAAGTGCATGTATCACATGCACTTTGTATGGACACATTTAAAAAGTTTAAAATGTACCACCAATATCCTAAATTCTGAAAGAAACAAATAAACGGCATACATAGTCCTAAAGTTGTATGACAATGCTGCAGGTTTTTGCTACAGGTGTGGACAATACTGCAGTAACTAAATTCACAAATTACAATACAGAGTTTATCAATTTTAATTTAAATGTATTTGCAAGAATTACCTTTGATCATCATTCATTTAATAATCATTTATTTAATAAAGTAACCTTTTGTGATACCCACCTGTGTCCATGTGAGCCATGGAAACATGCTAGCTGTACACTCTTAGCGGGGACATTTCTTCTCTGTACCCCATCTGTAAAGCATCTCATTTTGGCATAAGAGGCTAATCTGCTCCGACATGTCCTCCCTGTTTTTACTGCGGCGGAGCCACCCACATGGTAGTCCCTGGGAGTTTTGTTGCACACAACTAAGTACTGTAGTATTCTGTGCAAAGTGCCACTCAAATCAGGTATATGGTGCAATACATACAGTACTTCACCTCCAAGACATGTTGTAACCCCCTCGGAGCCCTGCACTGGATCTAAATGGAGGTCACCTTAGTTAACCACACGTAGTGCAAAGTTAAGTTTAACTCCTCTAATAGGGCCAATCAAAATTAGCCAGCGTCCAGCCAATACTAGTCCTGACAATAGAATCGAACAATTCTCTAATAAATACCCAAAGCCATCAAAATTTTCTATCTCTAGAATCAATCATTATTTTGTACTTTGTACTCATTATTTAACTCACCATATATTTTGAATATTTCTCTGGCAGCTGTCCAGGAGAGAAAGTGCTGGAGAACGACCTCTTCATCTTCCTCATAGTGTCCTTGGCAGTCCTGTGGCCAGGACTTTTCAATAATGGCTGAGATGAGTTTCCCAAACTTCCAGTTTATCTCCATTCTTTCGAACAGTCTGCCCTCTGTCTTGGTCTGCATTAAAGGTAAAACTGCTGTTAAAGTGGAGTTTTGAAATGTATTCAGTTATACATAATTGTACAAAAATTGTATATAAAAATGTTTTATATAAAAGCCAAAAAGAGCATTGAACAAAGATATCTTATTGTTGTTGCAATTTCCACACAGCACAGTGAAGATGTTCATTGAAGAATGCATACCTTCCTTTGATTTTCAAAAAAAAATGCTTGAAAATATTATATTTGGAGGGTTAACTTATGGTATGTTTGTAAATTAAAAACAACAAAACAACAACAATAATAGTGTTCCTCTCTCGGCATTAAAGCCAAATGGGTTCAATTTCAGGGCAACTATTTGTGAACTTTATGTTTTTGTCAGAGATTTATTTGATGATAAAAGAAAATAGAAATGTATTTTCAGAAAAAAAAAACATTTTTAATACAATGCTTTGGTTCAGGAAAAAATAAATCCTAAAATTGCACATATATTTTATCAAGGAGTTTGAGGTTGTTATACCTGACACAAACATGTAACAGCATCAAGAGCGCACCGCTCTATACTTTCAGACACAAGTGGATGGGAAACACTGAGTTCTTCAATCTTGGTGCAGTAGAATTGAATTTGATCCAAAGCTGATTCCTAAAACAACAAAAACAACCAACAAGATTTTATCTGTTAATATAGCAGCAATATCGTGTTGACTCTTCAGTGCCTGAAGAAGTGCATCCTTTGCATTAACATTTCTCCACCTCTGCCACTCAGTTCACCACTTGATCCATCCTAGCCTGTGTTCTTAAGTTTTGCCCCGATCTCATTCAGTTTCTGAAAACTTTCTTTGTATCTCCTTTGATTGTTCCACGAAATCCACTCAGTTCTTTTCTCAAGTCCAAGTGTCCTGCTTTTATGTCACCTCGGATAGCATCTACACTAGCTTGTGGGACTTCCATCGTAGTATCCATGTTAGCGTCACCTGTATCAATGTCCTGTCACCATACCGTCATTTTTCTCACTATTTGGACTTGTTGGGGTTTTAAATGTATTAATTGAAAATTCTTCATAAGAGATTCACAGATGTAAAGCCTTTAATTATGTTAGTGCAGGGGAAATGTCAGACTGTTCTGGGAGCTCTCGAACTACATAACGAATTAGATCGCCGCCATACCTGGAAGTCGTCTGACCTGCATTTTAAAATTAATTTAATTTATTTTATGCATAGTTTATTGATGTGTTGACTAATGTGACAACAACATCAGTTTAAAGATTGTCCTTTCTCCATAAATATTTGTTTCTTTTTGATGAAACTTAGCTGTGACAACAAATAATCCAGTTAAGATATAGGCAATTGTGACTGTTTTTTAAGAAACCAAGACATTCCATTGTCTTCTGTGTCGTACCTTCTTCATTTAGCTGTGAGAATCTCACTCTACATAAGTTGTATAAATATTAACTACATAAAAAAACAGCCAACATTTCATACCTTTTTGTATTTTCCCTCAAAGTCCATTGTGAACTTGAGTCTCCACTCTGTTGTTATGTCTTCATTGTAGAAACGGATAGAGAGTATGTTGTTCCACAACTGAGGAACACAAACAAAAATTAAAGGTTCAACAGCTCTTATGGAAATGTTGTTTGTAAAAAAAAAATAACAAAGCGTCTCACTTCAATCTCATCTTTGTTGTAAGCTGTGGAGAACATTGATTTTGAGATCAACTGTTTGTTGAAGGAACGGTTGATCCAGTCTCTCATGATTCCCATGGCTTCAGTGATCGCGTGCTTGATAAATGTATCCTCTTCATTCTCTTCCTGAGCCTCCTAGATAACAAAAGTTAGTTACCAAGGACACAGAGACAGAAAACTACGACGCAGTATCCAACTTACGTCAATTACCTGTTTTACATTACACTGAACAAAGTCAGAGATTGATGCAACCATGTTCATGCAGGCTACAGGGATACCTGCAGCAAAGTTCTGGCTGTAGTTTTTGACCTCTTTGCAGATCTTCTCTAGAAGTTTCACTGCAGCTGTCAGACACTCTCTCCTGTAGGCATCGGTGAACAAACTGAAATAAAGACAAATAAAAAGGGAGATTAAAAAAAGACGGGGTTATGTATATAATATTTGATTCTCTTTAATGTCTTGCAGACACACAAAACATTTAAGAGCATATCACCTGTATTTTGACTCAATAAGTCTGCTTTGTACATGGGAGAGAATATCTGATACAGCCTATAAAGCAAATTGAGAGGCATTAAATCATATAATGACATTTTAGGAGTCAAATCTCACTCTCTTCAACAGTTTTCTTATTACCTGAAAGTTGGTGTAGTAAATATCCTGAGGCATCTTGAAAGTGAAAATATTCAGGACATCCAAAAGCTCAACATTGATATTGTCAAGAAACTCCTTCAAGTCATCCACCAAGAACAGGTACAGACAAGATCTCACAAGGAGCACATCCACCTCCATCAAGTAACTGTAGCTGTTCAGTATATTCATCAGAGCTCTGAAAAAAAGAAAAAATTCACAGCTACAAAAAAACTTTTTTTTAGATGGACCCTGAGTCTGGTCAAGAAAATTATCACTCACTTTCTCTCTTGACTGTATAAAGTCGGTGAGTGGCCCATTTCCAAGCCTTGTAAACCTGCCCATGTCAGCCCGTATTTAGCACTGCCAGACGACGGTGTTTGAAAGGGCTTGGTGTTACCTCTAAGGAGATGAAGGAGTGGGAGCACCAGAATCCACCGGGGCGTCCCCATTTTTTTCACAGAGTTAATCACGTCCAGCAAATTTTTTGGCAGACTATGACAAAAGGAATATTGTATTTAGGATTTTATTTTGGCTTAAAATACCATAATGTTTATAGTGAAATTAACATAATTCACTGAATCACTGTTAAAAACAGACTCTTACTCTTTGAAAACTGAGACATCCTTAGAAAAGTCCGCCCAATACTGCTGGAAATCTTTGCCTAATTTAGGCAGATGTAGTGTGTTGCAGAGTTGATTAAGCTCTTCATTACTTTGCCAAATTCCATACTCTTTACAAACACTAAGCATGATCACAGCTGCCTTCAGGGGATCCTGTATGTAACACATCTGCCCATTTCCATCCTTCAGCAACTGAGGTATCAGTTTTCTTAGCATGAAATTCTTCAGCAACTCTTTCACCTAAAGAAATTGAGAAACCAGGGTAAAATGCAATCACCCTAATGGACTGTTTCAGGCAGGTGTGAACAGTAACTGTAGGTCCCTTTCTGCTGGCCTTTTTGTTTTATAATGCATTTTAAAACAAATGAAGTAAAAAGGCCATACTCTTGCTGTTTTCTGATCATTTTGAGCTAATACATTTTAATTTGTTTAATAGCACTGTCAGTTGTAAGAGGTAATGCTGCTCCAACATTTCTATAAAAAACAATTATTCAGCAAAAACCAAGCCTTCTGCATTTTAATGTTGTTCAGAATGTGCATCTGGCATTTTTTTACATTTGTTTCAAATACTTGAAAACAAAAATACTGCAAAAAAGAGGGTGTGAACCCCCTTTTTTGCAGTATTTTTGTTTGCTAAGTAAAAGGCATACTTAGGCTGAAAATTTCGTATTCCACTTACCTCGTCCTTTCCATAGTTCAACGAGTCCCATTTCTTATGTGTCTCCTCATAAACAAAAGGCTCTGAAAACACTTTAAAAAACTGCCTTAGTTGGACGACAAAGCTTCTCAGGTTGGTTTCACTCCAGCTCCTTAGGAGATCAAATATTGTGTCCAGCATTATATTGCCAGCAATCGTTCGGCCTTTAATCAAATCCTTTCTCTGGTCTGGCCTAAAGGTGTTCATTATACGCTTTAGCATCCCCTTTGACGGCGCTGCACAGATGATGTCGTCATATTGATGCCAGTCCCCTTAAACCAAAATGAAAATACAGACATTTATTGACTTTAAATGGTGGCTTTAGGTTGTATATTTCTAAATAAACCAATTATAACAGCAATAGCACCAAATATTGAGAGGTGTGGCCTGATGTGGCAATCAGAACATATTTATGTACACTCATATAAATTTTATATACCGTATATACACTGAAAAAAATTCCACTGCCGTGTTTACCTTCTTGTTTAAGTAGGTTGGAATTTACAAACAAACATCTGTTGGTCATCTTGTCATTATCAGTCTTGTATATGAACTCAAACTCATAATCCTTTTTTTTATGCCTCCAAACAACATATTTATATGGGATTGACTTAGATAAAACAGCTGCTCTGCTTTCCAACAGTGTGCCTTCTACAAGAAAACCATGATCTCCGAGGTCCCTGTAGCAGGAGAAAAGGGAGACCAATGTGAAGGGTGACTGAAAGTTGATGCAGGTGGACTACATCATAATCTTCTGTCTATGCATTACATACTTGGTCACGGACAGTTCAGTTGCATTTTCTTTCCAAGTTCCAATGGGAGGCCCAGCTCTGATGAAGATTGTATCTTCTTCTGGATTGAACTTGAAATCCTTTGAGAGAATGCCATGAAAGTAAATTGTGACTCTGTCATTTGCAGCAATGTTCCTTGTAGTCGGCCTACGAAGCAAAATCAATTCAAAAAGTCATTACAATGTACAGTATGTGAAAGAGTAAAATTCATAGGTTAGGGGGATGTAATTATTTACAATTTTGTTTAGACTTTTGTTAATTGACAAAAGGAAACTATAGCATTTGGACAAAAATATTTATTAAAAATATTAAATATTTTCAGTACTACATACTCATTGCAAATTAAACATACTGACTTAGACTGTCTTAATATTTTGCTTTGTCTCTTTGAGGGGGACACAATGTTGTATGTAATGCATTTGGAGTAACATTTCTAGAGGCAAAAGTGATGTATTGCAAAGTTCCTGTTACATGGTTATAAAGACTGTTGGCATCATTGTCTATTTTACTGTAGAAATTGTGGATTATTTGCAAATTGTGATTCTATCGGTTTCTCTCTGTTTTTTTTCAAATGACCACAAACTAGGCCACCTTGAAGTTGGTCAAAATATATACACATATAGCCCACAGACCGCTATTACCTTGTAGGTAGTTCATCTCTGCTGCTGGATTCTGTGTTTCCCACATTTGGTGTCTCATCACTTCCTGATGTTTGACTTGGGTCCTGTGCTGGTGCTGTAGCCGGATCAGGATCCACGCTTGAGCCTGTGTTGACCGGCTGCACAAAAACAGTTTAATGTAGATAAGTGGGAACTTAATACCTAGATATACATAACTTATTTACAGACAAAAACCATTTAAAAATAACAGATTTAAAATTTAAAAATTTAAACATAACAGATCTTAATGTCAATGTTTGGCAGCTGCAAAGAAGACACACAGTGACTTGAGGGCAAAGTTGTTTGGATTACAGTCAAACAAATGAGGACAGACAGACAAATAGCCCAAAAATAAACATTTGTTGTTATTGCCTTGAATCAATGCAATAATTTATTTTAATGAATATTTATCCCACCATTCAAATTTAAATAACAAACATATAAACATACACAAATCTTACTAAGCGTTACCTTTGATGATGTTTGATTCTTTGAAACATGTTCAACAGCTTGTTTCTGTCTCTGATCCTTGTCACCTCCTGTGATTTTAGTCTCTGATTTTTCCTTTTCACTTTCTGTTTTTGATCCCTTCTCACTATCTGTGGTTTGTGATGATGTCAAGTTCTTCCCACCTTCAGGCTTCACATTTTGATTTCCAAAAACCATCTTTGAACCAGGTTCCACAGTTTGCGTCTCTCCCTGAGCCTTCTGACCCTGACCCTTCTGACCCTTTTCTTTGCCTTTGGTTTGTTTGTTTTGTGTCATCTTTGCCTCTTCATTTGCATTTTGGTCCCTTGTGACGACCGTCTCTCTCTCAGAATTTTCCCTTTGGGTCTTAGGATCTCTTATCGTCCCTTTGCTTAAATCTGACTGAGGAGGCATCTGCTTGTCCTCAGACTTGTCCCCTGCCCTCTCAGTGTTTGCTGAAGCTTTCTCAGGTGAAGTATTAGCTGTGATTTTAGTCTCTGAATTTTCCTTTTCACTTTCTGTTTTTGATCCCTTATCACCATCTGTAATCTTTGATGAAGTCACGTTCTTCCCACCTCCAGGCTTCACATTTTGATTTCCAAAAACCATCTTTGAACCAGGTTCCACAGTTTCTGTCCGTTTCTGACCCGATTCTTTGCCTTTGGCTTGTTTATTTTGTGTCACTTTCGTCTCTACATTGGCGTTCTGGTCCAGTGTAGACTCTTCTTCTGTGTTGACCATCTTTTGCCTGTCAGCCTTATGAACTTTAGAGTCCCTTTTTGTCCCTTTGCCTGTATCTGGCTGAGGAAGCACTTTCTTGTCATCAGACATCCCCGGTGGAGTTCCTGCATCGGCTGAAGCTTTCTCATGTGTTGAGTCAGCTGGGCTGTTGGACTTTGATTTGTTTGTTTCTCCGTTTGCGTCTGTTCCCTCGTCAACCTCTGTGGTTGCAGTCACATTCTTCCCACACTCAGGTTCCAACTTTGGACTACAAAAGTCCATCTTTAAATCAGTCTGCTTTTGAACATTTTCTTCGCCTCTTGTTTGTTCCTTTTGTATTATTTTTGTCATTGCATTTTCCTTATATATTTCTTTATTTTCAATGCTTGTGTCTTTAGTCTGTTTGCCTCTATCTGACTGAGGAGGGATCACCTTGTTCTGTGATATAGACTGTTGAGTCAAGGTGCCAGTTAATACTGCCTGGACAGTTAGGTCATCAGTTGACCGCTGTGCACTGCTGTCATCAGAGTTTCTGGGAGCTTCTTCTACCTGTGCTACTGTCACAGCAGTCATTTTGCTTTGAATGAGTTGTGTGTCTTGTGACACAGGAGCAGGACCATTGTCTGTTAAGGATCTTGGCTGGCTAGTCAAAGAGAAGCCATCTTGGGGCAAGTCCAAGGTGTCATCAGTTACACTGTTTGAAGTTTCACTGTAAAAGGAGTCCCTTTTACCCCGCAGCCTTTTTTCCAGATCTTCCTCCATGGATAAAAATGACACCTCTGGCATGCTATGGACGTGATCTGACAATTTGTTGTCATCTTTCTTCTTTCTCTTCTTCTTTTTCCTTCTCTAAACAAACAAAATGTGGAGAAATATGTTCAAAATCCAAAAATGGTTTGGTCATTCTTAAAACATTAAAATAATTTTTACTACTTTGGAAATACCTTTTTGAAAATGGACTATAATTTACCTAAACTTAATTGTGATCTGTCTGATCTTTGCTAAGCATGCTTGTTAAAAAAAACATTTAATAAAAATGTAATAAAAAACAAAAATCAGAAACTTGAACAAAAAGGTGAATGTAAAAGATAGATGCATCTGTTTTTTTATCATCTGTAAAATTTTGAAGGACTTGTTGGTAACTGCATTGCTGCACTAACCCTTTTGTTTTGGATGCTATCAGGCTCTTCCCTCAGGTATTCTATTGGCCTGCTGTCTTCCTTGTCATCCTCAGTTTGGGTACTGTTCTGTTCCTCTGACTTTTCACTTTTCACATATGCCTCTAGGGGTTTGGGCTGAGTGTCTGCACCTGTAGTCAAAATAAGATCAAGGTCAAGGATGGGGGATTGTCAAACTCAAATTCACAGCGGGCCAAAATTAAAAACTGGCAAGTCGTGGGCCAAATTTAATATTTATTGAAAAATGTATAGCAATTGTGAATGTTTTCCCTTCTTTCCATATATGTAATATAGTATAATTCTTTCATATGGAAACAAACTTTAGTTTTGTATAAACATTAAAACTGGAACAACCAAAGGTAAATGTTATAAACACATGAGAAATTAAATTTGAAATAAAACACACATCAGTGGTATTTATTTCTTATGTCTTTTTATCTGTAGCTTCTTGAGCTTCTATTTAATGTAAATATTTTTTTCACAGGTCATTAAAAAAAGGTATGTTCTATAACAGCACATACACCACTAATAGTACAAATCCTGCTTTTGATCATTTGATATGATCTCGTGGGCCAAATATATAGTTATACTGCGGGCCTGAGTTTGACACATGTGGCTTAGGTCATTTTTATGTGTATTTTTTTATGTGTATGTTGTTTATCTATAAACACTGCAGCATCATAGCAAAAATGATGTGACATGTTGTTTATCTATCAACACTGCAGCATCATAGCAAAAATGATGTAAAAATGTATTAATATTACATATATCCTCATTCACATGACAGTATACAAAATAAATAACAATTAAAGTGCATAACTACATTTTTCTTTTCTTCTTTGTAACCTCTCATTTGCCAAGAAAAATTGGACAAATGTCTTTTGTTTATTTATGAAATTAGCTTTAGTAAACGTCTTACTTGGTGTGGTTTGCAGCCTCTCCCCACACTGGCAGCAGAACTTTGCAGTCTTCTCCACAGCACAATGGCCACAATTGAAGCACTTCATGTTTTAAGTTTAGGTTTCTCTGCACTGGAGCACAGGTTTAATAGTAACTTAACTCTATGGCAAGCGGTAATACTTTCACTTTCTTTTCTTTCATGAGACAAGCCTCCTTCCAGCATTTTCCCTTTACCACACCCACACAATAAACTGTCCAGTGAACATTTCAATGCCAACGCATATTGAAACGTAGAGGGGTGGATTAAAGATGTCCTAACATAGGGTACTACCCGTGTTAAACATTTTAGAGCCAAGAACATAAACATTAAACAATAACATTATCATTAAAAAAATCAACAACAACAATAAACATTGTTGAGCTTGAAAAAATAAGTACAGTTAATTATATAAGTTGTAAAGGGGGGGGTGCAATTAACACTCACGACCGACAACTCCAAAATAATTCTGTTATCCAAAACAAAAAATAATGTCCGTAATTTTGAGATTTTTTTCTGCTGTAAGGTTTTAGACGTTAGAGTGAGGACTCTTTTTCACAAAATTATCTTCGGCTCTTTGGCACAGCGAATCACGAGCTTGGTTCGCAGGTCACATGTTCACTAACTTCCTAGTTCAACACAACTGTTTGAACACCGTCTAACCATTGAAAACCATGATAAAAACAAAAAAAGGTACAAAGAACGAGTATAGTCAATTCTTTTTGATAAAATTGTTGACACCACATCATATTACTTAATACTACACTTTGAACTTGATAAAATTGTTGACACCACATTAAAGAAAAATCATATTACTTAATACTACACTTTGAACTGTCGTAATTTAGCCAATGTGATGCGCTGCGTAGTTAACATTAACACGTTCATCCTTAACAGAAACTAATTCCCCCAAACACTAACAATGATAAACAAACAGCTACCGAGACATCACAGTGAATTTAAGTTGAACGTTTATATGTTTTTTAAAACGGGAAGACTTACGAGTCAGTGTCAGACAGCAGAGATAGAAGGTCAGGTGGTTGCTCCAGGTGGCGCTGGATATTTATGTTCCTACTTGACAGTCCAGTGCGGACAGAAATGGCTCGAGTAATACAGAGTAACGTACGCCTTAGCCTCCTTGTGATGCCGCTGCCTCTACTGGACTGAAGGACGCTGCACCGGTTCACGTCCGTTTCTTGTCATTTCCGTGTTTCCTAAGGTTTCGTTTCAGGGCAAAAGGGCGTTAACTTAAATAAATTGACTTTCATTATGACTCGTACGGTTTTATTCTTTATCAGTCTGAAACAACATACAACTAAACTGAAGATACATTTAATGTCTTCAAGCTAGCTTAGTCAAATAAAAACATGTTTTTTCTTCCTTGATTTTTCCGCCTCGTCTGCCTTAAACTATATGGGCATCTTTTAAGACCAGCAGAACAATCAGCATCTTTTTACTATCTTTCGTCAGTCCATGTCCAGAATACCTCACCCGTCATTTTTCTGTCTTTTTTGTGATCCTGTCTTGTGTTTGTCAAATTGTGGGTCATGATCTGTCCATGGATTATTTGTACAATTACACTACTAACAACACCCTGCCCTGTCAGCTGTTATTGGGAAACACTGCAAATGTCTAACCTGCATTCAGTGCAGGTGTTTCACTGCTCTGTTTTTGAGTGGTCATATCGAAGAATGTTGTGGTTAACTTTTTCACCCATAGGCTACCTGTCACAGGTCAGAGTGTTGCAATAAAGCTACTGAAGTCACCAGCAAGGTAAAATATATGATGCAGTAGGCAGGTGACTCATTTCCACAGTAAACTAAAAGAAAAGTAACTGAAAGCAAATGTATTATATTGAGATGACACCCATTACACTGTGGATGTAGGGGATGGAATACAACTGCAATATATTGGCCAGACTATTATTTTTGACTCCTAAAACTAGTCTAATTTCTATTTGTGTGTGTGTGTGTGTGTGTAAATGTCTTCAAATAGTAATGGCAGGGTATTTTTTTAGCCCAGGACAGTTTTGGTAGGCTACATGTGTATCCAATGCAGCCCAGAGAAAAGGCCCCACAATGTCCTCGGCTGATGGCAGAAGTTCAGCGTGACAATGATACCACTTGCAGTCAGCCGCACCCTTCAACACTCCTGTAGCATACCTCATCTACAGGCACCAATTTTTTAATTGGGAACACACAACACACAACAAGTACCACAACTGTAACAAATGTCCGTCATGACGGCTCCTGCATGTTGCCTGTAGTGTTGTCCTGTAGATAACCAGATGAAGTAGTCACTCCATTGTCCTACCATTTGCTCTCATAAAGGGTAAAACAATTACCGTGACGCCGCAGCTGCTAGTTGACCTTCTATCCAGTTAGAAGCTGCGACTCTTTGCAGATCCAAGCAGCTTCGCTCAACACTATACTGCGTTGTTTTGGTTTTGTGTTTATAGCAAAAGTGGTCTGACGCCTATCTGTAAGGGTGTGGTCTCCGTAATTGCCAGCAGAGGTCAGCACAACGCTAACGAAAGTGAACATAACGCCTATATACCTTACACATATACATAGTACTGGTGTTAGTATATTAATGTTTGTTAAATTATACGTTGAATTTTAATATAATATATTATGTTTTGAAATTATGTAATAATGCCCTGTTGTAGTATTGTTTACAGGTGTAGTTGCAGATGTAACAATTAAGAATATATATATATATATATATATATATATATATATACATACATAGATGCATATAAATACCTATACAACACATGCCTATGGACAAAACAATGAATTGTTGTCAACAAACACCTGACTGGTTCAATAAAAAAGGATTTGTAGACTCATAAAATCTAACAAAATAACAAAAACTCAAAAAAAAAAGTTATACAAATGTTTATTAACTGAAATAAAACAAAAATGAGCTTGATAAAATGACGTGTTTTGGTATTTGTCAGTTTATTACTCTTTTGATTGCTATGGACATTGACTTTTTTTTTCAATCCTAAACCTGACAAATAACCTAAAGTATATAAACACTCAAACTAATATTAAAACTAATAAAAACTAAACTAAGACTAAGCATTTAGAAAAAGAAAAAAAACTAACTAAAACTCACTCTAAAAACAAATGAAACTAACTGAATCAGAGATACAATGGTAAATCCAAAACTATTATAACCTTGCTCCAGATATGTATTTCTGTTTTAATGGTTGTTATCCAAACGTTAACCCTTTATGATGTCGACATTTTCTCTTATAGCCCTGTGTTTAAGAGTTAGAGTTGGTGTTTGACATATTTTGTTTTTTCTCCTTGAATCAACAAGCCCGTCCTAAGATTGGATTTCCAACTCATGAGGGTTCAGCATTTTGATCCTACAACAAATAAATATGCAAATGCTGTTATTACACCTGTCGTAGCTTATGAAAATGTCACTGTTAGCCCAGTCTTACCTGCACACAGTGCTGTAAGTCACACTCTCGTCACTAGTACCAGAGCCCGTCTGCTGCTGCTGCCTGCAGTTCAGAGAGTGGATGAGCAGATGTTCTACAGAGGCAACATGAATTATGGTGAATTCAAGGGGCAGCTTTCTTACATATTTGTCTTTGTCTTATTGTTGAAGTCAATAGTTGCATAAATGATTTGCTTGACGGGTTGTTCTCTCTTATCTCTCTCTTGTGATTGGCCGATGTCAGACACATGCCAATTGACGTAGACTGCATCCTGAATGCCATCACAAAATAAAAAAAAATGCCCTCAGTGAGACAAATAATGATAAGAACTGTGTTACTGTTATCTGATTTCTGTGTAACAGATCCAGGATGTCAATTCAAAAATTTAAATTTTTTTCAGTAAGGCCTGATGTTGTGGATGTTTGCAAAATAATTCCAATTGGTTGAAACAATTAGTAACCGTCTTGTCAGTTTGGGGTTTTAGTCTTTTCGCTTATCCGTAGCTAATTTTTCAGCTGAATTGAGTTATCAGTGAAGCTCAGCTGGGCATTATCAACTAATTAACTGATTATAGCTTTGCTTTTTTTGAGGTATTTTGTGATCTCCAATAATTAGCTTGTACATGTCAGTTATTAAGTAGAAGCAATATTAGCAGTTGTGGAATAGGATTTGCATCTGAAATTTAGTGTGAGCTCTTTATCACAATACAGCCTTCCAGGCTACCTCCCCGCTCAGCTTTTACTGTTCTGACACTGATAGCGTGACAAAAAAAGTATTATGAGTCGATCTTGGACAAAGTCCCTCTTTATCTCAGGCCCACTCTTCCTCTGGTTGCTACATGTTCTCTCTAATTCTTACATCTTACAATCACCTACCAACTATATTTATTTTCCCTGACTGCTATTTAGCCATCACCTACAAACTACATTTATTTTCCCTGACTGCTATTTAGCCCAAACTTATCACAATTAAATGTATTTAATTATGAGTCTGTAATGAGCTGTAATGTAAACGTATTACCTTTGGGCTGTTCTGCTCGTTCTCTGCTGCACATGACAATGTTTTGAGTCTGAAACAGAGACATTGTCGCATCATTATGTCATCAATATATGTGAGAAACTGAGTAGCGATATATGTTTTTAAAAATCTTTTTAAAGAATCTTACTTTCTGCTAAAGGTTAGAGCAGCGATGCCAATAAGCAGTACAGTTACAACAACAACTGCAGCAGAGATGATGACTATGTCTCTGACGAGAAAACCTTATGTGAGGGGACGAGAGAGTTTGTATTTTACTCAAGTGATAAGAATGCTGTAAAAGAACCTCAAAGAAAATACAAAGACTTTATTTCACAACACTGCTAAAAATCCCACAGGGTAAATTATCTATCTATATCCTATGATAGTTAAGACAACTATTAATTTATATAAAGAATTGCATTATTATAAATGCAATAAATCAAAAATGTATGTTAAAAATTCCCATTTAATTAAAACTTAAAGTATCATCATTTGTTGGGCGATGCAAAAGCAAAATAGAAGACTGAAGGTAAGGTGAATAAATAAAGATTAATCAAAAAAAGTTTTATGGTTAAAATTAAAATGTAAACATGTGAACATATTTTTTAAATTGTTCAAACCAAATCTGTAACTATAAAATGTCTTGAAATAGCTTTGTTTAGGTTTTTTATATTTTCCAAAATAAATTTTCCATCAGTTGTATTAGTCACAAATACAAACAGGTGTGAAACACGGACATCTAGCTGCTGATGTGTCTTTCTGTTGAGGCAGTATACAGAAAAAATGTGAGTTATCTAAATTAATCATGATTAGTCATGATTTCTCACTCATAACCCAAATTTAAATATATTTTTCTTTAAACTATGGAAAAAACACCTTAACCCAATAAACAAAAAACCCAGTTTTTGCAAAAGAGCAGGAAAACCAAAAGTGACTGACCTGTGACGGTTAGCTCTACAACAGAAGAGTTCTTGCTTCCATGTTTATTAGTGGCACAGCAAAAGTACCGTCCTTCTGCATCTTGAGGACATTCCCAAAAGACCAGCTCAGACTTGTTCCCAGCAACTTTTACAAGATGATCAGAAGTAATTTTAAACCAGGTAAATGTCTCGACCGGGGGGTTTGCATCACTGCTACAGGTGAGAGTAACTTTACTGCCTCGATAGACCTCCAGTCCTGGTTCTGCAGATACTGATGTGTTCTTTGGACCATCTGAAGAGCAAAAGAAGACAAAAGTGTCTCTACTTTGTCTGAAGGTCTTACATTGTGTTAATTAGTTGCCATGTTCCTACATTCTACGTTGATACTGACGACTCCTGGAGTTGCCTGTGGGTGTGTTTTTATGGAACAGCTGTAGTTCCCAGAGTTGTTGGAGGAAATGTTGTTCCAATAAAGTGAGGGTCCTTCAATTATGGGATGTCCATTCTTATACCACTGGAAATGACTGTGGTCTTTGCAGCCAATGATGCAGGTCAGCTTTACATTGTCGCCCTCTGTTATCACCTTGTTCCCATTGGACTGTATGATCTTCAGATCTAGAAGAGCAAAATGCCACATGAGCTAATTTCCAGATTTATCTCTTAAGATCTACAACTTGTTTTTTTTTTTTTACTTACCGCTAACATTTAAATTGACGCCTGGGTAACCAGTCCAGCGGTCACGATCGGTCCAAAATCTGAATGCATAATCCCCAGCATCTCTGTTTTCTACTTTGTATATTCTTAAAGAACAATTATGGAGTTTGTCACCAAGGTACTGAAACTTTGTCGATGTAGGTTCTGATGTGCTTTCAAACACAAAAGGACCTTTGACAAAGGCAGCTTCATGGTGAGCCCACGCCACATTCTTTACAGTCTGACCAACAGGATATGTGAATGAGCAGGGAATGTCGATAGAGGAGCCTTTGACTGCACATAGAACTGGCTCCACATGCACATCCCAGTCACTGGAGATTACATCTGAAACCAATCGTTAGAAGAATATTTAGAAATAATTTACAACATTATTTTCTCAGGTTGGATACACAGTTAGTGTTGTACTCACCAGACAGAAGCAGCAGCACCAGGGTCCAGATCAGGTGTGTGTGTTCAGCCATCATACTGGTTTAGTCATTCAGATGCCACTCAATCATATCTTAAAATGGTTTAAACTATTCTCTCGGTTTTTTTGTGTGTGTGTTTTTTTAAGTGAAACCAGGTCAGACACGTACCACAGACACAGTACAGCAATCAGTCGTGAACAAGACGGGGATATATATGAAACCAGACCATGCTCAGAGGAAATATGTCAGTGTTCTGCTTTCTTGTGGGAAAGGAGGCTAAGTGTGCTTGTAACACCGCCTCCTCATACACAGAAAGTGTCGTTTTCATAGTTAATATTCTAGTTCTGAGCTTTAACTTTAAATTAGTAAAAGTAAGTTCTGTTCTGTTTTCCACGGCCGATGGCGAGATTTGTGTGGCCCACGTTCAAAACATTACAACGATTTTTGGCGTTTCATACACAAGTCTGATACAGGTTTATAGAAAAAAATATCAATGAAAAAAAGTGCCACTCCCACTCACAACGGTCCCATATACCAATGCCTTTTACTTTGAAATGTAACTAATGAATAAAGCTTGAGATCCATCTAAAGAGGAGATGATGATGATTCACAGCAAACCACTTCTCCCTTGGCCAACAAGTCTGATTCTCATTAGATATTAAAGATTAGGATCTGCAATTAAAACTTCCAGAGATTATTATCACCTCTGCATCATCACAGCAGCAACAACTTTCCTCTTGTATTTCCTCACTCCTCTTCTGCGGTGATGACCCGCTGCTTCAGTGGAAAATAAGCAAGGCTCCAGGACGAACTGGAGTATACAACAAATATTCTGCAGCATAGTTATGTTCAGTTTGATCGATACACTGTAGAAGGAAATAGATGTCGTTTAGATGGAAGCAAAATAACCTGAGCAAATTAAACCTGGACAGAGGATGTGTTCTGTGTTAGTATTGTGTGATTACACTATTTCAAAAGATTCAAGAGGCTTTGATTGTCACTGTTAACAAATAATGAAAAGCAGTTTAGCAGCTCATCAGATCAGCAGTGTGGGCAAAAGATTCTAATCAAAAAATCAAAATTAAATCAGTGATATAAATGCGTCATCATTTTTTACCATAGACCCTATATAGGATTTTGATTGTATTTAAAGAAACTGTTTGTGGACTTGTGGCTGTTAATTCTTTAATAGTTGGGCAGCGCTAAACTCACCTGAAATAGATGGATTCAGTCATATTATCATCTTAATAAGGAAATAATTAAAGGTAGTCCTGTAGCAGTACAGCCAAATTTAGTGTTGTAATTTTTATAGGTTAGACAAGTTTGAGGATGACACTGATCCTGTCTCTTATCAGCTTCTTATAAACAGATGCTACTGGGTCACACCAACACAGTTGTTCTCAGTCCATGTAGACTCAGCTCAGGTTCACCACAGACGTCAGCTCTTTCAGTCTGAATGTGAGATGCATTTAAACCAACTCCCCTGTTGAGGAAAACCTCAAACACATCCTGTGCTAAATGTCTTCTACACAGTCTGTTGTTTTGTGGTCAAACCACTGCCACGTTAGCAGCCTGGTACATTAAGTGATAACAGTGACCACTTCATTAACCAGCAGCACACCTATACAACTGGCCAACAATTCAAAAACACGAAAGAGATTCCTTCTGTCGGGAGAGTGCCTTCCATCAGATAGTGATTCTCAGGATGTTAGACTCCATTAAAAAGGTTATTCTCAAGTGTGAACCTCTGTGAAGCGAGGTTATGTACTCTAGGTCTAGTGCCCGTGTTAGAAAAAAAAAACGGCACTGGAGAGGGACAGAAGAAAACACGGACTTTTCCACCCACCTGTTCTGAACAGTTCATAAGGTTGTGGGCATCAGTTTTTCAGCTGCTTCTGCAGAGACTGTGTACTATAGTAGCCCAGGACAGTTTCACATTTGCCCGTCCTGCTGAATGGGACGCACAGAGCCCAGAGAAAAGGCCCCAAAATGTCCTCAGCCGATGGCGGAAGTTTAGCGTGACAATGATACAACTTGGAATCAGCCTCACTCTTTAATGCTCCTGTAGCATACCTCATGTACAGACACCAATGTTTCAATGGGAACATAATACAACAAGTACTACAACTGTAACAAATGTCCGTCATGACGGCTCCTGCACGTTGCCTGTAGTGTTGTCCTGTAGATAACCAGATGAAGTAGTCACTCCATTGTCCTACCATTTACTCTCATAAAGGGTAAAACAATTACCGTGACGCCGCAGCTGCTAGTTGACCTTCTATCCAGTTAGAAGCTGCGAGTCTTTGCAGATCCAAGCAGCTTCGCTCTACAGTGTAGAGCTAAAACCAAACAACGCAGTATAGTGTATAGTCTACACTATACTGCGTTGTTTTGGTTTTGTCTTATAGCAAAAGTGGTCTGAGGCCTACCTGTAAGGGTGTGCTCTCCGTAATTGCCAGCAGAGGTCAGCACAACGCTAACGAAAGTGAACGTAAGGCCCATATACCTTACACATATACAGTACATATAGAATAGTCTTTATTGTCATTATGTTCGGTTAAAACACAAGAAAATTATAGTACAGGTATTAGTAAATTAATTCATGTTAAATTATACGTTGAATTTTAATATAATAGACATACGGAACCCAACGAGAGTTCAGCATTTTGATCCTACAACAACGAAATATGCAAATGCAGTTACAATTACACCTGTTATAGCTTATGAAAATGTCACTATGTTAGCCCAGTCTTACCAGCACACGGTAGTGTGAATCATTCTGTCGTCATCATTAGTACCAGAGCCCGTCTGCTGCTGCTGCCTGCAGTTCAGAGAGTGGATGAGCAGATGTTCTACAGAGGCAACATGAATTATTGTGAATTCAATGGGCAGCTTTCTTACATACTTGTCTTTGTCTTGTTGTTGAAGTCATCATAAAGGATTTCCTCGACAGGTTCTTATCTCCTTTCTCTCTCTTGTGATTAATTTCACTGCCTTATGTTGGGTAATTAGTCACACACACACACACACACATTCAATGAATTAGATTAAACATTTTAAAATTTACTTAATTGTACTAATTAAACAGCATCAAGATACCATTTTTGCAACCTAACGGCTACATGCATTTTTAAAAAATATATTGATGGAATGGCTGTTATTACTTTAATATTTAGGCAGTGCTAAACGCATTTGAAATAGATGGATTCAGTCCTATCCCATGTGATATTATCATCTTAATAAGGAAATAATTAAAACATGTTGTGCTGCACTTAGCAGCCAGGAACGGCAGCATCAATTTAACCCTCATCCTGTAGCAGCACAGCCAGATTAAGTGTTATGATTTTTATCTGTTAAAGTTTTAGGAAGACACTGTTTGTTCTCAGTTCATGTAGACTCAGACCACCACCACAGACGTCAGCTTATTCTGTCTGAATGTGAGATGCATTTAAACAAAACCCACAGTCTGTTTTTTTTTTGGTCAATCCACTGCCATGTTAGCGTTAGCAGCCTGGTACATTAAGTGAGAACAGGGAACCAGCAGCGCACCTACAGAAATGTATTTCAGCTGTATTAGTTGATGCTTAAACTTAACTAACTAAATTAAACTAAACCAAACACAAGCCTATTTGTTGTTTCTGAGCAAACTAGCCTGATTTTAAAAAAAAAGCATACATTTAGCTGGAGGCTGAACATTCACTTTCATTCACCAGACCTCGACCTGGTGCTTTATAATTCATATTTATGGTGTTATTATAATAAAAACATATTTAATTAGTGCCTTCATTTATCCAATAAACACAATTACAATAACCCTACATAACAAACCAAACTTTTAATATATTATCCTAGACAGGAACCAAAACAACCACATGACAACCATATTTTTTCTACTGCACATAAAAACCACTGTCTTTGTTTTCCACTTGTTCTTTTTTTTTCTTCTTCTTTGTTTCACTCCAACCAGCAGAGGGGAAGTGGCTGCACGCTGACTGTTACCTAGTGCTTGCCTAATGTGTTGTGTCGGGTTCCCCTGTGCTTTTTCAATGATATATTATGAAAAGCAAAAAATAAATAAAATAAAATAAAAAACACTATGTTGAAAAACAAGGTTTAAGGAGCGAAGTCAGTTAATATGGCAATTTGACGAGGATGGATGTGGACAGTTATTAGTGAATTAGACAAAGTTCTGAGACGTGCTGTAATTTCAGGTTAATCCCATTTCTAACATATCATCCTCAAAAGTTAAGAGTATTTCATTTTTTTAACTGATAAAAAAAATATTGAAACAATGTAGCAGACCTTGACCTACAGTTGCTCAATGGGAAGAAAAAAAAAGACTTCTAGGATGGAAACAGGGTTGGCAGACATTTTACAAGTGGAGTATGTGTCTAAAGATATCTTTTGAATTTTAGTCTCCCTTTAATTTGTTTAGTGAGACGCAGATTAGACAAATCAGAGTTATAATACAGACACATCCACGTCTGAAGAAACAGGACGGACTGCAGGCTTCGGTTGAAGAAGTTTCATCTCCCATATTAAAGAGAATACATTTAGAAATAGAACGTCATTAAACTCAATGGCTGAGGTTTGGTGACCTGGATGAGCGGGTGTCCACGCTAATACATACTGAGTATCCATAGAATACAGTGAATGGCCGATGGAGAAGACAAAACGCTGCAACTTTGTGCAGTTTTCTGTGTGGTGGGGCGTGAATTGGCCACTGTGAGGTAGTTCTCGTTGACGGAGTCGTGCGTGGTCGTGGGCTGTATAAGTAGACTCTACCAACTGACTAACAAGCAGTGAGCTCTGACACGGAGACACGGAGAACCAGTGACCAGACAGAGGAGTACAGCACTAACACTGACTGATGACCCACATGGAGATGCCGGCTAAACTCGTCCTCCGCCTGGCGGTGATCTCCGTGCTTCTCGCTTGCGCCCCGACGCAGGCGTGGTACAAACAGGTGGCCGGACCCAGCTACTACTCCGTGGGCAGGGCGTCCGGCTTACTGTCCGGAATCCGGAGGTCATCGTTTGTCAGGAGGGCTGAGCTGGATCCGACAGAGAGCGAGGAGACGGCCACCAACAGCGTGCTCTCTGACCTGACTGCGCACTATTCCATCCTGAAGTCTATGGTCAGTGCTCGTCTGGGTTTACGCGTCTTTACGCACGGACAAAACATCCGTACCCGTATTTAAATTTAGTTTTACCACGGGTAATTTGAACATGTATAATAATATATGTTTTTTTTTTAAAGTACGGTGAACCAAATGCTGAGCGTAAAAATGATTTATACCGTGATTTAGGCTTACCGCAAACTGATTGCATGATTTTCCTTGCATGTGAATTTAAAATCTGAAAAAAGTCGATACATTTTATACTTTGGATCCTTTTATACAGCGAGTTTCCCCCCCCAGCAAAAACACAAGAAACTACAAATTAATCATAATGAAATCAGTAGTCAGTACTGTTCCTGATAATCAACCATACAAGAACAAATTACTAAGAGTTTGTTTGTAGAAATATGGTGAAGAAAAAAAAACCCCAACTGTAATCTAATAAGCAGATTTTTTTTCTCCAAACTAACATATTCAAAGAAAACTGTTGATTGATTGAAACGACCACCAGGCGTATAGTTAGTATAGTAAGTTAAATGTCAGGGTAACATACAGTACATTTATTATTATTTTTAATAACTGTTTTTTAAATTTCTGTTCACAGCCTTTGTGCATTAAAGACATTTCACCCAACCTGCAGAGCTGTGAGCTCACCCAGGACGTAAAGACTTCCTTCAAGTGTAAAGCCGAGGTCCACATCTCTATGGACTCTTCAGATTGTGCAGGAGATTGAGCAGCAGAGCCGAGATGGGGGACAAACGCTGTCTTTCCTCAAAGGCATGATGAGGTCTAAAACTGTTCCACATTCTCATGGCAGAAAATTAAATCACTTTTTCATTTGCCATTTCATTAACTGGAATGTAAAAGTATTGTATCCTTGTACATATATCTGGTCTGGGTCTCCATAAATACATCGTGTAGCATATTCATTCTGGAATTACAATAAAACATTTTCTCTATATAAAAAGGATGGGCTCGAAGCACTTGCCATTTGTTTCACTGGTTGTGGAGCTAGATGTGTAGATATACAGTGTCTACACACTGAAACCACAACAAAACTACATATGGAAATGTATGTCTGAATAATAAATATTTTATTTTAAAATTATAACTTAAAAAATAATAAATTATGTTTAAAATAAATAGAATTTCACATGGTAAAAAAAAAAAATTAAAAAATGGACCAGATGTGATCTGATCCAAATCCCAGTGCAGTGAGTCACAGAAATCTCAGCGGTCCTCCAGGGACTTTCACATCAGCTGCACAGCTGCGACGTTCTGCTTGATGATCTGATCAATGACCATGTGGAAGACTACCTGCACGTTGGCTGTGTCCGTCGCTGTGGTGAAGTGGTGATACACGGCCTTGTCGGGGTCGTCGTTACATGATGAGAACATGGCAGTGATGTGGCGAGCCGCCGCATCGACGTCACGGTCTGATCCTGGAAGTGTGGAAACATCAGAATTAGTTCAAGAGTCGAAGTCATGAAATATTGATAAACACCGAGCAACTGCACCAGAGTTTCTCTCCTCCGTTTCCAAACACACTCAAATAATAATATCACTGGTACGGATAGTCAGAAGCATGAAACATGAAATATGTATGAACTCCTGCGTCCAGTAGGAATCTGGCAAACACGAACACGGGAGTACATGTGAATAAGCAAACATATCCCTCAAGGAATGGGAGACAAACAAATACTTCCCGAGTTTTATTGTAATCTCCGCAGGGCTTAAATCAACACACACGGTGTACTCTGAAGTACTCTTAAGGTAGGGTGCAGGGACACGTACTGAACATGTCCATGTCCGAGAAGAAACCAAAAACTGACAGTAATATTACAACCAAATGAGTACACGTACACCAAGCGAATCCACTGTCCAATCCTTCACCACATACCTGTATAATTAGATAGGTAAAACCTCAGGTGTCTTCCAGAATGAAGGATTTTCTCCTGAAAAAGGTCAGTTTTGTTCATGAACAGAATCTGTCAAAAAAAAAAAAAAAATAGCGCAGGTTCAATATTCACACAGGACAATTCATGAACTTTGACACTTTTACCCTGATGACTATAATCGTACATTTGACATTGTGTAAATTCCACCTATACTTCTGCACTACAGACCCATGTACAAACAGACTGGTACTCAATACTCAGTACTAGTACCAGCTGTACTCTACAGCTCCAACAAAATTGTTGAAACACCTTCAGCTTTTTCACCTTTTCAGAAACAGTGGAACTTAATTTCCGACTCTATTTCCAAATCTCTCAGTTTCTAACTTTAAACTGTTAACTGATAATTAGACCCTGTCAGACCCTGAATTCCACACGATCACTTACTTCTTAGTCACCTATTGGTCATATCCCCCAACGTGGAGGCCAAGTCAAAGTCATTTCACGTTTACCTTTTAAGGTGAGGGGGGGAAAAATGAAGACGTTTGTTTTAATTTAAATCACACTGGTAAAAAAGTTAATCTGAATCGTATTCCTCAGAAAAAACTTCAGAAAAGGCAGTTCTGCCACTGCGTACACAGCTTGATGGTTCACTAGTCACCCTCTCCCCCATGAAAATTTAGAGCAAATAATTAGCTCAATTGGGTCAAATATCTCTCTGCGCAGCAAAAAAAAACCCAAAACAAAACAAACTGCTGCCCCACTGAAGCCAACTGAAACTGAACTTCAACATGGTTTAATACAGAAGCAGCTAAAAGGAAAACAGCATCAGACCAAGTAATAAACAACTAGTCAGTGAGCCCAATTTATATTAGCCCTTTAACAAAATAAATAAAACAAATATGTATTTGACTAATGATTTTATGACATGCAGAAGGTGCAAGTGTGTCAAACCTCTGGGGCAGGGACCACTTCCAACACCAACTAAAGAATAAATAAATTTTGCTTTACATTTTAAAAACTGAAACTCGACTGGGAGACAAAACAACTACCTGAATCTTTTCATTTCCCACGATTCAACTGTGAATCCGTGGGTATTCAACTCATGGTAGAAGTGTTCCTGACATCAAACCTGTAGGCTAAGCTAGTATCTGAGGCACAGCGAGCAGTTACATTAAGACTGAAAGACGGCAAAACAGATAATGACTTCGTAAGGCGGAGGAAACGAGTCAAAGGTCGGCCAATCAGTGACTCATCCCTCAAACTTGACAGGGTTGATGGATGACCCGAAGCTACGGCCAGAGCTCAGCTACGTGGACAATCAAGTCAATTACTTTGTCTTTTCTGAGGCCGTTGACGATGACGTTCTGTACAACAGCACTGTGGCAACTCTGTGTTTCAGCTCAAAAGTCAAGAATGTCCTTCTGGAATCGCTACTTACCGTGTCATTCACATAGATTTAAATCAACTTACATTGGTAGAGCAATAGTCAGAGGAGGAAAACATGAAGTTGTGATAAACACAGGAAGTCAGTTGAGTCTGTGGTGGAAACAAACAAGGTGCAGCCTTCTAAATAAAAGCAAGAAAACCTTCAACTAAATCTCAGAGATTTAAGAGTCCTGGCCCACAGACTGGTCAAAACACCTTATTGTAACTGTATCCTGTAGCGCTGCAGTGTAAACTGATGCTGACACACTGACCAGTGACGTGCTGTTAAAAACGGGGTTGGAGCAGACGGAGGTGAAGAGATCAAGGCTTTCCTGCAGCCGCGTCTAGAGAAGAAGAAAAATACAGTAAGAGGAAAAACAAATGCGTGTCACGTTTTGATTTACGGTCAATATCAGTAGTCATGTTTATACCACTGTAGGCTCCTCCACCAGCTTGATATCATAGCTGCTTAGGGCCACGACAAAAAGCATGACTTGAATACTGTCAAAGCAACTTAGCCATTTTCTCCTCTCACTCCTCTGGCCGCCGACATCGTACAACCTGAGAAGAAACACAAGGGCGTTGTTCTTATTTTGGAAGACAAATATGAAGTGTGTTCTATTAGACGTAAAAAGATTTTCTACTACGTTCCACCTCCATCCAACAAGAAGAAGGTGTTCTTCCACCAGGGAGATTGAGCTACAAATCTCGTACATTTTTTGTAAATACATTCAAAACCCATTTTATAAATAATAAGGTCTGAACTCTTCCTACATTAAACTCCCTGTTCTTCTTAAAACTGTGCGTTCAACCATTTCACATCTCAATCTAACACAGAGTCAAGCAGAGGGTCTGGGTGACACTGGTAATGGCTTTCCATTTGGGAGCGGCACTTTCCAGGTGCATGATTGCGGCAGTCATGTCACATCAATGACGCATTTGTACGCCCCAGGTCAAGAGTCAGTCCAGGGACAATAAGTGCTAAGTGTTGAGTTTAAAAACAACCACTTTGGGGGACTGCAGACAAGGCAACCTCCCTGCCCCCATCTCCCCCAGACTTAATGACCAGGCTTCATATATTTATGATTAAATATAGAAATCACACATTCCTGAAACCAGAATGTGCCCAGGATGAGACAAACCCTTTTTGATGATAACCTTAGTGCACTGTTTTTCCAACCCAGGGTTCATGACCCCAAGCAGGATCACCACAAATTCAAATGGAGCCGCCTGAAACATCAATTAATAAATAAGTGTTATTGTATGAAGTATGTTAATGAGAAAAGAACTGTTTACTGAAACTGGAAAAAGTTTTCAGCAGTGACGCAGCATCGTTTAATGTAATATTTATGACGTCTCCTGATGAATGATGTAGATCTGTATTTCTTACCCTGAACAAAAGTTCAAAGGTTGAGGGGTGGAGGAGGCATCAATGTTTTATTTACTGTTACTTCTCCCCACTTTTTATTCCTTGTATAAGCAGGCAGATTGAAGGCAGGTACTGTGTGTGTTTGTGTGTATATATATATATAAAAAAATGTTTTTCCTTCCACACCCAGGTACTGCTGGTGCCTTTGCACCGCTCAGTTGTGTTCAGTGTTCAGCATTCATCTACGACTGTCCAAAAGCTGGTGGATGAGGCTGAGTCTCCAGAGGCTCAGTGAGGTGTGTGTGTCCTCAGAGGGAATCATCACATGATTGTGTGTGTATAACGGCTGATTGAACACAGGCCACAACACAGACGATGATTTTCAATCCAAACATCACAAACAAAACCATAGCTTCAGTTGGTTCAACCCACTGACTCTATATATCGACATATTGACAATAATTCAATATTATATTGGACATTCTCATAATCCAGGAGCTGAGCAGTTACTAAAAGTTAACGATGCAGTTTCAAACATAAGGGCAACGTCAGCTCGGTGGCTCTACTGCTGCTAGACAACCTTGTCATCAAGTTTTTTTCTTCCTGTATTCTTTTCTTCCATTTCCTGTCAAATACAGAATTAAAACTATTACTATCACTTTTTTGTTTTAACATATCGATTATAGTACAAGTATCTTTATCTGTGTACTCTCCTTAACTGAGTACCAGTGCCAAAACTCAACACAAACCACAGGACACGGAGAGGAAAGGAACCTCTGACGGTCCTGACGTAGGGCCTTGTTTAATAGGACCAGTTAAATTCAACATCACAAAGAAGAAAGGTTGGTAAAACCCGTAAATAAAGTAACTCCACAGCCAAACAAAATGATCATCAAGTCATACCGAAAGATGGTTTCACCAACTTGAAACTGCGTCTCGATAACTCCACAGGTGCGCACTCTGACTCGCAGAATGTCCGTCTCTGTGGGAATGTAGTTGGGAGCGACGATTCGACTCATGTTGTCGAAGAAACTGTCGGGGGAAAAAAAATAAATAAGGAAGAACAGCACAGAACATTCAGAACTGTTTAGAGTCGTCTGTATAAATATTACTGTTATAACTTTTGAAATTCAAAGGGGTAACAGCAACATCTATGTTGAGAAATGGCAGTGCAGTGTAGGGCTGTAATCAACCAGAAAGTCTTGGTCGACTCAAGCCCTGAAATTTCGACTGAAAATCGACCAATCACTGGGGAAGTGGAAACAAGGGGGCGTTCTTTCTTGTTACAAATAGAAAAAATTATTTAAAAAAAAGGCTAAGCAGAAGTTACGTCGAGCCAGAACTTATCAACCAGTTAATTGACCCACAATGCCAAGCAATTCTTGACATAAAAAGCAACTATGATATAAAGTGATGCTAAATTTTATTCATAATCGTTTGCAACAACATGTTATCCTTTTTATAAAGCCTGGATTATTGAAAAATGTCATGTTCTCCCCGTCGTCACGGTTCTGTCAACAAAGCATGGTCGGTGCAGAAACTTTTCTGAGACATGCAGATCAAACATATTTTCAGTGAGATGTTATTACAGTAACGCTAAAGTTAAACGTCTGCTTCACAGAAAACCTCATTTCAAAAACTGTCTTTAAAAAGGCACAGCGTCTTATGGTCTTGGGGAAGTGGAGTGTGTCACGACACAGTCTTATCCAATATTCCCCAAGGAACAGATCAATGTGTCCAACAGAGTGAGAACAGTAAAAAGATGTTCATATCGTCCCTCCAGCCACAACCTTATTGAGTTCCGATAATGAAGCTGTCAAATCCTCATCCTTCTCCGTCAGGACAGCGGGAGTTTCGACTGGGCAAAGCTCCTTGTTCATGAGATAAGGACCTCCATTCGGTCGATTCAACCCAGATTTATTCAGATGAAAAAAAAAATCTGATAAAATGTCTCTCTCCTTCACAGCAGTTTTCAAAGGCGTGTGCTGCCATTTATTCACAATGCTAAACCCAGAACACTGGATGTTCATGGAGGACAGTGCCTAAAGGGCAGGGCAGGCCAAACAGAATGAAAGTTTTTTTTTTACAGCTTAAACTAAGTTGAAAACCAAACATGTATTGTACAACTATCACGTTTAAATAATAATTAATTGTTCAAATTTAATAATAAAGACATGAATTTGGTCTTTAAATAGACTTGCAAAATTATTCAGATTTGATTTAGATCCAAATGAGTCAAAATATGACACTACCCAAACTTCTGCGGCACCTTTATAATACACAATATTATATAACAATATGATGTTGAGGATCAAGTGCGATACATTTGACTTATTTAGAAATGAATGGACGATGGAAAGTTTGTGTATTTACCAGGTTAACTGCACAACATCCAATGGTGATTATATTTAAATTTGCTTTTGTTCTGAATAAGGAACTATCTGGAACTATTTAATAATTAGAAAATAAAAAATAAAAACCCTGAACTCCTGCTCCACATTTCTATTATCACTTCCCTTGAAGGTGGCATTTAAGATGAATGGCCTTTTAAGGTCACTTCACTCACTAAAGTGCAGAGTCGTTCAGCTCATACTCATGTCCCCGGGCTGCTCCTGCTCTCACCCCCTGATCGGCCCAAAGTGCACAGAAAGCGTGAGCCACGAAGGGGAGCAGCTCCTGGTCCTCCCCCAAACACTGGCTGCAGGAGAGGATGGAGCGCGCGTGCACCTGAAGGTGGACAAACATCACAGGAAGTGACACTGCGGGCCATTTCTATAACTAAACACTGACCTCTAGCGTGACAGTGTGGGTTTGCAATGAAAGGTTAAAAATAATAATGGAACAATCTAAGTGGTCCTGCCTTGTTTTTCTTGTTGGCCAGGTTAATTCTCAGCATTCCCATTCCTCGGAGAACAAACCTCATGGAGGTGAGGAGGTTGTCAAGGACAGCAGGCTGTGGGAACACATCCAAATAATCAAACACCAAAGCAGTTGGCTTTTTCTTGCAGAAAATTACTCTGCATTGCAGCCGTCCTACCTTGAAGCTGATGAGCTCCTGTCTGGAGAAGCCATGACTGTGGATGATCTTGATCTGTTTGATCAGTGTACTCTTCCCACTCTCTGCAGCTCCTGAATTATTAAGCAGAGAGAGACTTTCAGTGGAAAAAGACAAGTCTCATACATACAGTATAGGTTTTTGTCATTATAACTCACCAAGCATAAGGATTTTGACCACATTCATCTCAGTCCTGGCGTGTTCACTGAGGTCCTGTTCTATTTTGGTGCTGTGAAGTTTGGCCTTTTTGTCTTCTTCTGTGATATCCTGGTGGAGGCACATCCTCATGCAGATCTATAAGATGGTTTTAAAAATGTTCTTAAGCAGCCAGGGCTCACAGAGACGTCACCAATAAAGACCTAACAGTTATTCTTACAGAACTGTGTGTTATGTTAATGATGTGCTTGGATCGAGCAGTGTCACATCAGATTTCATACATACATACAACAATTACCCAAAATGATTAAAATATTGCAAAAACAAGGAGAAGTATTGCTGTATTAAGCAATGAATCAACTGTTGTTGGACAAAAAAAAAGTAATATTTTAAAGACACTTAATCACAGGTCTTTAATGACTCAATTAACCCCCCCAGAAAAAACTTATATTGCAAACATTAAACAAAATTAGAAGTAGTAGACTAGGAAATTGCTCAAACGTGGCTGAAGGACAGTTAAAACAATATTTGCCTAAAAAAAATTTCAAATGTGGGTCAACACATACCCATAAACCATGAATCATAATTAAAAATATATAAATATTATTGAACTTTTTAATTATTCCACATTGGCCCCCGGACCACATTTTGGACACAAGTCAATTAACTGACCAACTTAAGCAGCCGTTAGCGTCAGTGCTGAGGTGGACTCCACACATCAATACAATAAACGGTGTCGATGAGCTTCTATCCATTGTTATTCGACTTAATTCGTACCTGTAGCGGAGCTGGGAGAAGTTTGAGACAACACAGCATCGTTTCTCTCTGCTCTACACGTCGTTGTTCGTTTTATTTCTCAGCACAAACAAACTGACTCCAGGAAACAACGCTGTTGTCCCTAAAATGAGAGGACAATTAAGTGAATGAGAGACACGTGTGTACGTCAGCGCCGCTCTTAGGTCAGTTTTTAAAAAAAGTTACAAATACGACGTCAAATATTTCTAGCATATGACTAGTTAATGACGACATCATTTTAAGTCTAAAAAAGATTTTCTTTGTTGATTATAAATAATATATATTTATTAAGACAAAGAACAAAGTAAAATATATTTTTATATAAAAGAGATTTTCAGACTCTTGTGGCACAAAGGCCACGCCCTGTCACTAAATAAATAAAATCTTATTAAGCTGACATTTAACCAGCTGTCTCTGAGTCAGATGGTGTTATATAAGGTCAGCTTTTCCGACAAAAGGTCATGTCTGGCTCCAAAATATGAACTTACCTTTAAGACAGAGCACAGCCGTTTACATTCCATGACTAATTATTGCACACATCAATCAGACATGACTGTTTTTAGAGTAATAATAAAAAAAACATCTTTTTTAGAACCAAGTTGTTATTAATGTCCACATGAATATACTGCAGTCATCTCTTTCTACAGTATTGTTCATCAACATAAGGATTACAGCCTACACGAATGCATTCCAATTTAACATACTGATACAATATTTAATTTATTTTCAAATAATCTGAATCTATACAGTCGTTAATGGAAAGGAGGGTGAGTAAAATATACATCTGCAAAAAATATATATTAAATACCATCTGTAGTAGAGACATGACATGAGTTGATCCAGGCTCAATAAAACGACAGGAAGAGGTCAGAGGTTAATACTGAGCATCTCTCATTACACTCTGGAAACTAAAGGTTTAAAAAAAATGTTAATCCTTCATTAAAGCAGTAATGATTCTTAAAAACATTGCACTCCCAGTGACAGGCGTGGAGGTCATTTCAATACAGTGTGCGTTTCATATCATGGGTAAAAACCTACTGTGGTGGACTATTTCAGAGAAGAGGTCCGGAGTAGAATCAGGAAAAAAATCATTCACTCCCAAAAGTCAAGTCTTTACAGCCTTAATGCTGTTGTTTTTTTAACAACATACACACGTACATTCAGAATGTATACATAAGTATATACACAGATAAATTAATAGTGGGGCTACACCCATTCCAACACCACATATACATCTCTCTTGGTGCATCAATGCCTGAGCTGCATCTCTTCAACAACATCCTGCATTTGCTCCAAATATGCCCAAATTTTATAATATTTCATTTAAATTGTCTTTAAAAAAATGACAGGAGAAATAAAAAAATACAACACAGACAGCGATAACCTTTTAGTTCTAACCTCTTTCAATCTCTTGGTTAAAATCTCAGTAGTTACTTATCTGTGTATGTGTCATATCTGGACATGTATTTGCATAATATAGAGAATTTGTCAACACACACACACACACACACGTGCACACAGGCAGTAAACCCGATGATCTCACAGCCAAAGAGCGCTGTTGAAAGCCAAGATCATGTGTATGGAGAGTGTCATTATATTTAGAAAAGGTACCGATTTAGCTGTAGATAAATTTAGATTGAGTTGAGCTCAACAGTGTTATAATGACACACGTTTGTTGGTGTTTTTTTCACGTCGTTCCTATAACACAGCCTGAGCTCTTTCTTTAGTCTTTTCCTCCTCTCGTCTCTTCATGGCCTGGATCACGGCAATTTCTTTGGCCTCTTTCTTCTGGTTCCTAGCCTCAAACAACAACCTGAAATGTACAATAAGCATCACATGTAAAAAATATGTAGCATGAGCTAATGCTAGAAGTTGATAGCTAAGATCAAGTGTTCAGTCTATAAACCGGGTCTAAGACAAAATGTATTTTCATCATCATGGATAGGTATTCAGTACCTGAAGGTTGTAAACTGAACCAAGTATTTTACATAAGGGAATCCCAAGGTGCACAACCGAAGAAAATGTCAGAAAATGTTTCAATTTACAAACTCAGTGTGAAACCAGGGCCTGTTCAGTTGAAAATGTTCACAGGAATTGAAGAAAGACACACATTAAGAAGAACATTTACTGTAAATGTTTGGCCTTTTACTGCCACATGTACTATTGAAGACAGTGTTGGATCTATGATGTTCAGTCTAATCTAATGTAATCTAACCTAATGTAATCTAAGATATAGTTGCTTCAGGGTCTTTTAAGCTAAACTTTTAAGTGGCAGTAGACCCCAGCCCACTGCCTTATGTCACCTGTTTTTTATTATCCTCTGCACAATGGCGTCTGTAGTGAGGCTGTTCCCACTGTCGACAGTGTGCAGGATTCCTTTTCTCCTGGGCTCCTGGATAATAATAAAAAATAGTAAAAAAAATAGATGTACGTGTTGATCAACTTTACAGTGGTAAAATGAAACACTTCTTCTTACAGCGTATGGGTCAGAGCCATCCTTGTCAGGGTATATTTCCGTCTTCCCATGGCAAACGAGGTCCACCTGTGCAGACAGGTGGCAACATTAAGACTCTGGTGATATTCATGTTTTTGAATTCTTTTAAATGTTTTACTATACCTTGAAATGATCCAGCAAATCCTTTGTGACTGCAAACGGTGCACCAATCACCACCTCCGACACATACTGTGAGGGAAAATACAAGTACATTCATTAATACAACACTGAAAAAACATAAAAATAAATCAGAGGTGTATAAAGTGTGTGTGAGGTTCTGTGGGAACGGAGAACACACTCGACAGGCCAGCACACTCAGGGTCCTCTCATGGACGTTCATGATGGGATAGTTCTTTCCTTTGTATCTGTTCACCTCCTGTAAATAACAACACAGTACAGTAGAGGCATTTTACCAAAGTAATGCTGCAGTACAAGAGGCATTACGTACTACAGAGTATACAGGGCATCAAGTGATTCAAGACAGGGGGTTAGAAATGTCATAAATTCAAGCAAAAACTCAAACTTTTTGTTTTTCTTGGAACTTTGTAACTAGAACCATCAGTACAAATTATCTAAAATATTTACCAATAAATACACGAAAAGCCCAAAAGACAAATCAGAATTAGGAAGCAAATCCCAGCAGTAAAAAAAGTGAAAAAACAGGTGCTAATAAAAAAAAAGAAGAGACTTTGTAATGAGACCAAAAACAATCACCTGGTCAAAGTGCAGCCCTACTATAATGTATGGCTTTTCTGCCAGCTTGTGCACTGCTTCCAGGAAGTCTACATGTCCAATATCTACACAGGAGTTCAGTCAAGGTTGCTGAACAAATAACAATGGTTAGATTTATGTTTCACATGTGTTCATTTTTGTTTAATTTAAATTATGGAAATTATTATGGACAAAAAAATATCCCAAACTATTACTCAAAATTTAACTTGTTCAGTTTTAGCCATAACTTTGTACCTTGCAAAAAATGGCTTGAAGAACGCATGAAGAGTTGCTTACGAAACTAAAAATGCAACAGTTTTGTCAGTCAACTTGTTGCAGACTTTTTAAAGTCAGTGAAGTGTTTGAATGTAGTGACAGAATTTATATTTCATTAATGCAGGATACGGAAGAGGTCAAACGCTCCGGCCACATAGATGATGGTGTCTCCAGGTTGTGGCTCCTGGCCTGAAGCAAACTGGATGATCTTCTGTGACGTCTGCAGGAACTGGGACACCCCCGTCCAGGGACTGTAGCCCTTCTGACCATGTGACCCAAACATAAAAAACAGCGATAATGAGCCAGTATAAATCAACAGCACAACAACGCTTTGGTCTGCTCGGCAGTTCACCCACAGTACTTGTGTTCAGACACTGCCCTCTAGTGTTCTACAAAAAAAAGACGCTTCCAAAGAATTTCCAAAGTGATTTTTGGTTTTAGTTTTCCCTCGCCAGATTCCCACTATAACTCTTTCAGTCTCACAAGCTTGAATGTGGAGAGTCGCTCCACTGAGTCTCTCCCTATTCAAAAAACACAGCTTCTTGGTTCTGACTTTTGAAAACAGAGGTGATTCACACCGTCTGCTACTCGACTGTGAAGTGGGTTCACAGTTAATGCTGTGTTTTGTTTTGTTTTTCTCAGCAATGTTTTGTGTCTGGCTCACAAACATAATTTAAATTGTTTTAAAAATAACAGATTTAAGAAGAAGGTTCAAGATTTGCATACAGAAACATAAAACTAAAGTTTTTGATCCATGTTTGGTGCCCACCTTTCCAAAATTGTCCGTGTGCTGCTGGTAGTCAGAACTATCCTACAGAGAACAGGGGATAAAACTATTGTTAAACCGTGGAATTGGTAAGAAATAATTATAACAATAAAAACACCATCATTAAAAACAGAAAAACAACAATACATTAGTTAAAAGAAAGAAGAAAAATAATGAAAAAAAAAGCAAAGATGAAACAACGATGAAGGACAAAATGTTGATGGAAAAGAAAATGCTGATGAGGATGAAGAAGTAGGAAATCGAGCTGTACTCACAATATTACTGTGGTGTGCTTTGGTCATCAGCAGCATCCTACCAACCACATCTGTAGTTGAAACTCCCTGTGTTCTCTTACACTCTCTGTGTCAAACACACACACACCAACATGTTAATTGTTAATAGATAAATTAATACAGCACTGTAGAATATCAATACGGTATTGTCAAATTAAGTATTGCGATAATTCAGTGTATTGATATTTTCTTACATCCCTAATGGCAAGATTTCAAACTTACAAACTTCTTGATGTATGGATGCTGCTTACGTCTAAGCTACTTATGTTGTGTTACATTTATTTTCATAGCTCAATTCGAACATACAAACTCAATAAGCATTCTTTGCCTGAACATTTACAATATGTCACTGTTGACATTGCACATTTTTATTAAAACATCACCACAGTATGATTATTAATATTATTATGATTATGATTCATGTTGTTGTTTGGCAGCGTGGCCAATGTCCCTTTAATTATATCATGTGTGGTTAGGCTCACCTGTACCGCCCTGACTTCTTCACCTCTTCATATGTGTCCTTTCCGTCCACTGTTAGTGTGATGTCATCTGAAACAACGGCACAATGAAAATACTTTAATAATTCAGAATCATTAATATCACCCACGCCCAGCACCGTGAAGGTGTCGTTCTCTACCTCCGTGCACACAGAAGTCACAGTCGTATTTGTCCAGAGTCTCCAGGGTGGTGACGTACGGCGCGCCTTCCACGACCTCGTCCACCCATTTTATGGCACGCACCATCTTGTACCTCTCTTCCTGAGTGAAGACTGGCGGACCTTTGTGCTTCGCGATCTCACCTTGAAAACAACCAAGCAAATAACATGAACACACACACACAAAAGTCAAAGTCCTGGACGGGTCCTTTTTTTATTGCACAGATCTTGTCTCTGCTGCGGGGACAATCTCAGTGTGACAGATAGCTGATGTCTGCACTGACCCTGACACAGAAGTCATCCTGGTTATCACAATGTCAGGATGTCCCCGGAGAGTGAGACACTACAACTTACTGCATCGTCTTCACAACAACCCTACATCTACAGAGCACAGATGACTCCTGACAAGTCATGGATGGACTGGAGAAAAAAATACAAAAAAAGAAATCCTGCAGAGGAGGAGGCCCCACAACTCCTCAGATAAACGGTAAACGCTGAACGGTTACAGGAAAAAAAACACTTACAGCAGGACAGTAACTGAGAGTCAGTTCCACTGAAACTGTAGTGATGAATAAAATGAGGATGTGGAAATCACTGGGTGTAAGCCTTACTATCTGTGTGTACTCCAACGATGAGGTAATCACCCATGGCCTTGGCCTGACGCAGCTGATTGGAGTGCCCATAATGCACCATGTCGTAGCTGGGAAAATGAGGAAACAAAATAAGTGTGTATGAGGTTCCAAGACAGTGGTGTCTGATTTTAATAACAAAACACGTAAAGACACGTAACCACAACGTCTCTGAGAGTTTAATCTTTATATCTTAGTCTGTGGTTTATTAGATTAGATTAGATTAGTGTTTTTCATCCCTCAAACCAGAGCAGAAGTCATCTTTTAACCATACAAAAATCTGTAGGAAAGAAGTTCAGCAACAGGTTATGATCCAGCTCCATTTGTTTGTTTTTTTATTCACTTATTTTATACTCATTCTATTACTGTAGTTATATGGGACCTTTTTTGATTTTCCCCAACAGTTACTTGTCAGAAACAGTGTTTCTGATGAAGTTGAACCAACACTTTCATCCGCTCCCATCATAAGATCATGATATTGGATTTCTCCACACGCTTCTGTCCAACTGTACACTGATATCATCCGTGGATAATTAGATTGGCACAGTTAGAACACTGTAACTGCAACATGATAATCTATCACAGTAATAGACAACAGATGGGCATTAGCTTTCTCTCACTTTTAGCACCATAAACCGCTGACATCAGTCCAGACTTTTCTTTTTTCTTAATTCCCTGTGAACACTGTGAACTGTGAACACGACTCAGACCTATAGCAGTGTTTGTCCCCATGATGCTGCTTCAGGATTCACTGAATTATATTTTTATCGACTTGACCACTGAGACTCATCCTGTGACTCAGTTCGGTCGAGCTGGAGAGACTCAAAGATGAGATAATGACTCATCAAACTGATAAAAAAGATATTAAGAAAAAAGTCATAGGGTTGGCCTCGGCGTTGCCTTTTAATGCATTCAATTACACATCGGCGCTGCTAGCAGTAACATGAAGCACAGCAATATAAATAACAGACAAAGAAAATCAATGAACAAACACATGAATCCTGCCAATTCTACAGAGTCACATCAGTAAGAGAATCCTGAGTGAATTCAATCAATATTATGGTCTATGTTTTCTTTCATTCTGTCCTTTAGCTTCTCTCTTTATTAGCAGCTACTACACTTCATAACCCAAGCTTATAATGGGGCACAGTTTTATTTACATCCCTACTGTGGCAGAGTATGATAAGGAACTTGGGATTATTGAAGAAAGATACTCATAAAGATCTTCAACAGCTCTGATTATGTCTTTTTTTGGTCTTCATAGTCATCTGCTGCCACCTAGTGAAGAGTATTTAATTGTTCTGCCTGTAACGCATTGACAAACAAAGATAAATTATTTGCAATAAATAAATAATTGTTTTCAGACCAATTAATTCAAATTTGATCATTTTCCACGGCACACGTAATGATCTCTTATGGAACAGTGGTTTGGAATCAGAGACTAAACTGCTTTTACAAAATCAGCGCCATTAAAGCACAACGCCTTTTGTCAAGGAAGCTCTTCTGAGGCCAAGATTTTCACCCCGTCTCCTGTCGTCAGTTTGCTGTAATGGGAACCACATGTGCAGAAGAATGTTACAGAGAGGGAGTATTTGAAGGTGAAGATGAAGTGTAGAAAGCTGTGAGGCGCGGACAGTGTTACATAATTCCAGTAGAGGCCGCGTTCGGGCTGTTATACTATCTTGATGCCCAGCGTGTCACTGTATTCCTGTTGTATTTTTTAGCAGAGGTAGATCTTGGCAGTACCACAAGGGATGATGAAATATTAATGTAGTATGTTACTGGACACCCAAACAGCATCTAGCCTTACTCACCAACAAACCTAACTAGCACTGCAGGCAGCAGTGACAAGGCCTGAGCTGCTTCTTGTGCATGTCACGGTGTGATGTGATCACAAACCAGGCCC
>NC_024323.1:5758144-5775624 GCF_000523025.1 Cynoglossus semilaevis | reverse complement strand
GGTTCAGGATAGGCTGAAAACTCGACACTTCCCTCAAACACAGGCCCAGTATGTGCATAGGAATGAACGGGTTGCCTGCACAGTTTTTAAACTTTGGGATGCAGTGAAAGATTTGAAGATGCCGTAGGTGTTCAAGACCAAAAAAAAAAAAACAACATGAGGCAGAATACTGTCAAGTACTAATACACACATTACTGTAGGACATGCCTGGAATCACCTTGGGTGTTTTGGTACCATAACAACTATCGGAAAATGTACAAAAAATATTTGATGTGAATTGACTTGGTAATTTAAATCCCTAGATAAAATGTAAAATAACTATTGACTTCATTCCATTATCTGCATCATACCTGGAAAAAACAGCAGTTTTAGTCTAAATGGGATCACAACGCTGACCCCATATTTCTTCATGTCAGCTACGTCCATATTTTAAACCCAGCCTGTGTCACTGACTCCATTCTGTGCTGATCTATAGTCCAATGTTTTGCTGACTACAGGAAAGGGAGGTGCTGGGAGGAGACACTAATTCATTATGAACACTGTATTCCCATTGCATTACGTACATATTTTCATACATAGAGTGGTGTGGTTAATTATGTATAGATAAATGAAAACCCAGTTAACCTATTAACTAACCCAGTTGACTGTTTATGTGAAGACAACAATAGTGCGGTGTCCTGCTGTGTTTTGTTGTTTTGTTGATTTGTTATTGATCACTGGAGATAAAATAACTAATGAAGAAAAAATAAAAAAAATAAATTACATATATAAAATAAAAAATGTGTTGCATGTTTACACATTAAGACTGTATTTGTGATGAGCATCAGAGAGAAGTGCCTGTTTATTGATAATTCAGTGGTTACTTCTCTGGATCAATGCTCTCAAATTAATGTGGAAAGACTGAACACTACACCATGACCTCACCACTGCTGAAAATAACATGTTTATTGTCCGGTGGGGACACACAAACACCACCACTGCTGGTGCACAGAGGATGTGGACTTTGGCCCCATCCTTGATGATGCGTCTCTGACAACTGACCTTTAGCCCCTCGTCACCTTCTTTCAGGACAACAAATAAGAACAGTGAGCTCCTGTGAGCTGAGGCGAAGGGGTCGGGCCACGTCTCCACACAATGACTGCACACTCCTGGGAGTTTTCCCCTCGCACTGCTGACAATGCTGTACGTCAGTAGGCACTTGGAGATAGGCTTCAGGAAACAATGTGCCCAGTGATGGGCGATGTGGCCGTCACCAGCCCACGAGGTCAATGACATTGGAGCTGTTGACATTGGCTCCCGTTGCGCGCTCACCCCACCGGTTAATATTCTGGCATCCCAAACATCCTGGAACATGCTAACAAACTATGGATGGACAGCCACGCCTAAATGGCAGGAATTTTACTGGAGAAAAGCCAACATAATCCGGTCCTTCATACACATGACTTCAAAACAGTCAGTCGTGCTGCTGTACCATCAGGCCAGACTTTTTTTCTGCCAGATTGGCACCTTGTAGGGGTTATGTAATCTATTGTTCTCACACCCAAAGTACAAGTTTTGCACTTTAGTGTTTGTTCTCTGATTTTGGTTTTCATACACAGATAACTTGGTTAAAGTACAGTGACTGCGTGCAGACAGTGACACTGTCTAAGGTGACTCTGTAGGACATTTTTATTATCCTGTCTCTAACACAGTGTAACTTCACTGAGATTGGTCCATTAAACCTGTTCAGTCAATTAGACGCAAAATACCCTTGAAACGACTGGATCTGACCTTTAATGTCTTACAAAGGAGAACAGTAAAAAAACAAACAAAACACAAACAAGAAAACAAAAGATGTGGCAATATTTAAATGCTAAGATGAAATGTCTGTCTATAACAGCTAATAAAGCAGCTAATAAAACAACTTAATCTAGAAAAAGTAGTGATGAATAGTAATAAAGTTGATCCAAATATAGTGTAGGTTAAGGCAAAAAATAAGTTCAAATGATCAACTGCTATTACAGGTAAATAGTATTTTTTTATGAGTATTACAGGGGAGTAGTATTTCTTTGATTATTCACCAGGGAGACTCAGGTGGTTCTGTAAATCATTGTTTCCCAAAGACTGGCTCGGGACCCTCAAGTGGGTTGCAAGAGATTTTTTTTGGGTCGTCTCGCAACATTTTCCCAGGAGTTTACAAATAATGTCTATTGACTTGGGTTGCTAATGTTTGTGACTTTTATAATATGAAAAAGAGAGAAAAAGAGTTGGGGAAACACTGCTGTAAATGATGCTGGGTCTCCCCTAAGTTGAGGGGTGGACAATTCACTCTCCACAAGAACTGGTTGTGTTCATAAATGACAGCCCAGTACTGACCAGTTGGAGCCTAATCAAAGTCAGGAAAACTGTTGTCAGGTCCTCTTATCTTAGAGGTTTTTACTGATGTGTAGTTGTACTGCCTTAGTCTTGTCACCTTTTTGAGTGTCTGTTCAACTTTCTTACCACCTTTATTCCTGTACGATGACAACAGAATTCTTTCTACTTTTGTTTCTAACTCTTACCAAAAAGATTTGTTTTAAATACCTTAGATTGTCAGTGATAGTTTGTTCTATTTTAAAAGCAGCTGTTTGACCTTTGATCTCAAGACATGTGACATTTTTCTACAGAGCTGGCCTTGCCCTTTCTTTTAAGTACGCTCATGTTATTCCTCAGCCAGTGATCCATTGTTAAAGACATGCCCAGCACTGCGTGGACGCCTTATTTATTTAGTCTTACACAATGTTTTCACATCATGTTGGGTGAAGGCGTCACGACTCAAGAGGAGTCAGGTCTGGATCAGTCATACTGGTTCTAGGTGACTATAATTAAATATTAAAAAGCAACAAAGTAATAACATCCAACAAATGCAAGATGGAACGTTTGCTGAGAAATAATTTGAATAAAAATACAGCAAAAAAAGCTACAAGTTGTATGAAATGGAACTTGAATTTTTAAAGACTTGAACTTGAATCTGACTCACCTTTTTGTTTGGCGACTTATGATGCGTTTAATTTGCACAATTTCAAGTCTGAGCTGGGAGGTTTTCCTCCAGGGGCAGCAATCGGATTTTCCCAAAAATCTGTTCTTGTAACCCCTCAGTACGCTGCAGCTCAGAGGACTGAGACTTTAACAAACACTGGCAGCCTGTTGCATTCACTGCACTATGTTTTTGTCTCTGCGTCATAAACACGGCACTATTTAATTGTTGTCTGAGGGGATGTTGTTGTGGAAATGTATTCACTCATGATGTACTCAATTTGGAACTGTAATGGACACCGTGACATGCAACTCTTATACTTTCACTTTTGTTCTAACACCAAATACCCGAGGCCATTATGTTGGAAAGATCATACAGAAATACACATAGAGACAGATATAAGATTCAAACATCAAATATAAAGAAATACTGTAGTGTTTCAAAGTTTTTAAAAAAAGTATTTCCATATTGAAATGAATAATGAGTATCAAAAAGATGTGGCACAAGTGTTTGCCTTTTCTGGGCCCTGTGCCTGATTTTGGACTCTGTTTGACTGAATATTTAAAGCCTACAATGGCAATAACCAGATGCTACAGTGTAATAAGGTGCCTGGTAAAGTATTAATGCGTGTAAAGGATGTTCTAGTAATAATAACGTGATAATCTGTCAGGTTCTGACTGTACTGTACTTATTGAGGAGAGAATGACATTTACATTGATGCTCTGACTCCTCTGTAGCTCTGCAGGCCTTCTCAGGACCAACACGTTCAGTCTGACCAGACCATACTCTGAGGAGGATGAGGAGGAGGTGGATACTGGAACCACATCGCCATCCCAACACTATCAATCCTCCCGTAAGTTTACTCACCAGCCGTCGCACCACACCCGGATTCTCTGCCTACTCTTGTCCGGACTGGAGGCTGCAGCGCCCGGGGTCGTTCCTGTGTCTTTGACGGCTGCTGCTGCAGCTGCTGTGTTCACCTGGTGGCTGCGGTGTCCGTTCTTAATCATTGTGGAGCTGGTGATCGATCTCAACAGATGAGGCGTTTACGTACACAGCGACCGATTCGAAGTCAGATGACAGACGGGACTTGTCGATAACGTGTGGGCCCCAGTTTTCACTGCACGACAGCCGGTTCCTCCTCAGTCCTTGTAGTGCGTTGCGCAAATTCTGCCGGCGACGCATCCACGCAGGACGCACAACGACGCATCAAACCACATAAATACTGCAACCGTGCCGAGGGGAGGACAGGAAGTGTTGATAAAATGGCCCGCGTCACAAAGTAGTACGACGTGACTTTTATTTTGAAAGTTCAGACAGAGATTTCCGAATGTATTATGGGCGACTTGTATTACGCTGGTTTGTCGGATGAGGTGCGGGCGAACGCCGCAGACATGTTGTTACATAACAACAGCGATCGCCGTGCTGTCACGTGACCACACATCATTCTGGATCATGTTCTGGACTCGGTCAGGCTGTGATCTGTTCGCCAACCTCTACTTCCGGTGAACACCAACGTAAATACAAATCATTCTATTGAATATCTCTGAAATAAACATAAACAAAAATGCTTGTAGTACTGTACTGTTACTATTTATTTACTACTCCTATTACTACCATTTTAATAATTTTAAGTGTTAGTGTAATAATAAAAATAATACTAACAACAACAACAACAACAACAACAACAATAATAATAATACCTCAGAACTAGAACTTATCATATGGTGTATCTATGTCAAGTAGCCAAGATTTTTCTCTCTCAAATGAATAAAAACAAATTTAAAACATATTCTGAATATTGTCTGTACAGTAGACAACAGTTTCTATTTTGAGATTTTTTTCTTCAAGAATAAGGATAACGAATGTGTTCCGTTTGTCTTTTTTGTCAACAGTCTGTTTTCAATATAAACAACTTCATAATAAGAATAACAATAATGATGATAGTAAGAGTCTTTGCGCCTTCCAAAAATAAAGACAATAATAACATGTAAATTATATATTTTTTTCCCTTCTTGTTTTATCGGGAAACATGCACGGAGGAGAATTCCAAAAAAACGTCCGTCCTTTGTGTTCCAAACGATTTGGTTTGTTTATCTGTTCAACACAAGCAGTACATTTCTCCTGCAGTCAGATTCTAAAACTAATATAAAGTCAGTAAATCTCCCCCAAGCATGTTTCTCAAAAACTTAAAACAGAGTGGGTCACTGTAGTCGTGACGACCTTTATGATCACAAATATATTTCCACTTTGGATCTTATCATTGACCCGAAGGTCGGCATAAAAAAAAAAAAACCTCCCAAACTGGTGATAGCTGTTCGCCAGAAGCAGTCTTTTTTTACTGTGTGAGATAAAAATGACTCCTGTGACGCTCATTGAAAGCAGCAGGATTCAGGGGAATCCTTTAAGGTAGCATAGCATCATCTTGTGGAAAAGCCCTGTTTAATAACACCACGTCTTTACACGCAAGTGCCAGCAGAGGGAAACCCAGACCCACACATGGCTGCGCAGGTGCAGAGAAACCACCTGATAAGCAGTAATATTGCAAAGCCTTGCATGTGTTGCCTCTCCTGCCTGCTTGTCTGGGATTTTTTTTATTAGAAGTAACTAGTGGAGAAATCATAGTGTTTTTAAAGTATAAAGATTTTCTTTGCACAATTATAACAGTTTTACAGCTTGTAGCAGCGTCAGGAGATTCACATACATATCTGATGCAATGCAGAAGAAATACCCCAATGCAGTATCTCACATTAGCAGGCCTTTCCTCTCACCATGGTGACATTTGCCTCTCGGAGCAGAATGCCAAGCATTGGCAGGGCAGACATAGCAAATGAAGGGGCCTCGCTGATGGCGATGGCAACATTAATTGTGGAGCAGGGTGTGGGTCTGAGAACTGGGGCAGACACCTGCTGCAGAAGTGGGTGAAGATGAAGAATGCTGTCCTAGATTGCCGACCAGCTCACCTTAACCCAACCCTCCGAATTAATCAACTCTTCAGGGGCCACCCAGTTGTCTGGGGCAGGCATCGGAGGAGGCCCGTGCTAGGGTACAGGTCATGTAGGAGCCCCCTCCGGTGACAGAGGGGAGGAACAACACCAGGCAGCTACAATGGCACCGAGGCAGCGGGGTTTGCACTTGCCCTGCAGGAAGGTGCGGTAAGATGTAGCTCGTCTTCAGCCATCTGTCTCTCTGTCTCTGAATGGTCTCTCTTGAGATGCGTTTCCAATGTGCTGGGGTTGAAGTGCTGCTGCTGAGGAGGGTGATGTTTGATGAGGCACACAGAGACAGAGGGGGTTTAGGAGCCCCACGGGGAGCAGAGATGACTAACTCACTACTCCACCTAATCTAGGACAAGCACACCTAGACATCCTTCATGACTCTAATGTTTTACTCGTGTCGGGCCAAAAATACGTCCACTGAGGTTAGCCAAAGTGGGTCGCCCAGTAGCTTTTTTTGGATCTCGGAAAAGGAAAATTGTGCCATCTAAATGATTGCTGTCTTCTGAAACCCACTCTAGATGGCGAAAAAATCTTTCCCCACCAGTTTATTTTTGCAAGTATCGAACTGGGTCAATGACGCCTCAGAATCTGACAAAACCCAATTGAAGCCCCCCACACCCCACCCCTTGAAAAATAAAACAGTCACGGTGCTCGTCAATCCTTTTTCCAAACATTTTATTGGTCTTATAGAAAATAAAGTAAGCTGTATCAACAAACATACAATATATACATCAATAACTTAGACACCTCAGAGAACCACGTTTAAATCCACAGTTGTTACTGTATATATGAATACATAGTACTTATCTACAGATTGCAAAAAGTACAATAATTTAATTTATAAATAGTTACAATTAACTATTGTCTGTTTTCATACAAAGTACTGCAATATTTTATTACAACCCATACAGAAAAAATTAACAAAAACAGATAATTAGCTTTGTATCACCACTCGCTTTAGTCAGATTTTACACCTTGGAAACACAGACCCACTGCATGGAAATAAGAGGGAGAGAAAAAAAACTGTTTACAGAGCAGAAATATGGGTATTAAAAAAAGCGCCAATGTCTTGAGAGCAAGTGCTGCACACAAGTGCTGTTATTTCTTCTCTCCAACTGAAAAGAGGAAAAAGATATGACAAAAAGAAGCCACAGCCAGTGACAAAGTATATCTGCAGGAGGAAATTAATACAGTGTTCAGATCAATTCCAAATATGCACTAAACATCTAATGAGAACAAAAGCGCCGTGAAGGGTGCTACAGCAAACAATTAGCATTAAAGAGCGGTGTAGCAGCAGAGGAACCTCAATCGCACAAACACACACGATCCAACCAAAGTAAGAAAACACGTCTTGCGTGGGGGTTCGTTTTCAGAAATATCGTGTAGCATCCACTGGGTTCACAAAAACGACTATACTGGATATCAGGGAAAACTCTTACAGTCACGTAACCCAGTCCAGTTCCTGGATCTGCAATTCTTTCAAAGGCAGACATGTAGATCATAAATAAGAAATGGACTTCCATGGACTGGAAGTGCTAAACTGGCCACAACTAACTCCATATATAACAACAGCAAACACTTTACCAAAGAATTTATGGTCCTGGTCACTGGATTATGGATTAGGTCAAGCCAAGCATAAAGATGCCTTCACTGTCCTAGGACAGAGCTGGTTTAATTACTGTTTTGGTTGATGTAAAAAAAAGGGCTCTGGTGTATTTTTAGATTTAAATTAGTGGGTGAGTTTGGACTACAAGTTGCTTCTTTTAACAGTTCCACTGGTCTTCAGACTTTTATTCTGAATTGACTATGCGACTTACATATTTTTTCCCCCTCTTCACATTAGTCATCCGTCCCTCTTTTTGACAGATGACTAAGAGACAGACTAATATTCCAGAGCAAGCGCAGCTCAGCTGTCTCTGAAGGAAAGACCAAGTGAATGTTAACAGTTTATTTTACAACACTTTGAATCCAAGTTTGCTATTTCTATTTTTGTTTTTTGTTTTTTGCAGCGGTTGCCACAGGATGTCAAACTGATACTGACAGACTCTTCATGCCAGACATCTTTCCTGACGCAACCCTGCTCAGGGGAAGACAAAGTTTCCACAGCAGACTCTAAGATGTGCTGAACACCCGTGTTTTTAATGGTTGTTTTTTTTTTTATTTGAATGCTGTATTTTTTTTAATACTGCTGTCCACTCTTCCACCCCCCTCCCCCCACTCCCTTGGGTAACTGGAGTGAGAGACCTCTGCCATAAACTCTTTAAGAAATGTTTGTCTGTGGTTTTACGTGGAGTGAGAAGAACCTTCATTCATCATAGTTTTTTTCCCGTCAGTGAAGACTNNNATCGTTTGGGACCAAACAGCTACATCCATTGTTAACGTTTGGTCCGAGTCTAGACCAGGGTAGATGTTAAGACAGGCTCACCACAAATGTCCCAGAATTCCTTTTAAAAACACATGACTATTACACTGTTTAACAACTAAGCAACAACAAACCAGGTTCATGGATGCAAAGCATTGAACGAGGGGGAAAAAAACGAAAAAAACCTTACAAAACAGCTAAGCTTTTGAAAAATAACAAAGCACAGTCACTTTGACAATATTGATTACTCTTACACACCTTTCCACTGAGTTGCATATTAAGGGTCACTTTTCACAATGGTGATTAATACCTACTGTAGCTACATATTATACACCTGTATGTGTGAGTAAGAGAGTCGCCGTCTTGTCGTCGCGGAAATTGAAAGATTGGTCGACGGTGCCACGCGAACACCTTTAAAGACACTTGACATGAAAAAGATTCACTCCACAGGACGGCCACAGCAATAAGGACGCCAACATCAATACTGGGCTATGTCAAGAGTCAGATACATACAGTATTTTTCCCACAGTTAACCAGTCAGTGTAGACAGCTAAGCGCGTTGACAAAAATAAGGATAGCACACGGGCGCACAGACAGTAGAAGCAGTACCCAGGTCTCTGCTGCGGAGTTGTGACCTAGACCTCGCCGACACTGTGAGACCTCGTGACCGGTCGGACCCAGATGTGGATGAAGTGCATTCTGTTAATATCATTATACAGCTACGTTCACCTTGAGGTGTAAAAACTGCTTCACTGTTAAATTCCTTTTAGACAGTCGGGGAGGGATGTGACACTTGGCAGAGACAAAGTGCTGCCGGCAGCTTGTTATTGATTGTAATTCTACGTGTTAGTGCCGTGTCTCTTTCTGAGTATGGATTGAAGCCCTTTTATGAGATGCTTATTTTAAAAGAAAAGAATAAAAGGAAGAGGGTGGGAAAGAAAGGAGCTGCCATCTCTTCATCTCATCTTCTTTTAGTACAGTGTACAGATCTTTTTTTTGTTGTTGGTTTTGTTTGTTTGTATGTTTATTTAGAGTGAACCGTTACATCCTGAGCAAAACAAGCAGAAGTTTAGTGCATTCAAACCCTGGGCCACAGTCCACTAGCCTGACATCCACATTCTCAGGAGCAGTAGGTAGATTTACAATTGGATGATGCTCAGTTTGGTGCTTTCAGATTTTAATTTTTAATTTTTATATTAATTAAAAAAAAAACATCCCTAACCCAGACTGTATATAAGACATGGACGTAGCCATTTGTTGCCATAAATAAGTCCCTAGGAAAATACTGCTGACATCAGAAAAATGTTTGCGTTCCTTATGCAAAATCTACTTTTAAAACTTGTAAAAAATCACCACTTGGTTTAGGAAAATAAATCAGTGGTTCCCAAACGGTGGTACCTGTAACACTTGTGGTACCTGAGTACCCTCTAGTGGTACATGGGGGAACCCAATTGTTCAGTGTGTGTGTGTTTGGTTAGGAACTGAATTTAAATGCCACTTCTGGTGCTACTTAATTTTACAGTGCAGCTGTGGCTAATGAAGAGTGTTAATAGTTTTTCAGGAATGGATTCTTCTTTCGTATTCTGTGCTTGGCTTGACAGAGTAGTTCTGTGCTAATGTATTTTAATGTTGGTCCTATTGGCGGTACTGGGAGAGCCACATATTTTCAGAGCTGGTACATGGTGTAAGAACTGTGAGAACCACTGGAGCAGATGATAAAGTGTGGTCAGAGACGGACCAGCCAGGTGGTTGTCAATGATGGCTGTCAATAGTAGTTTTCCCCTGCAACCCACTGTATCATCTCTTTTACTTCTAAATGGGAATAGGAATAGAAGCTACAAAATAAACATCACAGACATGGATTTACTACAGAAATCTACAGAGTACTCGCTGTCCCTGTCTCTGGAGACTTGCCCAAACTTTTTCTTTCTAAAGATTTTCCCTAAACATATGTGCCACTTTGAAATTAGTCATTAACCTATAAACATGGAACACTAAACTCTAAACACACATTTATATGTAGATATTACATTTGTGCTTCTCTGCAGTGCAGCAGGTAGATGTTGTGTTTTTTTTAGTCGGACGGACCAGCTTTAGTAAAGGCGATCTTGAATGGTTTTACTACACTGCCGTGGTTCTCAACCTAAAGTATGTGTGACAATGATGGTACTTGGGCTCCCTCTTTTGGTAGCCAAAGGAATCATGGGGGGAAAAATGGAGGTAAATAAAAAAGAATGGCATAGAAATCATTGCAGTATTGGCTCCAAAATGTAACTTTCCCAAAAGAAAGAGGGAATGAAGGTAAATAATATTATCAAGACAAGAAGTATTTTAAAGCTCATACTAGTTGTCCTTGGAGAAACCTTGAGAACTACTGTTATAGAGGGTTAATGTTTGATTGGTTCTGTGCCACAGAAATGTTTCTTTGCAGTATAATTCCCTGCACAATCTCTGTCTGGAGCAAAGCTTTGCTAATCTGTTAATAATATTCACCAATGGCTCTGTCCATTTCTTATATACGTCACCGGGTCTGTCTTGAAAATGTACTACAAAATTGTCAACTTCACTTTTAAATTTTTTTGTGTATCTGTGGAAGCTGATTGTTGAGAGGTTCATGTTTCCATCCCTGTGAATTCAGAGGCTGAAGTGAAAACAACAATTAAATCTGCCCATGAATAGAGTCATTTGCTTTCAGGTGGCAGACCATTTATTTAGAGGGCATCCAGCAGCAGGTGCAACCATTATTCAGATTCTGTAATGACGGTGTCACTGTAAGCTTCTGGTAAAAGCCTTTGAGTTAATATCCACTAATGCCATTTCACCCAATTCTGTCTTACGTGGGTCAATGTGGTCAACTCTTAATGACGGTATGATTTGTAACTAACACCACGGAAGCGGAGGATATCACAGATGCCAATACGCACAAAGACAACTGACCTTGTTTACACCACCTAGTTTAGCTCTACAGATTTGTATTTGTTTTTAAATAGCACAGCATTGACATCTATACAGTGAACGACACTGCCAACTTGTCACTTACACGTCACATCACGCGCTACCCCACAGTACGCGCCTAGTCACTAGAAAAAGCTATCAGACTTCAATAATAAGCCACTTTTGGTACAATTGCAAAAAAGATGTCACAGGATTTTTTTTCTCAACATTTTCATTTTCTGTATTTCTATAAACAATGGAAGGTCATCTACCTAGTCATAAAAAACAAGAACCCAACATTAGACAAAGTTTTCTACACCTTAACAATTCAAACAGTAAAGCTCGTGTAAAGACTTTTTTGGAAATATCTAAGGGCCCTGTCGACAGATAATTACAAAAAATGCAATATATATATATTTATCTTTTAAAACAAATGGACTCGAACACATTTCTTCAATGAGCAAAAAGGATGTTTCAAAATGTTTGTGGATTTCACTTATCCCCACCAAAATACGGGGATACTTCTGTGATTCAACATTCATTTTTTTCATTTCCAGATACCGTGAGGAGAATCTTATTGTGTTGGAATGGCACTCGGCTCAGAAACAATATCGTCGATGACCGCCGATCGTTTTTAAGGTTCCCACTTCACCACAACTACGCCGGACCTCTGTATTTTCAGTGCATACATATATTATTGCATCTACCAGTCATATTGATAATGACGAGTTCAGTAAAGCCTGTCACAGATGCATAAACAGAAATAGATGCTAGACCTGGAAGCATTATTTCACGCTTACTTTCCTGACAGACGACCAACGAAATCACAAATATTGATTAGTTTACTAGTTTGAAATTCATCAAGACTGTGTTGAAGACATCTGTAGCGTCCACGTCAAGAGTCTGCGACCACTTGTTGTTAGTCCCAAATCAAGTCAGTGCATGGTAACAAGTCAGAGGGGTTTCAGTCGGATTTATGCTGGCTCTGTTTGTTCTTCGCGCTGAATTCAAATTCCACTTTTTGGACGGAAAACTCTTGAATTCTCAAAGAAATATCAATTTTTTTTGTTTAAATATATGAATATGAATCGGTTTTTCCTATTCAACACTGCCCCCTTGTTTTTAAATCAAAAACTTCATTATTGCCAAATGTGTAACACTTGTGACATACAGTATATTCAAACAGTGTTTCCGTACAATTACGAAAAAATGTTAATTTCAATCAATTAACATAACTTTTGAAAGAAAAACATTTAAGTCTTATTCTTAAAGCATTTTAAGAATATTTAAAAAATATATTTAATTCAAAAATTTACCTCAGAAATACCATCTGGTATCAATGTGTGGGTCTCAGCCCACCGTCTGTGTACAACTGCCCTTTAATGTATTTTGACTGATTTGCAGATCAAACCTGAGACGTGCAGTTTTACAGGGAAGCACACTTTTACTGTTGGTACCAAGGGGTAAAAAAGGAGGACTGACCCCAGTTTACCCCTGTGTCTTGTTACAATGCACTGAGTGACGTTATTTCTTTTTTTTTCTATTACCAATCTCCATCTCGTGCCCTTCATCTCTGCTACTATGACCTAGCCTCCGTTTTGGATTTGACAATGGTGATGACACTGGTAGCAGCTACTTTACCAGGGATGAGAGGACCTATGACGGAGGCCATGGGTCCTCTGGCGGAGGTGACGGGGTTGCGGGCCACAGTTCTGGCAAAGCTCTGCAGGGCCTCGTACTTTGAACGCAGAGCGTCCAGCTCAACCTTCATGCTGGCGTTCTCCGTGGCCAGCTTGTCCACTTCCTGCTGCAGCTGAGCCTTCTGCTTCTCCAGCTCTTCTTTCTGGGTGACACGCTTTACTCGGCAGCTGGCGGCGTATCCACGGTTCTTCAGGGTACGTCGTCGCTGCTTCAGCTGCAGGATTTCCTCTTTCGTCAGCCCTCGTAGATGCTGGTTCAGCTCCCGCACCGACATGGTCACCAGCTCCTCATCTGTCAGGCTGGTGCCATTTTCCCCAGGCTCCCGCTTCACCTGCAGATGGGGGTGGGGTTGTAAGCGTAGGTCGTTCCATTCATAAATAAAAATCATTCACTCTTTCACGTTAAATTAAGATCCACTTTAGCGCCAGCCTTACCTTCAAGGCCTTGTTTCCTTTGTTTGTGGTAGTCATGCCACGAAAGCCTTGTCCACCTGTACTGTTGCTTGTCTTTGGGTAGAGAAGAATAAAAATGACATTAGTATTTAAAAACGGGTTAACGGAAGGAAACGTCTTGGAATAGATTATTAATTTATATCCAGGCGTGGAAGCCGCAGCACGACTACGTCCTTGTACAAAAGAGGGTCAAGGACATTTCCCACTTCTTTGTAATTGATGCCAAGTTTGTTGGCACCTGGACTATTACTGCCACACTGGACAAATAACTCAGTGGTATGCATTTCCCCCAGCACCACCAGTCAGTGTGAGTAGAACCAGGCCGTACAATTCAAGGAGACCTGCCCGATAGAGGTCTTACATGAATCATGCATTTAATTCAAGCGGCAGCGCAGTGAGTCACAGGAAGGATGACATTTAGGTTGGACAGCTGCAATACCTACAACTTCAGACAAGTCACTTTTTTTAAATACAGCCGTTCAGAGCACAGCAGTCAAGGACATGGAGAAGTGGAATTAATTTTTACAGGAGAGCTGGCTTAACACCTTGTTCAGCCTGTAGCAGACATGTTCAAACTCAGACTGGGGGCCGACTGTGGGTTGTTTTTTTTTTATTTTAAAAATATTTAAAATAATTTATCATGCAACTGTTGATTATGTTTTTACTACTATTAAATGATATGCTGGTGGGTTAAAAGGTGCTGAATTTTAATAACTTAAACCTGTTGGGACACAATCTTGAGTGTCTTAAGGCCTTGGACAAGAACCCTCAAAATAAATAATAATGTTTGAAATCAAATTTTTAACCAAAATTTCTGCCTTACGTTGGGACAAAGAGCAAGAGCATTTTATGATTTGATCTTATGAAATGAGAAAACATTTATTAGATGAGCCCCTATAATCGAATACCATTTATGTAACAATACGTACAGATATGCAAAATCATTAATACTTTGAAGACAAAACGTACATTTCACAAATGAAATCCCTGCGTCTGCCAGCACCTTTGCAGTTACAGTGTTTTATTCCCCCATTGTGATGTCATATTTTCTAGCAATTAGTTTAATTAGTGCAAAAATGGTACAGCTTACTGTACATATATATGATCTATGACATAGTTTATGGACCCAAATATGGTCCGCAGCAGAATATATCAATCAGGGTAATGATAAGGTGTTCACCTCATCAGTAAGCCAAGTCTAATGTTTTTATTTCCAATATTCAGACCATGTCATAAAAATGACTCTTACTCTACAATTACCCTTAACTTACTGCATGGCCAAAAATGAACATTTCTGGATGCCATTTAATTGAACTGCATTTCCATGTGTAGAAGCACAAAATGACATTGCTAAAATGTTTTTTTTTTAACATGACTTAATTACAGTCCAGAGATTCAAAGAAAAGCACTTGACCCTGGAATGTTTTTTTTCATCCTGAAGAAGTCCTAGACGAACCCTTTCTAGGTTTGGCTGATCTGAGGCTACAACCTAATAAATCAATAGAAAAGGGGGAAACGGTCAAACCACTGCAGAGCCTCATCCACCTTCCAGAATAAAAGCACTGCACTGCAGTTTATTCTGTCAACTCAGTGCTAAGAGAACATTAGGAGAAGATCAGACGGAGAGAAATCTAACTCACTGGTGTTAACACACACAGAAGGTTGGTTTCACTGTGTAAGCTCTGTTACTAGATAAGTGTGCGCACACACACACACACGGCCCTGGGTGCTTTTCATTACACACACAGTAACTGCTGTGTCAGCGACACAGGCACCCACCACCACAGTCAGCTCAGCCAGCACATTGCCTCAGTAAGCTGATTTACTCAGCCTATCAGTGTGTGTTTGCACTGAGCACACAAACAAATGCATGTGCGCTCCTACAACTTTTCAGCATCAAAAGCAGAAAACAAAGGAATCCCAGAAGGAACCACTATCTGGGCGTGCATGTGTGGTCTGCGCACAGACGCTCAAGTCAGCGGCGAGAGAGGAAAAAGACGGTGCTTCATGGCTCTGCACTGCACTAAGATGGCGAGGATATTTCCATGGCAACTAAAGTGTGCTACAGGTGGACCCGGTCACCTGAGCCAAACAGGGAGAGACAAGCACTTGTAAAAAAGTGACCTGAATACGACACTGTTGCACGGGCTGGGGACACAACGGGAGGTGGGATTGTGACATGGGTTTGTGATGATTTCACTTTCCAACATCCTCCTCCTCCTCCTCCTTCTCCTGGTTTCACGTAAGGATTCCTAGTTTTGCCAATGCCCAATTGACCAAGAATGTCAGACTCTACAGAGGACTTTTCAAATGAGATCCTCTTCATCTCTGTTGTGATGACTATGAATAGCTGCCTGATAGTAACACCTACCTTTGCACTGGCCTTGGTGGTGACTCATTTCCAGTAAGCATTTGGACCACAGATGCAAAACATAATGGGATAATGGTCTGCCTGATGATGCACAGATAATGGACAAATAGAAAGGAAAGTACTCCGCTAATAGCTACAGTGGTGGAAGAGGAGGGAGAAATGGCGACATCTCCCAATTTCCAAATTGAACCTATCATTTTCCATCAACGGCTTAGGCCCAACACCTTTCAAAAACCAGTTGGAATCTGGGAAATGTGCAAAAGGTGGGACGTTGTCCAAGATTAGGAGTGGTGCTCCGTCACACAGCTGTGTAGGGTAACGTAGTGGGCATGGCCTGGCACGCTGAAAGATTATAGGAGGACTGTGGTCCGGCTGCTGCCAACAGACGGCCGCCTTTGACAGGGCACGGCACCACAACGCAGACAGGGTCCAATGCACAGCTGCTGCCTTCTACTAGGAAGCGTGTCATACCTTACAGAGACAAAGAGGCCTTTTTACAAAACACACTAGAAATGAATGACTGAAGGAAAAACACAACTACTGAAAAAGTAATGACAGAGAAATATCAGACTGCACTGATTAGATTGCGAAAGGACGTCTTTGAATTTGACAGCCTCAACCTCTTCATGGTCGCAGTCAAGTACACTACACATCAATGTCTTACTGCTCCCACTGTTATCTTCTGTGTGTGTGTGTGTGTGTGTGTGTGTGTGTGTAAGCACGCCTGGTCGACAGGGAAGGAGGAGAGAGCTGCAGCCTGGAGCAAAGGGGCAGTGAAGGCGTAGGGAGAAGCATGGGGACACAGAAGTCTTTTGTCGGAGCTTGCTGAATTTTTATGAATCGCTTAGAAGAATGCTGACAAATCAGAGCTGATTGCTTGCAGAGGAGAGACATCACACCCACAGGAAATAGAAAATGCTGAGTGTGGTCACCCGGAGAAAAAGGAGGGGATGGTGGGAGAGACGGACAGAGAAGGAGAGAGGGTGAGAAGAGAGAGGGAGTGAGAGAGAAAGAGCGAACAGTCGTGTGAAAACTGCACGCTCGACACATTTAGAGGAGCTTGAGAAGAACAGGTTAAGAGCGAAAAAACTGATCTCAGCAAGGACCAAAACCAAGGTGCCAATTAGGAAGTTGTGAAGTTGAACTAACACGATTAGAGCAGCCCGGCCAACCTTCAAAAGCTGTCTGTGTTCATCCGAATCTGTGCAGGGAAGCCGAGGAAGGTAAGCTCGGTTTAGGATGGAGACTCGAGGGGGGCAAAGAACTTGGTGGGATAAATGTTGATGTGACATGATGGGTCCAGCCTTGAGCCAATGTCATGTTTTAATGATCTCATCCCCCACATAGAATCTCTCCAGGGGGCTGCCAAGGATGGACACCATTAGCTGGGGGTCTCTTTGTTGAGGGGGAACCGAGGCTACAGCATCCATGCACTGCATCCCCTGATGAATATTTATCACTGTCGTTCCCTGCCAGAGGTGGGGGTTGGAGACATATATGGGGGGTGGGAGGCTGAGTAAAGATGCTCAGGAGGTGATTCTTCAAGGATACATCCAAGGCTCGTCCATCAACGGGTGTCTCAAAATGGCGGGAGGCTTGTGGGGTTGTCGACGGGGGGGCGGGGGGGGGGGGGGTGGGGGTTTGGGGGGGGGGGTGGGGGGGGGTT
>NC_024323.1:5743208-5758003 GCF_000523025.1 Cynoglossus semilaevis | reverse complement strand
AGGGGGAGGTGCGGGGGGGGGTTGGGGGGGGTTGTTTGGGGTGTGAGGCGGGGGGTTGGTTGCGTTTCTGGAACTGAAGGTGGCAAGCAGGGTGACTGAGGGCTGCAGGGAGAGCCATCTTCACTTGACAGCAGTGTAACAAGATTATCAGGGCCGTAAGTGCAAACAAAAACCCCGGCAACCTGCCTCGGAATCCAGATTACGACAGCGCCTGCTATCTGAATACTAAACAAGGCTGGCGAGGACTAATGGGGCGCAGGCCTTACCGAGACATGACAGCGGGCTGCATATCACATAACTAATCACATGCTTGTGCATCCACACAGAGACGGATAACCAAAATCGCACAAGCACATATAAATTTAACTTGTCATGATCCATTGTTGAAACGAAGCAACCAAACACTTGGCAGTGGCAGCTTGCTAATGAAGTGAATAAAACTAGAAGTGGATGTGCATGCTGATGAAAGACCCTTTTTTTTTGTTGGAAAGCACAGGCGGCAGCCAACAATGGAAACTCAGATCTGTGAAACTAAACAGCTGAGTATAATCTCACAACAAACAAGAGATTTCTTTCTACAAGAGAGGAGACAGAATGTGGCTTTATTTTTGTTTCTATCACCAGTTTAAATCGTCTTCTCCTAAATTGGCAGGTTGGTAGAGAGGGACCATACATTACCAATAAAATCACTGAAATGAGGTTTTAGGTGATCCCGGGTTGGGCACCACTTTAAACTGACACCTGTGTATCTAAGTAAAAATTAAGTTATTTTGAATAATTTGTACAAAGGTCTCCATCCCCATTTTCATTGTCTTTAGAAAAAAGAAAAAATCCCCTTAAATAGTACCATATTGCTTTGGCTGACTATTTTATAGAGTGGTTATTTGCCGTCCTGTGTTCCTCTGGGGTTGAGATCCATACTGCAGACAGCAAACATGCCTGCTCTGTATGTCATAAATAGTCATTCCCAGCTTCATGCCTGAACAGAGTCTCTACCTTTACTCCCTCCCTCCTAATTCACAGTTGAAAAGATTGCGCAGATATTCAGATCTAATCATTCCTCCCTTCAGCTGAGTGAAGTCAATTATCAAGCAAGCTCCACGTGTCGAGCGCCATTTAACTGCAAATTAAAAATCAGACTCCTCTGATCGCTCCAGAGGACTGTTGTAAACTTGTGCACGTGTAAGACAACAGTGTGTGAGCGCGTCTGTGCAAGGAGGAAAAGGTACGTTTGCAAGAAGGGAAGGGAAGCTATTAACTACTAAGTATTCAGAGCGTGAAATAAGAGTGACAAAAAGGGAGAGAGGGGAAATCATTCAGCAGCCCAGTCTGCGGAGGGAAATGAGACGTGCTTGATGCAAAGAGGGAAATACTTTGTCGATACTTTTGACCAGGTTTATAGCAAATATTATCAAAAGTATTTCCACAGCCTGCCTGTTAAATCAAACACAGCCTGGCTGCGTTTAAGTCGTTGTTAGTAACAGTCAATTTGCCTGCACGCTGCCTTGATCGGTAGACACATACAGACTTTAAGAAAATGCCTTAAACAACAACAAAATAAGCAGCCGGTGATCACTACAGTGCTACAGTGGCCTTCATGTTTCCAATTCAAAATAATCAACACAAGGAAGTACAGTACAGCGAGACATGTCTTACTTTTTCTGTTTTTCAGTGCGACACTTTTAATGCTCGCCGTTGGTTTGAAAAGGACTGGAACTAATTACAATAATGGTATTTACACTTAAAGGTCAAATGTAAAACATTCAGAAATGCCCTTGTAATTAATGACACGGGAGGCCATTAAATTAACTACAGCTAGTATCCCAAAAAACTGACGCGGGAGACTAAATTTGACAACTGAAAAATTACAGATAATTAAGTATTTATTCATGAAGTTTAATATAATTACTACAGTACAGAACACACCAGTTATTTTAGCTTCATAACACAACGACATAAACCAGTGATACGAAGGTAAATGAGGATGATTGTATTTTTTTGGGTCATTTTTTTCCCCAGCTTCTTCACAAAACCATGATCCCTGGACTTTCAGTTAAAAACTGAGACGACTGCTCATCAGCATCACAGTCGGTAAAAAGCTGCACTTTCAACTGCATCACTAGCAATTTTGTGTCATTTGGTGCAAAAAAAAAAAGTCTCCAGTGGAGGCGTCCTGTTTCTGCACTCCGCAACTAAAAGGCATCAAAGTTGGATTAAAAGATAATTATCTTGTTGAATGATGTATTCGCAAATTATTTCCTAAGCCTGCGTTAGCAGTTTAGACTAATATACACAACCAAGAAGGAAGGAGAGTGTAATTTTGCAAGCTGTGCAACATTTTGTTTACACATTAGGGAAAAAAATGTCATGCATAATTTATTATACACATACTGTTTGTATTATGTGTTTAAAATACTGCAAAGTTTATAAAAAGTAGTGTTGGGTCTTAAGTGAGATGGACAACTGAGCAGATTCAGGCATAACTGGTTTGAGTTTGTCTGGAAAACAAAAAAAAAATCAAATATAAAACAAAATGTTTTAATCATATCTAATGCTGTTAAACAGTCATGGAATTGACATGACAGGTTTTACCTATGTTTATTGTAATTTGAAAATTGTATACATTAGTTTATTAATTATCAAATTATTTATTTAAAATGTTACATTTTATCACCTAGAATAAATGTGTCTGGTAATAAAATGACTGGACATTAGTGCTGCCCATTTCCATTAAGAGATTTTTGTTCAAATTTACATTGAAAAAGTTTACCAGCATGTGATTCATTTTGAAACAGGTCTTGTCCTCTATCTTTATAAGTTTACCATGTGCACCAACGGAGACAAATTGTGCACGTTTAGATTAATTGAGGTGTACTTTCTTCATATATTCACCACAGTATTGTCATGGATCCCATTTATCCAGGTCAGAATCATTTTGATTTTTATTGCAAATTGGGTCAGGGTGGTTTGTCATCTGTAAAAAGTGGGTCCCTGTGTAAAAAGTTTGGGAAACACTGGACATAAAGATTCAACAGCTGCAAAGTCGACAAAAAAAAACAAACAAAAAAACCAAAACAACCCCCCCCCGAACTATTAAATAGGAATTAAAATGAAAAATAGACTTCAACGATCAATACTGAATATTTAACATTAAAATTAAATTAGAGGTCATCAAATGAAGAAACACAACCCTTAGAGATGCTTTTAAAAAAAGACAAGCTCCAGATGCTTCTCTGAGCTCCTACTGTGCAGAGGTGCATGTGACACATTTACCTCAGGAATTTGCATTCCAAAACAAAAGATGTAAAAAAAAAAAAAAAAATACAAAAACATGAATCACTGCCCTCTAGGGGTTTTTATTCACTGAAGTCAGGCATAACGTTGTTTTCTTTTTTGTTGTTTTTTTTCTTCGATAAAGCGCTAGGATTGGACTGGTTGGCATGAGCCAATATGTGCGTGTTTACAGATCATTTTCAAGCTCGGTTGCTGCTGTTTACTCTCGAAGCTGCTTTGTTAGTATAAGCACTGGGACAAGAGAAGGAGTCTTCATTGTTGGTCCGCAGTATCTGCCTGGAGGACCTGATTTAATAGGAAGAATTAGGCTCTTGATCGGCCACACACACAAGCACACACACACAAACACACACACAGACTAAATAACCAGCAGCTCCACTCTGTTGGTTGCATACATATTAAATGCATATCGCACAACACCAAAATACAACCATTCAGCACATTCCAATGCAATTTAAAGTGAAATTACATTTAAATAATTCAGGTTTTTGTTTGTATCACGGCACAGCTGCGGAGGATTCAGCGTGGATCGTCTCCAAGTGAGCGCCTCAGGCTATCAAACAAACAAAGCTCAGCAAATAAAAGCAGGACATTTAATTTATGATCACACCCCCCATCCCCGCCCCCCTTTCTGCAAAGTTCTTTGAAATACTCGTACATCAGTAGTCACCTGGAAATCAGAAGAAGCCTGAATTCCAATAATGAAACCAGCCACCATTTACTTGATTCCAGTGGTGACAAGTAGCCGATGTACGGATGGTGAATTAAACATATGATTTTTCCAAAAAAAGACAAAAACTGCAATTACTTTCCTCCAAAATACAGTTGATACAAATAATCTTGCACGTATAAACTCATACCACACTGCTCTCCTCTCAGAGAATCTGTTTTTATTTTCCTCTCAAACTTGAAAATGTTTTTTTTTTAGGTTTAAAACTTCACTGCTTGTCTGTTTGACAGAAAATTGCTACAATTTGATAAAAGTTCTGCGCGTCCTGTTGCTTTTTATGCTTTGGTTTTTGAGCGCATATTTACAGGAGAAAAAAGACCAAAATATAAAATGTATCCCTAATATTCTAGCAAAAATTCTAGCAAAAACATTACAATGTGCCACTTGTGATAGGTGTGTTTGAGGATCACGGGAGGATTTATAAGGATTGGATGAAAATAGATAAATACAGCTGCACACGGAAGTCCACTGTATTTATCTGAACTCCTGGATCTTTTTGATGGACTCCTCTTTTGTGTTCTAGCTGTTCTCCAACCCGTGCAGACAAGATCTTAACACTGTCACACTGAGAAACACAGAGATTTGAGTTGATAAGAGGCTTAATCAGCAAGTGAAAACACCTGGCTGCAGCAAGTATTCTGTTTCCCAAAAATATATATAAATGATTAAATGACTATAAGTGAACATATTAAAAAGCAGTTATCTGACATTGTGGACATCTGACAACTGTTGATTGTCATCAGAATGACAGATGTACAGAGCCAATTCCAAAAAACATTTTTTTACACCAAACAAATGTTATTCTACACGGTCCTGTGTAACAGAACCAGTGAATGTATTTGACAAATACGTAAATTATGAACATGTCAATCCCACTAGATGCTATTTTAGAGTTCAAAAACAGCTTTTTAAAATGACTTTTTATTGTTTGAACTATTTTATATATTTTACTATTTAAAAATCTGAACATTTGACTGAGTATACAGTAATGGAAAAACTGTCTTTTCATTTCTTTGCACCATGTCTGACGTGTAAGAACCATAAAGACATTGTCACCTCTTTAAGTTCAAGTGTGAAGTGTTTATGCACCATAAAGAAGTGGTTCCTGCTGCTGCCTTACACACAGTGGAAGAAGTGGTTCCTGCTGCTGCCTTACAGCAAGAAGAGCACAGTAGGCTGGTGCAATTTTCTGCATGCAGTGAAGTTCTTGAACACGAGAATGAACAGTTGTGGTCCTGGGATGGACGTGTCGACTGCGGGTGTGTTTTCGCCTCGATTGGCTGCAGAGCTATGCGACCCCTCGAAAAGATTAAGTGGTAGAGGATAAAATAAAAAAAAAACTTTTAAACTGCTCTGCAGTGCAGACACTGAGTGCAGAATAAGGAAAGAGAACAGAGGTGTTGGTCAATAATTGTGTCTTGAAAAACCAGCGGTATTCATCAGCCATCGGCTGCACCAACACCTTAAAGACGGTCGTCAGCCACAGAGAATCCCATTTCAGTCACCCTTTAGCACCAATGCCACTCCTGGTGGTTTCACTTCCAACACTCATCCTGCACCCATGTCAGTGAGGATGAACGCAGGTTAACGTGAAAAACAGCAGCCAACAAACGGCTTTGTGTTTGCAACTCTCCAGCTCCGCTTTTACACTGAATAATCAAAAATTCCAAACACACAAATGACCTTCATGAACATGAGAAGTCTAAATCTAACAGAAAATCATCATCAAACATGCTCGCTGTACTTTCAGGATGAAAGTAATACTTGGGAGATGTGGAGCAAACATATTGCAATGCTAAGCAATCATAATCTGCACTACACTTGCAGCAGGTTTCATCATCAACGTTGCCTCTCCTCCCTATTGCAACACTACGGGGGAAAAAATGCTATATTGATCTTTTTCTCACTCGCTCGCAGGCATTCCCATTTCCCTGTACAGCTTAAGCAGCACTTTTGTGGACAAATCCCACATTTGTGTTCCTTTCTTGAGGGTAATAATTGTCCTGAATAGGCGTAACTACTCCCAAAGGCACAGCTGTATTGGCCAGACAGAGGAGTTGGTGGCCAGACTGTACTCTCAAGTCTTGCCTCCTGTTTCATCAACCTCACATTTCCTCCTCCACCCTCCACCACCTGCCCGCTTCTGAGAGATGCCACTGAGTACGAGTTGTGCGCTACGTTCACCTCTGTGGTATCCTGCCTTATTTTATCTCTGCTTCTACGATGAAAAAGGATAATAAATCTCAGGGCTCGGATCTCCACCACTCCCCGTCTCCATTCATACACACCACCTCTGTCCCCAATGGGCTCTTGTGCGGGCCTCCATCCGTTCGTGTTACCTGCAGAGATGGCCGTTGCGATTTATTGCAAATCTGAGCCTGTGATGTAGAGCTGATCTGTCTGCGGAACACACTCCACAGCTTGCATGAATAGAGATGATGAAATAAGTTGAATATCTGAGCAAGAGCGGAGAACTTCTATCCATTAAGCCATCGCCTCTATATATGCTCAACAGTTTCCAAGGTGACTTTTCAAAATGCACCCAGATTCTCCTGGGTAATTCATTACCTGAGTTTCCTAAGCGGCCACTCTAATAGGAAATTGCCGACCCCTCAAATAAGAGACAAGTCCTCTTTCATTGAAAGTGAAAATGTGCACATCTATAGTATCCTGCAAACAAAAACAAAAAAAGGGGGAACACACACACAGGCGTTTTTGTCACTGATGCGATGAAAACTATGCGTTGTTTTCCCACTCATCCCGTAATAATAATACACATGACCCAATTTAAACAGGCACTGCCTGGCATGAATACATCATGACAGCAGCACATGCATGATATATTGCTTATCGTGCATTTTTTAAATGGCTTTGACATCCCAGTTGACACCTAAGCACTTAGTCTAAATGTACTCACACCCCGTTTGTTGATGTACATCATGACAGCGCGGCAATAAAAAGCACATTGTCGGCGGAATGTAGATGAGACTATTGATAAATGCGTGATGGTCATCACTTGATGCTCATGGCTGGATGACTGACTTGGGGGTGGAGGAGGGCTGGGGGAGAGGCGATCAGCATCAGCACCATTTCGATCCATCACCTCCACCGCGGTGGCTCGGTGATAAACATCCTCCGCCGAGCACAGACCTTTTGTCCGGCGGTGCCATATTTCGGTGTGGTTTCTGAGCATGGCTGAAATACATCATTGTGATGATTCAGCACCGGGCAGAAAAGCCGCCGCTTGTTGCTTTGGCTCCGATCGTAAGAGAACACAGGGGTTAAATGGGCTGATTGTGATGTCAAAGCCAAGGACGGACGGGTTCTGGTGAAATGACAGTCACTACAGGTGAATCAATTCGACCTGTTATTGAAAAGCACGTCCTAACACACGGCATCAGCGCGTGCAAATAAACCCACACCGGAGCACAAACAGCATGTCACAATAAAACCGAACGGTGATATTTGTGAGAAAAAGGAGTGTTGTTACCGACCTGATGTGTCTAAACCGCTACCTCGGCTCGTCGCTCTTGCTTCCTTCCACAACGAGGTGATGAAGCAGCAGGTTTAAATGGGAAGAAGCGCATGAGTTGACAAAGCACGGAGGAGCGCCGCGCTACAGTGGAGAGAGACACGCGCGCGCGCGCGAGCACGCACACAGACCGGGCTAAATTAGCACGGAAACAGCCTAGTTACACACTTCTGACATTCCGCGGCTCCCCGCTCCCTCCGACGCCCGCTGCTCGCGTGAAAGTGACAAACAACTCCCCGCCTACAAAACAAGCAAGCGAGGAAATCCCCGTGTTCTGCCTCACTACTACTACCACCAATGTGGCAAAGCAGCGACAACGCGACAGATTCCACAACCGGAGAAAAACAAAAATATTAAATACATTAATTCATAAATAAATATCATAATTCAAACAGGAGGCACCACCACGTCAAATTCAAAATATTGAGTCACGCGTTTTATTAACGGGTGTGTACATTATATTAGCTGCCTCCTCAGCATTTAAGCGTTTAAGCCACAGACGTCAACTTTCGCTGTAAAACCACAAGTACTTCCGGTATAGCACTTTCAAAGTACGTGCGCTAACCGAGCTCAGTTATTGGCATAGACAAAGGGGTTGCGATGTACCAGAACAAATAGCTCAATAGAGGAGCAACATTAGCTCGTATTAACCTTTTTAACGCCAGATTGTCAGAAAACAAACATCAGAACCCACGAAGAAACTATGTAGGATCAGAGCTAAGTCCAGCTATTTTGATGACTTGGGTAAGATTATGGTTTGGCCCACAGAAAAAGCCAAAACATCACTGAACAATAGCAGGTGACAGAGCTTGAAGGGTTAGTTGTTAGTCAAAACCAGCAACAACAAAAAAACACAAAACACAACTTTTAAAATGTAATAAATAAACAAATAACTCATAAATGTGCTTTATGTAAACAATGCAAAACATTTTTTTCTTGAATATACAACAAAACAACGTACTGGTGGGAAACACTCCAAAATCAGTCCTTTTAACTGTCAATAACTGCACAAGAAAAACAGTGTTCATATTTTAGACAGTGTGTTTTTTTCGTGAATCAATGTAAGTTGATTGGAAATTGTAAATGTCTTCCACTATAATCTTGCACTATATTTAACAACACTGTGTTTTTTCCCAGCAACTTCTCTTTTTCAGAGGGTCACACAGCCTTTAGTCTGCATAGTAATTTGTCCCTGTTTAATTCAGGACGACCTTCCTGGTGCAACCCTCCTACTGATTTTTTTTTTTCAATGTCACGTCTGAGACATAAAAAAAAAAAAACCTATGCTCATGCCAAACATTATTACTTTGCCCTATTATCTGATTGGTTGGTTGCCAGTTACAACCAATCTGCCTGTCTGCCTGAGAGACAGGCATAACATTAATAAATTGTAGATGTAGATGTAAAATTGTAGATGTAATTGAGATTTTTGATAAGTCACTTTGTTTGAGCAATTATTTTGACTTTGATGAATGAACTTGGCAGTGCAATCAGAATTCTGTATTTGTTAGTATTATGGGTTGTAATGCAGTGTTAGTGTATGTTGAAGAAAAGTTAGAAATATTTTACTTATTTCTAATTTAAAATGCAAGTTCCCTTGTTTACCCGCAGGGGGTGTTATGAACATAGTTGTAATGTTCATGTTGTAATTGTAATTCTTGCTACACGTGTTTAGTGCGAATACAAAGCAGTTTATAATAATCTAAAACACTATCTTGAGCAATTCCGTATAAACCTTCACATTTTTAACAGCGCAAAATCGCTGTCCATGGTGATGATAGATCGTCAGCGCTAGTAGCGCAGATTTGTACTGTTTTAGAGCAGTACTCAGCCATCAGCAAATCAAATATTATATCAGATATTGAAACAAAACCCACTTCTGTGAAAACATTACAACACTATTCTCACCGACTGCTGAAGAAAAAATTCCCACTGCAACACCAAATAGAGGTTTCTTTGAAGGGGCATTAATTGCAGTTAAATACCCCTCTCGTGCACAGGAATTTTATTTTGAAAACCATTCGAAAGCAATCACCGTGCTGGCTTCACTAAATGGGACGGCTAGGTATGCTAACGCACGAAGCTAACGCCGTCTAGCTTGTCAACGGCGGCGGCTGTAAGGTATGCACACTCAGCACAACAACAGAGACTCGGTTTGGTTTCTTAGCGGCTCACCTGAGTCGGAGACGATGTTCTGTGAAGTTGTAGCTGTCAGGCTCCCGTTTTTACAACGACAACATGTGGACAAGGGGACATTTAAAAGGCGCGCATGAACCTTTAGTGCCAGTGACAGAGAGGCTCGTGTTCTCTATGTTGATTCCTTTCTCTTGTATCGCAGCCAGACGTCATCGTGTTTGGCCACGTGACTTCATTCATGAAGGATCTTCTTTCCTGAACAGAGTAAAAATAATTTCCACCAAAAACATATCACTCGCGTTCGTATGGAGCTGCTAACGCCTGCTTGGTGACAGGGAAACGGCTGAAAATAGTCATTTAATCTAAGTGGAGAACACTGAGATTGACAGCCGTGTTTAATGAGCGAGTTTCAAACAGACATCGTTGTCATTAAGTTTATGGACAAAATTATTTACTCTTAAAAATATAAAAAACTTTTTTTCAAAATACAGTCACTCACCTATAACTTCTTTGTGTGCATCTGTTCAAACAGGGCTGCTGAAACAAACAAACAACAAAAAAAACCCAATCGAAACTATCAGTTCTCTACTGCTGAACAGGTACATATAAATTCACTAGTGAGTGTAAATACATAATACAACACAACTTTCTCCATAGCTCCCACATTGACATTTGAAGATAGGCTAAAAAAAGTAGAAATCTTACCTTATTTGAGCATGAAATACAAAGAAAATAACATATCAGATACGTGGATAAATGTCTCCTCTGAGGTAACAAGTTTCAATCTATTCACATTTTAAATTATTTCAATTCCTTCCTTTGGTATGGACTCATATTATCAAATGTATAATTTTAGGGCTGTCAAAATAATCATGATAACCATTAATTGCTAGCAAATTTGTGTAAATATACATGTTAATAATTTTACATTCATGATTCCAAACCAAATCGTGGTCTTTTCTGGTTTTTCTTTTCTTTGATTTATACTTTTGCAGTTTCAACGTTCCACATTAATACAGTAATTTTATCATTTGGATGAGTACAGAAAAAATGGGTGTGAAATGCATACATTTACCTGCTGTTTGTTTTTCAGCAAAATACAGAAAACATTTTAAAATCATATTTAGAAATGTTGATTTTTTTCCCCCTTGATTAATCATGATTGATCTAAAGCCACGTAGTATAAATCAAAAAAGGTTTTCCATAGTTTGACAGCCATAATAATTTTACATTTGACATCACAGAATCTACTGTGGCTATTTGGCTAAGGAGTGAATCTTTTCACTTGCCCGTGCAATGAACTAATAATAAGTAGACTACAAAGTAGGACCCAGGTACTGCATCGGTGTAGGCCCCACATGCAGTATGGGTCACTGAGTGTGACAATTGCACAATGGATATTCTATATGACATTTAGAGACAGTAGCCCACAGTCACAGACTCTACATACAGTATTAACATTTACCATAATACAACACTTGACACCATCAAACTAGAACTTGTAAATGCAACATTTTTGATGTTTGAAAACCCGACAAAAGAGAAAGCTTTTAAAAACTCAACCGCCGATAATTATATTACTGTTCAATCTCCATTATTCTATATAAAAGTGCATGTATTCAACCCCAGAAAGTACTAACTGCATGCAACCAAAACACTGAGATAAAAGTATTACAATTGTAAATAGAAAGAAAACAGAAGGATAACCTATTATATAGTTTTGCTCACAGTTTCTCTGATGTAGCTTGACAGCAATGTACCAGTGTTTTATTCATACAGCATGTGTGTATGTGTGTACACACACATATATATACATATATATACACATACACATATATATATATATACACACACACACACACATATATATATATATCTTCACCCCTGATGCATTGGTTACAACTTTAGTTCTTCTTGGTCTTGCTGTTAAATACACTTAAAGTGCGAGGTCTGATTCCGACATTTTCTGCGTTCACTCCTGACTGCTGCAGCACTTTGTCCAGGGTTGTTTTCTTGATGGCAGCGGGAGAGATCTTCTCCTGGTCTGCCAAAAACTGGAGTTTCCTTTTTTTTTTAAATAAGGGAAAGGTGGGAACACAGATTGTTAAAAGGTAGAATGACAACATAAAGTGCATTTTTAGCACAGCATCCCTAATGGCTTAATAATAGTCCTATTACTGGATAATTAGGAGGAGGCTGCTTTTTGTTTTAATTATTTGCATATGGCTCCATCTACTGTCTGAATTATGAACTTCAAAAGACCACACTTTGGCCACTTAAATACTACAATTAACTTAAAAGCATTTCCTGTGTGTCCTCAGGACGGGGAATATGATTTGTTGCTTTGTTTGTCTCAATTTCTTTTTTTTAACTCATGAACCCACTTAGTTCTGACACAGGAGGCCTCGACTGCATTAATCAGAAGGCTGCGGAAGCCCCCACTCTCCATGACATGCAGGGCGTGGATGGTGGCGCCCCCTGGTGAGCAAACATTGTCCTTGAGCTGCCCGGGATGCTGCTCAGAGTCCAGCAGCATACGAGCAGCACCCTGTGAAGTACAGAAGACCCACTTTAAACCGAGGAGGAAGCAGTACACAAAACATTTCACAATTGAATAAACAGTGTTAGCGAAAAAAGAATTGTGTTATAATGTATTTGTTTTCACTGACATGCTGATACAAGTCAGTTTCTTTGTTTGTAAAAAAAAGAAAAATTAAAATACTCCAAAACTAAAGGATCCCAATTTTAGCTAAATGCTAAAACACTCAACACTGATGATAATATACTTTCCTATAATACTGTAAAAGAAAGAAAAAATACCAGGAGGGCATGGGCTCCAAGGCGTACGGCTAGTCTGCGAGGCAGACCCATTTTCACTCCACCATCTGCAAGAGCATCGACGGCTGTGAAGGCCTGCAAATTCACAACCACAGAAGACAATTAAGGAAAAATAAACACTAAGCAAGGTTTTCTGTTAGAGGTGAGATTTGATTATCCATCACTACCTCCACTACAGGTCGGAACTACTGGTACAAGACAGGGTCAAAAAAGACCCCATCTACCCAGCAAGCACACTGTTTGGTAACCTTCCCTCTGGCAAGAGGCTGTGGAGCATCAGGTGCCGAACCAGCAGACTGAAGAACACTTCTTTTCTGAGGCTGTGACACTTTCAAATATAGCACAGTGACTCCCGGCACTTTCTGTGCAAATGTCCGCACAGCCTCAGACATTTGCACATAACCCTTTACCTTTGCACAATAATTATTCTTCGCTGACTGTCACTGATGGGGGTGCACCAATTATAGTACTAGAATTATTATAGGAGCCAATACGTCATTTAAATACGTAAATGCTGATCGAACAACCGGATACTTTGTACACCTACTGCAGTTCAGCATCTCACTGTCCACATGGGCAGCTTATATGGGTATCTCAGCAGTATCATCAGTTTGGAGGTATTCTAACATCATGGATGTAGGAATTGTTTCTATCACAATAAATTGCTTGTATTGTAAAAGACAGCCATATCACTGACTACACTAATCTCAGTTTAACCACACAGTGGACAGCTGAGGTGTCCTCACCAAGTCACTTTTTTGTTGTGACAGAAAAATAATGCAACACGGTATAACAAACTCACGTAAGCGGGTCCACTGCCACTCAGACCAGTCACGGCATCGATCAGATCTTCTTCCACCTCGGTGCAGTATCCTACACTGGCCATCAGCTGCTCCAGAAGCCGTTCATCCTCCACCTCTGCATGAGTGCCTGTGGCATACACTGTGGCCCCTTCGCGGACCACTACAGGGGTATTGGTCATGCAGCGCATCACCTTTGGAGCAGGGCAGAACTGAAGCAGCTTCTGCAAGATAATAAAAAGGTACATTTTTTTATCTCAGATTCATGAGCCATCATTAGGTGAACACCAATGTTGAGGTAATAAGAATGAACTTCAAAGTTAACTTAAGTTTGTAACGGCAGCAGAAAATTCTGCTTTTTTTTGGAAGGGTATAGTTTCGGGTATATATATATATATAATGGTATTGTAGGGTGTATATATATATATATAGGTTATAAAACATGTAACAGTACATATTTTGTTATATATGTATATGTATATACATATACATATATGCAGTATATTTATATTTTGTTTGTTATAGCTCATTTGTTAGTCAAACAGGAGAACACACACTCTTCTCTTGCCTTTTCTATGGAGCTGATGGTGACGCCTGCAGCACAGGACACAATGAGGTGGCGTTCTTCAATGTCTGGTCCGATTTCTTCCAGGACAAATGGAATGATGTCGGGCTTCACAGCCAGGAAGAGGACGTCACTCTTGTTCACCGTTTCCTTGTTGCTGGTGGTAAAGTTTATTCCCATTTTCTGTACAGAACATGTAATTTACACATTGATGGCTCTTGACTTACTTATGGAAAAAATATTTCAATGCATGACATGGTTATTCCAAAATAATTGTGACATGTGTCAAAGGCAGACGATGTGCTGCGGTTACCCCTGAGGAATGCAGCCAAAATAGAAGAAGAATAAAAATGTGCTTGAATTTAAATGTCACAATAAACCAGATTATAAAATGTTTTGTCATAAAAGCTTTTAAGTTTGTTTTGGTAAACCCTGACAGGAACACTATACAGGGAACAGGAGATATAAAAACCACCCATCAATGATGTAAATATCCCACAAAATATGTACCACAGAGAGCAAAGCATGAATAAAAGATATTCTTTGACGGCTCCTCACCCTCAGTCCCTGGACTGTTGGGAGATCAGTGTCTGGGGAGCTGGCTGTGATCCTGTGGGTTGCAATCACACCTTTGTGGAGAAACATATACATAAATACTTCCATTAGTCATGGCAGCAAGAGTCATCAAACTCATTTTCACCAAGAGCCACATAAGCATTATGGTTGCCCTCAAACGGGAAGACTAAACAAAATCTAACTACCCCATGATGCTACGGACAGAAATGGTAAATTGCTCCATTGAACACTCTCTAAAATTCTTCAACTTTATTAAGTTAAGAGCCCCACATTCAAATGGAAATGTTTCAATAACAGAAAATATAAATAAATATATATATATAT
>NC_024323.1:5711934-5743108 GCF_000523025.1 Cynoglossus semilaevis | reverse complement strand
CAAGCAGCACACAGCTGCAGTTTGGTTATAGTAAAAACAGAATATAGATATAGCAGATATAACGGATATAGACTTGTGACACAATGGCCACAATTGTTATAAATACTAACTCATCCAATAAGGTCAAAACAATGTTGCTCTTTGTTTAATGGTTGTGTCCTTGGTCTTTTGAAATTCGTTGACTGGACGTATTTGGCCCGCGGGCCTACAGTTTGCATACGTAATTTACAGAGTCTGATAGCCAAAAGATTTCACAAAACAACTCATGACCGGATGAAAGAATGCGGTTCAAACCTGACCTGCAGCTGAGAAGCCCCTGACCAGGGCGTGGGTCAACTGACCCGCTCCGATGAAGCCCACACTCATGGTACCTGTGTGGATTCAGACCAAATGCTGTCAGGTTCTAGAAGAACTCGAAGTAAAAAAAAAAAGACATTTTGGATCCGTCTAATATCTGACCCAGTGTGTCTGTTTATTTTTACAGCCTCTGTCTTGAGTTTTTTCGGTAGTAAACACACTTCCTTGTCGAGCCAGTCGTCTTCTCTGTACAAACCGTAACAACTTCAATGTTTTCAATAGTTTGAAACAACTTACCCTTAACGACAGAATCCTGCAGTTCAACGACTAAAGATCCGAACACAACGTACCTGAAAGAGAACACCTCTGGCAACGTGTCGCCACTATTTGCCTCTGTTACTCCACTGTACTGCCTGTTTGACCGACAGGTACAAAAAGCCTATAAACGCGCGAGTTAACGAGCATGTGACACTCTTGACCAATCGTGATGGCTGCCTGGGTTCCAAAACAGCAGTTGCATCAGGAAACGCCCCAGAGTAGGAAAGCTTCAGTTGAGTCGTGTATATATGCTGTGTATATATGCTAACTTGTGACTATATGTATTTGGGTCACAAGTTAGCACTTCTGATGAAGTTGAATTAATGTTTTACTTTAAAAACAGCAAATACTGTATTAGAAACAACCAATATAGACATTAAAAAATAAAGTGATGCGAAATCATAATACAACACTTTATATAAGGGTTTTATTGATCACATAATGAACAAAAATATAACACAAAAAACAAACTTCAAAACAAAATCTCCAGTAAACTTCTGTCTGATACCTTTAATATTCAAAGACAGCAATAATGACCAGGTCATGACTAAAAACAGGGACTTAGTGCCCAGAATCTTTGGAAACTACACAAACCTAATTCATCTCATATGTACCTATACCTAGACTAGGTCGTTTTTGTTGTTTGTTTTTTTTTACAAAATGACACTCATTGGTATCTTTAGTAGTTATATGTAGCAGTACTTTTGAATTTTACACTACAACAAAATGATCCTCATCATATGTATAAACAAAGGCATGTATATATATATTTATTTTTATTTTCTGTGGGGAATATGCAATTATAACCTTTGGATATTTACCCGTAATAAAAGCATGACATGGCCAATTACAATTAAAAAATATATATGTTCCTGTACCTAGGGGCTAAGTTAGCATAATACACTAAAAGAAGGAGGGCAAATATGTATTCCTTGTTTGCACAAAGTCAACCGTGCTTTCATTAAGTATCACTTCAAAAGTAAAATTAAAATTCCTAACCCTAACCACAAAAGCAAAACGTTTCGGTGACTAGCAAAAGTCAAAATCCTTCTGTTTAACAGACAAATCATTTTCTTGTATTTTCCAAAATAACATATATGGAAAGACTGACAACTGCAGGATCAGAAACAAAAGGAACATTTGTTGCACGTTGTTGACCTGGTGTTAGCCAGCGTAACAGATGAGATAGTTATAGTTTGACTGTTTAATAAAGTCCACAGGCTCTTGTCCTCTGAGTGAGGGTTTGCTATCACAGTGTGCCAAAGACACAGTGTTAGAGGTTGTTGTCGTGTACGTGAATTCTTTGGGGTTTAGCAAGGCAATATTTCATGAAAAGCATCTTGGTGACGTCTCTGCTCCCTGACAAACAAACTCGTCTCCTCCACATGCCATCTCCTCGGAGCTAACTTTACTCCTGGGTGTGGGCAGCAGCTGTGACAAAATATGCTAACTGCACGATTGAAACGATGGGTCTGGAACCAAGAAGGGAGCAGTCTTCAGTGCCTACTGAAGACTGCTCCCAAATGGGCTTCTCCAAAAGACGTTATAGACTTTAAAACAATTATAAATAGTTTAAATACTTGGAAATGTATTTTTTGTCTTCTGCTGCTTAATCCTTTTCAGGGAGTGGGAGCAGGGCTCCATGGGGTTGGCTCCAGCCTTACACTGTGGATAGTAAGCCAGTCTATCAAAGAACCACGTAACAAACCACACACTCCCACCTATATCTATAGCCAGTTTAGACTGAACTGTTGAATGTTTTTGGACTGTAGGAGAAAACCACAGTGAGTGGAGAACATACATACCAAAAAGACCAGAAAGTACCATGCAGGATTGAACTGATAATCTTCTTGCTGTAGGCAAAAGCACTAACCACTCTTCCACCATATGGCCTCCATGGAACTGTTCTAAAACCTAACTCTTCATAATAATCTCTCCAGAGGAAGTTAGAGAAAGTTTTAAAGCTGAGGTTTGGACATGATTCCAAAGTCCTTCTTGTCTGACGTTAACTTTAAAGTGCCGATATGTTCTTCCTGGTAGATCACTGCAAAATTGGTAAGGAATTCAAATTCTGAGCACGTACTGCATCATGGGTAACAGTCTAGCACTGAAGCCTAATGTTACAATGGTAAAACAAAAAAACATTGACTTCTGTTACAAAAACATAAATTCACTCAAGATTCAATGTAGTCCATCGTGTTCGACTGTTTTTCACTGGTTCAAAAAACTCTTGGTGAGTAATTGTTTTACACCCGGGCGTTAGTGACAAAGCGGATCCTCTGAGAGTAAACCAGATCAATGAAATAAAGGACTACGTTGACACAGGTGAAGACCGCCACCACCAGCTTGCTGTCCCAGGGACAGTCTCCACGTGGGCAGTAGTAAGGACGAGACGTGGTGCCATATTTCTTGTCAAAGCTGAAGATGGGCCAGACCAGTGCAGTGCTGAGGTAGAGGATCACAGCCAGGAAGGTGTAGACGACTACAAAACGGTCGAAGGGAAAGCGCAGGGATGAGGTTCTTCCAGAAACTGTCAGTACGATGACAATCACGGTCACGGAGAAGCACAGGCTGAACACTACTACGCAGTACTGGGTGGCTATGTATTTGTTGTAGTCAGTGTCAACAGCCAGTGCACCGAAGATGATGCAGGCCACAAAAGCCTGCACCACCTTGAGCAGACCAGACACGGTGGCCATGTAGCCCACCACGGCTCCAGGTTTGGCTCGGGTTAAGAAGACCTCTGCTCCGTATGGGAAACAACAGATACTGGAGCAGACTGTGACAGCGATGCGGTAGATTTGGACCTCGCAGCTGTCACCGGAGCACTCGCTATCCAGGAAGTAGACAGGGTAGACCACGGAGGCAGTGATGTACATGAGCGTCGCCAACATGGCAAAGGCCACGGTGAAGTTGTCCCAGGATATGGGCATGCACGTGTGGAGCCGCGTGATGTCCAAGGTGAACACGACCAGCGTCACAGCGAAGCAGAAGCACCAGACGAACATGCAGAAGTGTCCATAGGTGGCGCTGTAGCCTGCGCTGTGCGACACGAGGGCCATTATAGTGCAACCAAGCAGCAGCTGACTTATTCGCACTGCACCCAAAGGTGACAGCACAGCGTCTTTGTTGAGGTAGTGTCCTCCATGAGGATCCATGTTCTGCCTTCTCCCCCAGGAGCAGCTGTTTTCTCAGTGAACTCCTTCACTTCTTCTGTTCTCTGTCGGTGTGTTGCGGCCTACTCTCCCCTCCCTGCCGACCTCACCCTTTCCTTGGTTGCCTTTTATAGATGGTCCTTAATTACAAATGTCTGTAAATTTTTCACCGAGCTTGGTTTGTAATTACAGCACTGTGTTTACGTAACATTTAAACAGTGTTGTACAGACGTTTGGACAGACGTTTGTTTAAGTAAAGAACATTGACTTACACCTTGGCATTAAACGGATTATAGACAATTGTTTGCCTTTACTGAGCTACTGACCGTATAAATAAAATAATGCAGGGTTCTGTTTTTTATTACCAATCCTGTGATTCCAGTCTAACTCAAAGCTGCAACGTATTTCCTCGAAAATGTCTTCTTCTTTCTTCCAGTGGGTCACTCTTTGGAAGGTTTGTCCGATTAGGATTTTCTTTTGTCGGTTGTCGGTTGTTTGTCTTCCAACAATAGCCCGCGGTGCAGAACAGGTGGAGCAGATTATTGTGTTGTCAATCACGTCCCATAACTCCAAGAATACGTTCTTGTAATTTCTTCAGTTCAGGCTCCTCGCTGCTGCCGTGAATCCCCTCACAGAGGTGGCTCGGTATGTCACGCAGTCCCTCACAGTTTCTGTCTTCTTTTTCTTCTTGGATTTTGTCTCCCACTCTTTCTCACTCGCATAAACACACACCCATTCCCTCCTATGAGTCCTTTCTGTACGTGTGTGTATGCGTGTGTGTTCGTGTGCTCGTGTTGGATTGCTAAGCACTGGCTGTTTAAATGAAAGTTTTTGCCCAGCCCAGGGTTACATGGCTTGCCAGGTCTATAAATAGGGGGTCTATATTCCACAGAGGGGTGGGAGACTACATGTGGCAGGGAGGGTGAGATTCGTATTTCAAGGGGTGCATCCAGAGAGGCTGAGTCAGAGCTCCCTCAGTAAGAAACTGGCATTTATACACTGTGTAATGACAGGGCAGGAGGCTGAGACTCACATTAGAGGCAGAAATTACATACAAGTCCAGAAGAATGATTATACACAAGTGATGACAGATTTGAGCTACACATATGAGAGGGAAGTGGAAGTGGATTAGCATGTTGCTATAAATACCTTAATCTGTGTTATATTAGTATGCTGTGATTTTGATGTACCTCTGCTAGGTGGTTGGTAGAACAACAACCAGTCTGATATGTAGCTTTAAAGTTTGTCACGCATTGGTAGCAGCCTCTATACCAGGGGTCAGCAACGTAATGCCAAGGGGGACCTTGTAGCTACCATGGTGTCTGTAGGGTATGTTCTTAAAATAAAAAAATGACATAGTTCACGGACTATAAGTCACACTTTTTTCATCCCTTGGCTGGGTTTGTGACTTATAGTCTAGAAAATACAGTAGTCAAAAATGGTGCTCTTCTTTTTGAATCAAGTACACTTGCAATGATGTTCAAATGGTTGCAGTGACAATGGTAAGACGAATGTCTGCTATCGTACATCCCAGAACTGATGGAGCAGCATTATTTAGTTATTTATTATTATTATTAGTTAATGGATCGGGAAGTCTGTATCAAACACACAGTTCTTCATATTAATAAGTACTATTAAAGTAGCTCTCAGTTTAGCTTAAAAAGTCCTGCTGTTGGCATCAGGTTTTTACTTGATTAGACAATTTATACTTTTTACATTTATAAAATAACCATGGTTATAAATATTTGATAATAAGCCCAGTTTTAATATTAAATACAAGAGGGTCCTTGCCCTGAAGCACAGTGAAGACTAATGGCCAGATTAAAATAAAGGTAAACAAAGCCTATTTGGGGAAGGGGCCTGAGGGGGCGTCAACAGCTGGTAGAGTACACACAGTGAAAGTGGAATGTTTTCTCACCTGTTGCCCATATGAACACCACTCTTACCCCTTATCTGGCGTTGGGGCCGGCACTAGATGGCGTCAGTAGGCCGGATTCAAACCGTGGTCTTCTAGGATAAAAGAAAAACTATTTGTTGCTAGAAGTTTTGACACATTCCTACCACCAGTAGCATTTCCTCTGATGACAATTATAGCTACAAAAGAGCAAAAACACGACTGAACAACAATATTCTTTTATATGTAATGTGACGTTTCTTTCAGGTCCAATACAAAGACATGCAATCAACACAAAGAAAAGAAAACAGCAATGTATTTACAATTTACAAAGAATCACTTCTCTGTGAAAATAGCACTTATAAATATGATTTACATAACAAAATAAATATGCAAATTGCCATTATAGCTTGAGTTTTTGTTTCTGTTAAAAAAAATATGTTACAGAATAAAATTACAATTTGTAATACCTTTGCTTCTCTGGTCTGATGAAAAATAGAGGTCCTTTAAAAAATCATTTATAAAGACATTACATACAACATTGTCATTATATTAAAAAGTGATCTCTATATGAAATACAATAAGGGAGCTGCAGGGTTTAAAAAGAACCTGTACAAATAGTCATAAAAATATACATTACACAGTATTTTTTTTTCTCCCTTTGAATGTTCATTGCATTGATCGGAGGATCTACTGAGGTGACCTAACGGGAATATTTCCCCCCGGTTGGGGTCTGAAAAGTCGGCTGGTGATGATGCGACCTGTCATACGGAGGTATAGAGTAGATGTGATGGCACTGTGGTGTATGTTTAGCTAATGACAGACCTCAGAACAGTTCCGCGGTCTGCCTAAGCACCTCGATGGGCTTCAGAGCACGACTGAAACCCAACCGTGACGGCATGTTCACAGCTCTCGAGTGTAAGCCACTTTGAATCCAACACAGTCAGAAAAGGCTTGTGTCTACGGGGGGTAGGGGCACAACAATAAATAAGGTGTTTGTCTTTTTACTTGTTCTATCTTTAATGAGCGTGTTGGCCTGTGTCAGAGTTAACAATGCCAATAAGCACATACATGGAAATTATATTATATCATAAATAATGCAGCATATTGTTTAAATATTGAAATTGTTAATATTTGGCTTCATAGAGTTTTTTTTAAACTGTGAAATAATTTGTTTTTCATTGTGTTTTCCAGGCTGTAGGGAGTATGCATTAGTGGCCACTCTTTTGATAATGAAATAAAGACAATATGAAAAATTTGGTATATAATTTTCTTGAAATTGAGTCCAGTGCTTCAAATATCAAAGCACTGCGATCTGTGTTCTTCTGGATCCAGTGCTTTCCTCAACTAACCTGTTTGAGATATTTGAGTATCTGCATGTTACTGTTAACAATATTATATCTTTATATAGTCTGTGGTGACTAACAAAGACAGCATCCTTATGCCATTGTGGCATTTTCTTATTTTCTTTTTTTTCTTCAAACAATGACTAAACATAATCTACGTAGGGATTAAAATAACATAGAACAGAACATCACTGAGTATCCTTAAAACTGGATTGCATTGTGATATTTTTTTTCTTTTACAAAGCAAAAGATAATTTAAATGGAGGAGTAGCAGAAAGTTGTGCCTTGTCGTGACGTGTCGCCCCGCAATCGCCCTTCCCAGCATCTCTAACTCATACATTAGAGTAGAGGAGTGGGGGGCGGATGTGAGCCCCCTTTGTATGACTGAGGTTGTGACTATAGAAACCTGGAGCCTAGAGAGGAACAAAGGTGAATAGGTTGTGAAAGTGGATGGTTATGGAGGTATTAGGCATTGGAGTCTGGCCACAGAGACCAGGCGACCCTGCTCGGGCTTAGCTTGGAGATACTGGGCACGTAAGCGTGTGTGCCTTTAGCTGCCGCTGCTGAGCATGCCCAGTAGCTTGCTGGGGTCCATGCCTTGCTGCTGAGCCATCTTCTGCACATCAAAGCCCATGTGCATTAGGAACTGAATCACATTCATCTCCTGCCCTGTGAACTGGTCTCTGATGGTGGGGCAGGTGGGGTTGCAGTGGGGCCACGGGCAGCTGTCAATCAAATGCACAGGGCAGCCTTTGGGCGGGGCCTTGTTGTTCCGGTTGTCATGGAGACTCCGGTCCCAACAGTGCAGAGCTCGGGGCAAGGAGGTGCCCTTAACCTGCACGTCAATCCAGTAGCTGAAACACAACACATGGGGGCAGTGTCAGCTCACACACGTTTTGAATACCCATACGAATATGCACTAGGAAGATAGGTGACTAAATGGTGTTATACTCACTTTCTGTTGATGACCTCATGCGATAGGCATGCTGGTGCAAACATGGCCCTAAATGATTAAAAAAAAATCAAAAAACAATTTCCTCAGAATCTGTGCAGTAATACTAAATAAACTGTCCTCCTATAAAGTGATGATTTAACTTACGGCACATCTTTGAGGGTGTTCCTTAGCTCTATACCCAGATTCTGGATGTAGCGCCACTGACCCTCTTGCACAGGTTGACCTGTGAGCTGGATGTTGTCCACTGTCAACTGGGCCTCATCAAAAAGCCACTGGACCACAAACACTGGACCTACACAATGTGGATGGGAGAATTAGGGACAACATTGAAAACACGTTGTAGATAAAGTGACTGACAGTGTTTTTAAGGCCATAGACAGAACTGATGCAGAGATGGAGCAAAAGCTGCTATTATAAATTATATTTTAGTTTTTACCCTGACCTAGTACCAAGTAAAGATTATACCCAGTAGGTCCCCAGTACTCAGTAGAAAATGGAAATAATTTATAACCCCCCTTAAGTACCAGCCAGAAGGAGCTCTAATGTAAGGAGCTCTAATGTACACAAATAAATAAAACAAAATTCATACGCTAAACATTTTTATATTGTATCACCCTGTGCCATGTAAATAAAGATTACATGGCCTGATTAAACATTTCATCTTTTCAAAAACCAATCAAACCAACAAACTCACAGCTCATATATTTTACATCTGAGTAAATGGGACTCACTCTTAATGGATGGAAACACTCTGTATCCAAAGAAACAGTTCCACTCCTCCCCTGGATGGATCTGCCTGCATCTCTCAGGCACCATTCCTCCCCAGTACCTGACGGAGCAAGACAGATTCAGTGCTGGGGAAATATTAGGGTTGCCACATATTTCATCATCTCATCACCTGCAGCTAAAATATTCCCTACAGCAGTGCTGTGTGGTGATTGGCTGCCTTACTTGATGCCTCTTTTGATGGTCTCCGTGGGGGAACAAGTGACAGTGTCCACACAGTCTGGGCAGTGATACTGCTTGTTGTCCAAGAACCAGCCGGAATCTGACAGACCTCGCACTTGTATCCCTGTGTGCCCTAGACCTTCTAGAAGTTCTGCCACTCGGTCTACGGTCAGCAGGACCCCGGTGCCACCAGCGCTGCACACACACACAGACACACACATATTGAATGAAATTTCCACAACAAGTTCAGCCAACCTTTACAGGAATGTGGATGAAATGTAGATTATGAAACTTGAACATGAACACACCTGCTCCCAGCCAGGAGCAGAACCTTGGCGTTGTCCAGACCTTTGGTCAGCAGGTCTTTCACCACCTCTTGAATGATCAGTGAGCCCATAAAGGCATAGCCACCTACGGGTGAGACCAAACACAACACTGTTATCTAGCACTAGACGGAGACACGCTTGTGTTCTAATGTCCATCTGTCAGTAATGTCTCACTCTGCTCAGTCTTGGCTGTAGCGCCACTCCACACGTCACTGGAGCAGTAAGGAATAAACCTGTGACACCAAGAGAAATTCGGTCAGGCCTTTATTTAAGATTACAAAGGAAGTGTCAGTAATCACACGAAACCGAGTCAACCTACACCATGTTGGCGTTCCACCAGTGCGGGTTTTCCTCCGGCAGTGGAGACAGGATTCCCGTGCCTGCAGAGACACATCGACACATATCATTACCCATCCTGGCACTCCCAGGCACATCCTCTTCCTCCTCCTCATCATTACAACATGGATTACAGTTATTACATCCCAATGACAGAGGGTGGCAGCTCTGTTCCTGCGCTGGTGGGCGCCAGGTAGCCGTACACTTGGTGTCAGTCTTAATGACACCACGGATCAGTCTGATCCTTTTTCATTTCTCAGGGACATTTACTGTAGGGCACGGCGGTGCCATGTTTCTGATGCTGACCTTTTTTGGTTTGGGGCCACTTGGATGAGCTCATCAACCTTCTCATGGTTTCATATCTGCTGTCACAGTTCTCCTTATTGAAGCAGTACCAACCTCCTGGGAATGGCCATGCAAAAACACACAACATATATAATCTTTAACTTTCACATCATTCCAAAAATGAACACAAAGAGAGGAATTTAAATACTGACCCTCCAAGAAGATCAACCACCGTCTGCTGCCTCGGGATTCTTTCAGGTAGTACCTTCAAGACAAAGAGCGAAAAAAAAAATCAGAAAAATCAGAAATTCCGTTGTGTTTTTGCTGAAAACAGACAGGTATAAAACCCGGTCAACCGTTTTTATTATTGTTTGTGGAGACAAAGTAATGTCGTCACTCTTTCCACCATCTGTGATGGTATCCAAGCATGAAACCAAAACACACAACACCACCGTTTGGATATAATCAACCGTGTCCTGCTGTTGGATGGCTATCTCCAGGAACAGGCAGAGAGGAAACTGATCTTGAGATGAACTTCACTTTGCTCACTCCTCTACGGGCTGAAGATGCAGAATGACATTGGTGTCTTTGTTCAGCCTAGTATCAATGTCATGTGTCGTCAAAAATGATGTCCCTGAATCTGCAGTCCGTGACTGAAGAGAGAGGGTAAACACAGTAGCAGCACTGCACAGAACTGGATTCCTCAACCAAAAAAACAAAAAAACAAAAACAAAAAACAAAAAAAAAGTGGATGCCTTGCGGCTTCAGTGAATTACTTCCTCTGAAATCCGTATGATAAGAGAAATCACAGGAGCATCAGCATTTAAAAACACTGGCTCTGATAGAGGTGGTAGTCGAAATAATTTGTTATTCATAAGAGCCAAAGATGAACTCCAACAATTACTTACGTGACTCAGACTGTAAGAATAATAACCATTGAGTTCTTTGGTAATAGATGAGGCGCAGCAGTGACAGTGACCTGGACTGGCCTTTCTTCACTGCCTGTAACTCTAACACTGACTAGTAATCCCAAGAGAAAGCACAAACTTGGCTGAGGATTTGAACAATTTCCTCAGACACTGATTCATATTTGGCTACTGTTCATGTCATGTACTATTACTGTGAGCCAGAGTCAGTGATGTAGGCTGAGGACTGGCATGAACTCCATTACCAAACAACAAAGTGGAAATCAAAGAAGCCGAGGAGGAAAGGCATTGCTCAAAGCACTCACTGGAACAAGTGCAGCTGCGGCAGTTAGCTGGCTGTTTTTTTTTCTTTTTTTCTTTTTTATTGTTGCATCCTCGTTTTGTCTCTGACAACTGTAACTGATGGATTAGGAATTCAACAGCCCCAGCTGTGAATAAAACAGCCATCTGCCAGTAACTGACCCCGGTGCTTGTCCTCATGTTGCTTCTCTTAAACAGCTAAGAGCTTTACTGCTCTAAAAGAGAGCCCTCCTACAGAGCACTCTGGGGTTTAACAGGAATTACACAGGATGAGAGATCCATAAAAAGACATGCATATCAAAACCCATTTCTACAATCATGTCTGGCCATTACTTCACTGCTGCCTGATGTCATCAAAGCCTTGTTAAAGCCTCATGTGGCCAGGCTTTAAAGACATCTCTTTTTAGTGTGGCGCAGAACTTTACTGTTAGGATCCAGAATATTATGATGGCATTTTGGCACTGGGAGAATTTACCAGATAAATATGCAAGTAATTCCCACCCGCAATAGAGATCCAAGTTCAGTGGTGTATTTTTGAACAGGAAATAGTTTTAAAAAGTTTATACTATAGCTGATTAGTTTTAAATACAGGTCATACAGAAGTTTTAGTTAATTGGTGTTAAACGGATTATTGATTATTACCAATGGTAGCGTTGAGTGTCACAGTAAATTGAACCTTTTACACTACTTTTATCAAGAACCAAGTGGACGCATCCACTAAAAACCGATACACCAGCTAAAGACCTGGAGTCACGAATCTGCAAATGAGATGTTCAGTTTAGATCAGGTGGTTATCGGCACATTTTACCCGAGGCTGCCTGTCCTCTAAGGACATGGCTCCATCCTGGCGCATTGTGGTTAATTTTTGTAATTTCAACATAAAAATTGACTTGTAATATTGTTTATGAGGAGAAAATTTACTGTTGTCACGACAGGTAGATCATGTGTTTACTTCGGCCTGCAGGGTGTCCAGTAGGGCGAGCTGCGCCGTGGACGAGTGCTCTTTAAGTAAAATACCAACACCTGAAGCTACAGGGCGCACAGCTGCCCCAGCTTTGACCTGCCTCTCACTCACTCACTCACTCACTCACATGTTGTCACATCCTGAGCTAACACATTGCCATGTCTCCCCCATGCTCTACATACCCCGCAGGACTTCCGTCGTTGCAGGTGACTGACGTATTTTCCAAAAAGTTCAGCTTCATGTCGTAGTCGAGCTTCTGCGCCGAGCACGGGTACAGGGACTGCGCCAGGTTCTTGACTTGTGTCATGAAGTTATCCATGTTCTCTTCCACGGCGGTGAAATCCAGAGGGAAGCTCTCCGTGGTGTCACCCCGGTCGGACCGGTAAGAAGGAGGAGGTGGTGGTGTGCGCCGTGGTTGTGGGTTGCGGCCGCCGCGGAACCTCCGTGCGCAATGAGCTCCGGACTGCATCAGCGCCAGTAGCAGCACTGATGAAAGCACTCTCATTGCGGTCATCCTATCCTCGGCTCAGACGCCTGTTCTCCAAAAGCAACTTTTAAGAAAGTTTCTTCTTTTTAAATAAACAAATGGAGCTAAGAATGAGCGTTTACGCATCCGCTGCTCCGAGTGTGCACAGATGTGATGTCAGTTCAAATCACCAGTCCTCTAGACATCAGTCACGAGCGTCCGCTGGATTCCGTGGATGTATTTCAGGCTGCACTCCTCGCTCATCTGTCTGACAGAATCCAAGCGCACAAGCCCCGCACAACAACACTCGTGCCATGCTCTTGTATTTTATTCAAACTTTCCCCCCTTGTGCGTCCGTCCAGCCAATCGCAGGAGCGGGGCAGGACTCGGGGCATGATCAAGCGTGGCAGACTTGCCCCCCTTTTTAATTTATAGAAGGAAAAAATGCCCATGCGTTGGTTCTTTTGATCCGCGATGTTTCATTTGATGTGGTGGCTTTTATTGGCCTTGAAATGCCCATTTCCCATTGCACCGCACGTTTATGAAGTGAGAAGAGGCATCTTGGAACACACTTGCCCCCAAATCAAGTGGGAACAAAAACAAAACGTGATCAACACAGCAGGCATGGCCAGGAACACTCCACCCACCACACAAATTATTATTATTATTATTATTATTATTATATATTTTATTAAGTGAAACGATATTGTTTGGACAGTATCATTATCCCCCTTTTTTTCCAAAGGTTGAAAAAAAGTCACTTGAACACTTTTTTTTACCCTTTTTTAAATCCACACAGGCCTCCAAAGATCAAAGCAACCATCAGTCTTTCTCCCCCCTTGTCTCGCCTCCTCCCTCTCCCACTTCAGTCTCTTCCAAACTTTCCTGGTCTACTGTATATTTTAAGTCAAGCACAGCATCCTGATGGGAAGCCAGACTTTTCACAGGAATCTTTCTTTATGGTTGAGGTAAACTTTCCTTTGGAACAAAGCAGAGCGTCATTCTAAATGTTTCAAATTAAAATTTGGGACCAAAACAGGAACTATATTTATTTGTTAATATTTTTTTTCATCACGTTTGAGTATTGGTTTCTCTATTCTGGCCACATGACAAAGATCAATGCTGTTATTAGTTAAGTTAAAGGAAACTATTGTTTCTGCAGACAAGTCAGTTTGGAAAAAAAATTATGTAATATAAATTAAATTCTATTGTAATTTAATGATATTTATTAAATTGGTAAATTGTTTAAGCACATGATTTATGAGATTTGTGTAAGCTAAATAATAGAATAAAAATAAGAATACCTCCAATCATCCAATAATGGGAAAAGACAGATTGAATAAGTATAGCTGATTCAAGAGTATTAGAAAAAAAGTATAAAATATAGAAAATACACCAAAACACCTACTTAAGCTCCCACTTGAAACAACACAACTCTTTGAGACTTACTTCTGAAAAAAACGACCGAGTCTGTAAGTAAAAAGGCTCATCGCTGTCAAAATAATGTGGTGATTAAATATCGGAAAAAATTAGTCACGGCATAGCTGTGAAGCTGCTTCACATCCTGCTCTACTGTTGATGAACGTGGGTAGAGGGCGTTAAAGTCCTCTGATCTAGGTGAGATGAACATGAAGTCACCAGCGGGGCTGATGGAATTCATTGCCAACTTCAAACACATGCTTGTATAGATTAAAACATGTGGTAGGGTCCAGGAGGAGAGGCTCTGTCATACATCGAGTCTAGTCACTTTGACCCATACCTCCCTGTTTTATCATACGTCATCTCCAAAAATCCAGCCTTTAAATTTCTCACAGACGGATGCTGGGCTCTAACGCGCTCTTTGTCTTGGAGCGATGCCCCGGTGGTGTGTCAGAAGAGCCCTGACTGGAGTGAGTGAGAGGTTGCGGGATTATAACACGCTCGCTCGGTCTTGACAGAGACGGAGATGCTAGAAAACGTAGCTTCTGTTTTTGCACAACAGTTTGTTTTCCCATGCTGCACCTTGTTTGAACTCTGAGTGCTAAGCTTTTACGGCCCTCACTGTTAAGTCTGTCTTTTTCCCTGCCTGCCATTATCTGTGCGTAGCAAAGTCACCCATTTTAGCTATGCATGTCCAAATGGATAAATCCTAGAATTAGGTCATTTGAAAATGACCCAGCTGTTGTGATGGCAGTCCCTCAGAAGTGCCCCCACAGCCCCCACCCTGACTCCAGGCCTCCTGTGAAAGTCAAAGCCTGTCTTTCATCTCCGATCAGTTGCATGTGCCCTCACAAATCCACAGGTTTTACTGCTTAAGTCTGGGCTGGCAGCATCGATCATGTGACCGTTGCCTGCCTGGCGTTTAGACACATCATAGCTCTATGAACGCTGTCTGTCTGCGCAGCCTGCCAATTCTGCTCATACATCCCCATTGTCCGTCTTTCCATGCCTGTTAGTGTTGATTTGCACATGCTGTTGTCAAAGGATCCATCCGTGATCATCAAATCCTGCTAGTTGGAACTGTTAGGTCAGGTTACATCAAAGAGATCAGGAGGGATCAGCCTCTTGAAAGGGACAGGCTCTGGCTCACATCATCAGAAACAGGTGGAGGTCCTCCCTGGAAGAACAAAGGAGAGGATCACATCTTTAAAACTTTTATATTTTAATGGAAAAGTTTCCTCAAATTCCTTTTAAATTGTCACACTCTCTTTCACAGCATACTGCACAGCACCGCCGCTAAAACACATGACATCAGGTCAGGGATTGTGGGCCTTGACCACAACACTAAATCCCATAAAGGGTGCAGAACTAAAGCCTGACGGTTATAGAATTATAGTTAAAAAAAAAAAAAGCTGAAAATGTTCTGATGTGGAAACTCTGTAAAAATATAAACAACACAACTGAGATGTTACAAATTGGTCAGAAAAAACCCTTGAAACAAATAATTTATATCAAAGGCCTTCAACAAGAGACAGAGGAACTGCAGGGTTTGAAATGGCACTAAATCATATTCACTTAAAATGAACATAGAAAGTAAATCAACTAATTAATTTTAATATTATTGGCTTAGCAGTTAATTAAAAAATAACATTTACATGTGGCAATAGGACAAGTTTAATATTAAGCAAAATTTTATATAATTTCTTTATATAAGGCATATGTTCCATCTCTCCATCAGTTTGGGGTTCCTGATGTGTTGGAGACCACCGCTCTAGACATTTAGCGTATGCAACCATGATAATATTCCTCTGACATTTTATTCTTAAAGAAGCCAACAATGAAGGTTGATGTGATGGCAATGCAGGAAAGCTTTGACGTTTGAGGCTAACTACTCTGAAGTAACATTTTGATCGTTGGCTTCTGTTCTGCGTCACCTTGAGGCAACCCTCCGGAAGCGGGTCCCCTTAATTTCATGTTGAAGCTATTGTTTAAAAGTCAAAACAAACACACACAGAGGTTCCTGGGTGTTAACACGTGGCTGGATTCCTTTCATGTACCCTCAGCACATGTCTCTGATATAACCCAGAGAATCGGTAAACAACCTTGATCCTGACTTGAGTCCAGAGGTGCCATCAAAGATGTGAATGCAAATGGGGAGAAAGAGAGAGTAAGAGAGGCAGGAGACATCTGTCCAGCAGGCTCCCATTTCATAAGAGTTGGTCGTCTATTGGTTGCAGATGATGCCCCGTCTGATAAAAATGAGCTCTTTCAAGATAGGACAGGCTGCGCTTGGGGTCTCTCGCGGCACCGAGGGACAACTAAATACTTCAGCTAACAGGTCAGCTGTTAGTTGTTGATCTTTCATCTGAGTGATTGCTAAAAAATAGCTGCTATTTCCTGTAAACAGCTCTGTCACATTATTCACACTAAGTAAGACGGATGTTTTCTGTCATACAGGGGGCGATGTATGCTAATGTGTGGGTGCCTGCATGTGTTGGTTTTCAGGATGAGTGATGGGCACCTGGCTGCTTTTGAGATATCCATGTGTGTGTGTGTGTGTGTGTGTGTGTGTGTGTGTGTGTTTTCCATTCATACCAAGTTTCTGATTCATCTTATGCAATGCATTGGCTTGGTAAGGACTACAGTGAGAGCGTTACCCAATTACCTTTCAAGACCTGCTATTATTATCATCAGAGAGGCGACAGCTAGACAGCTTCCATTCCACTCGTCCTCATCCGCACACAGACAGTAGGATTTGGTCTCTTTGTCTTGGAAATGTTCATTTGGGCCCAGAATCACTGAAGGACATGGAAAAGTCTTTATTACAGGTCATGACAGTGGAACCACAGCCCATAATTCATTTTCTGTCCTTTAACCTGCTCGTCTCTATGGAGAAAAGTCCTTTGAAGTCCACACCCTGCTGTAAAACATGGTCATTATTCAATTATGTGAGCGAGAGAGCGCTATTTGAGAGTATAGACTTTAAAGACCAAACGTAGGCAGGCTGACGTTTACCATTATTTTAAAGGAGATTAAAGTATGATTGTGGTTTAATAAAGGTGGGAGACATAAAAAGTATGAGGTGTGGCACAAAAATATGACGGTTCGTGGTTGTTTTTTAGTGCAAAGATAAAACAAAGAACAAGGGGAGTCGCATATCATGCAGAGTTTAAACATACATTCAAACCTGTGGTAGATGTTTATATTTTACTGTCTGAAGGAGTTATCTGTTCCAGCACAGAACCACCTTAGATTCCTTCGTTAGTTATTGATTCTGACAGTTTCACAAGTTTGTTACTTATGTTAGGAAGTATTTATGGTTGGACCAATCAAAAGGCAGTGTATTGTCTTCTGTGCTAGTCCTGCTAATTGATAATTAATGACAATGGCATTTGCTGTGCACAAAAATGTTAAGATTCAGTGGTGAACTGAAGAGCTATAATTTGTCTTCCAAGGTCTAGTGGGACATGTAATACGAGGGGAAGTCAAAAAGATGCGAGACATTTTGAATGCTCTGGATCTTCTGGCCTCACAGCAGGAGCATCAGTGGTTAGCTGGTTCAGGATTAAGTCAATTGTTCACTCCAAACTGGCCACAGGTATAGAGTGTGAAGAGTTATGATGGAGAGGTGAATTATCCAGGTTGCATTGACTGCTTGGATTGGCTCCAGAACCTCCCCAAAAATAAAGGATTAAGATAGAAAAAAAGAGCTAAACACAGTTGTCTGACATCTTCAGCAACAGGTCGCAACCTGCTTTAAAAAAGGTGTTCTTTCAGTTTGAGGAACGGAAAAAAGGTTAGTTAAAAATTAAAAAAAAAACAACAACAACAAACAAACAAACCAATACAAATTTAAGGTAAAACCCTGATTAAAAAATCTGAGACACAGCTCAAAAGCTGACAATGAAGTGATGATTAAACCTGTGGAGACATGTCGTGATATGTTTCAGTTATGAAAATCGTTCCCCTTTTGAAATGATAACAGGCGTCTGTGAACTTTTTTCTTTTGCCTTGTATTTGTTTCAGTTTGACTTTTGGAAGGAGTCGCAGCTCTAACTAAAGCAGACTAGAAAACTCAGAATAGATTTAATCTCTGCCCAGGACATTGACCCATAATGTTGTGAGTACAAGTCATTCCCTTCAGTCCACTGAGCCACTGGAACACCATTAAAGCCTGGTATGTGCCTCATTATTTGTGACACTCTTTTAACACCGAGCAGCCGTTTTTTCTTTTATCTTCTCAGCAAGACGATGAGGCTACTGTAATCAAAGAAGACAATGATGAGTGCCAGCCTCTTATCCTGGGCCCGCTCCTCACTTTGATGTCATATACTGGTGTATAGCAGGCTGCGGCTCATGCCAAAGAGCAGCCATGGTCGCCAACTTTCTGACAGGCTGCTTTTCATCTAAATGACATCACTGTGCTACTTGATTACTTTCCACAGGCACTTCCAGGCCTGAGAGTTTTCTCCTGGGAATTTGGAAATCGTCCTCTCCGCCTTCACACCCTCAAAACAAAAAGAGACACACATCGAAGACATACATTTGCCTCTGAAGGGTGCTTTCACTTGTGCTGGTTTTCTGCTGCTAACTATTTGATGTAGTGGACTTTGTTTTAACAGATGGATTGTGATAAACATTAATGGCACACATAAAAAAGACAAGATCAAACGGGGGAAATAAAAGCGACCGTACACACCACAATCTTTCAACTCAGCGTTTCCCTCACCTTGATTTTCTCCACACGTGGGGAAGAGAGCAGTGATAAATTACAAGGTAGCATCTCAAGTGTTTGTTTTTGGAGGAAACGGAGGAAATGTCGTTTGAGGTGAATATTTATAACCAACGTCTCTGGCTGGCAGCGCTGCCTCTCTGCACAGCATCAGCCTCACAGGACTGCTGTCTGTCTTTACCTGTAAGTCGGGAGCTCAGACGGACTCGCCTTCCCACATCATACGGAATCTCCCGTCGATGCCCTGAGGAGGTGTCCCGGGGGCCCCTGACCATCCTCTGACTGGAAACTGGAGTTTAAGCCTTTCAAAAGCAAAAAAAATAAAAAATAAAAAATGAAAGGATCAGAGAGTGTGTTTGTTTATTCTTGGCTGAGAGGATGTAGAGAATGACTGCATATCTTCAAGAGGCTGAAGTGGGATAGGCAGTACATAACTCATGTGGCTGCCAAGTCCACACTGCTCTTTGATGTATTCCGATACATACAGCACATATCCTCTTACAAACACTGGCTGGTATAATTACCATTGCATGATCTAAGCAGAAACACACGGCCTGGTGTATTGAAGCCAATTTGACCAAGGTACAAAGTGCTTAACCCTAAGCCATTGAACTCTGGGTGTCATCTCTAAAAGATCTCATCTTCTCCTCTGAGGTCACTTGTGGTGGGCCAGTGGAAACATTTATTCAAAACAAGGTAACATATCTGTTTGGGAACATTCAACAGCCACTTCCCTTTCTTCTGCGGCAGGAAGAAAACGGTCATTTGCGGTCAGAAGAAAGTGTTACTCAGATTTTACTCACAAAGAGTGCGAGAATGTCCATCACTCGGATTCGTCATCTTGTTTTTCCTGATGACTAATGAGCAGATTGCCACCAGCACCGCTTGATCATCCCTAGCTGGTTTTGATCTGTTCATATTGCACATCCCCGGAATATGGGGATGAGGCTTCTTTCTGACACTCCACAGAAAATGAGTCAAAGAGGAAATACATGCAGCCCACAGTGTGTACTTGTTTTTCTCCTCTCGTTCCTTCGGGGATGAAAGCTGAAAAAAGCTGTCTATAAATAAGAAAGAAAGTAGAAGTTAATCATAGGTTTCAGAGCCACAATGTGGTTTTCCTAAATGTGAGGTGTACACAACAATTACAATGAAAATTAAAAAAAAAAAAATTCCCTTGAAGTGAACGGCCTCACATCTGGAGGACAGGTGTAGGACTGACTCTTAAGTGTCAGATGTTTCGCCCTAATTTACTTGTTCCAAAGTCCACACAAACCAGAGTGAATGAGCTTTGTACCTCTGGATTTGGGCGCCACAGCTCCTCTGGGATGAAAGCATGGCAGGCAGGTACAGGAGACGGCCGGACAACCGTATCGCGTCTGAAGCGTAACCTGTTCTCTGGGCCTTACTTTGAAAGCAGATGAAGATCGGCTGCAGCCCTGCAGTCATTGCACCTTCAAAGTAATTAACACATGGCTTTTGTTTGGGCCCGATGAGCCCCAGATCATGTAGGTACAGATGGTCATGGGGGTGGACGGCAGATACGGAGAGCAAGGTGTGCCTGGATGTGCTTTCAAGTCGGCAGGAAGTGCTTGACCCCTGGCCCCCTCTTGACCTCAAATCTGAGCTGTCAACGCCACTTCCGTGAGTGCCCTGTAAAGATCAACATGTGGACAGAGACATGGGGCCTTAGTAGGCCTGCGTGATGAGCAGGAAAAGGCAGCTGGGCATCTCTGCCTCGCAGCACTTTTATAGATAAGTAAAAAAAAAGTTTTCTTTGAGAATCAACCAGACATGTTTCTTACTGCAGCTCACCTTTTCACACTGTTAGCATGTTTGTTTCTGCTATGCCGACAAGGTTTGATCGTCTTCACGACTTTGTACTTTTCATCCCACCACCTGGCGTATTTCTGGGGATGTTAAATAGCAGCACGTCCTTCTTTTGCCATCAAAGGGAAGGAGGTCTTGCCTTGACCTTGAAGCTCCGTACTGCACATGTGTGTGCCTACATTTGCAGACGATACGTACCACTCAGGAAAGATAGCGCAGACGGCATGCATTGAAAGCTATCTCTGCACATGTTGATTAACGTTAGGACTTTTGTGAGATTTTTTCTTGTCAGATACAGTCTGCGTCCCAGTGATCCTAAACATAAATTGCTAGGGTATGTTAACAGAAGTGATGTCATTATTAGAGGCTGCATGGCTAATTTTTTGGGCAACGAGCAAATTGTTTCTGCCTCTGCAAACAAACACAGACACTTTAGTCATGAGCAGCGTCATCCCTAATGTGAATTAACCCCAGACACTTGGATCTGTGGGTCAGCAGTCTGTCTCAGGAGCGCGTTTGATGATGGAGTTTTATTGTTCCAGAAGGTCAAGATCTTCAAAGCTCTTCTTCTGTTCTCCGCAGGGCACCCAGGCAGCAGCTGTCGGAGTACGCTCGCCTTTGTGTTTGTATACGGGAGAAGAGGTAGGTCAATCCCACTCTCAGAGAAATGTTTTTACTGGGGGGTAGGCAGTCAGTGGACACCATAATATTGTTGTTCTGCCCCTTTGTGTCGGACCACGAGGAGCGTGTGAATCCTGTTGGATGGGACGTCACTTCTGCCGTTGGTGACGCTAATCAAAAAGCCTTTTGGCATGATTCAGCAGTATGTCTCTGTTTGGATGAATGTGTGAGTGTGTGTGTGAGAGGTTACAAACAAAACAGGCCATGACACGGGCTTTAGATCAAATGTCTCCCTCCGTGCCTTGTTATGGCGCTAACAGTGCATTACAGAGACACACGATACCAACGTTTGGTCTGACCTGGTATTTTAGAGCAAACCATTTTAAATCTTAACATCTCATTTGATGCCCATATTTTTCTATTAGTCTTTCCTGTACATTCGGTTGCGATGAAAGTCATCATTTCATTTGCCATTCGATTCCTTTGTGTACTCTATGGTAAAGTTAATGAAAAACAATAAAATAAAAGTAAATTGCATGATAGAAGGGAACTTTTTTGAGGATTGCATCTCATTGGATCAGTGTATTGCAGGAGTGAACTCTGGTCAGTGGAATGATCTGTGGCAACAATTGCTTCATTACCTTTGGCAGTTCTACATGGAACATTTGCATACTTTAGGTTTAGTCAGATCCAATGAGTGAGTTTTTCTACTTCTTTTCTACACCTTCCATTTCAGAATACTGGAAAAAGTAAAAGGTAAATTAATAATTTAAAAAAGTGCCTAAAGGGTACTCGACCCCCACTTTGGGAACCCCTGACCTAGACAATGTTAAAATCTTCTCTACAATGAAAATCACAACTGAGACTGAAGACACAGCTGCCACTCACTCACTTTGTCTGTAAAAAAACTGTCAGGTGGGCCACGGTGTAGCCTGGGGTGGGATAGTTCACACACTGTGTGTCTGATCTCCTGCACCCACACCCCCCACTGACCACCCTGAAACACTGACCCTTCTAACGTGGGCTGTGATGCGGCTCCACCCATGTCCTTCCCTCTTGACAGGACGTCCATGAAAGATTCCACCTTGTCTCCCCCCCCCCCCCCCCCCCCCCCCCCCCCCCCCCCCCCCCCCCCCCCCCCCCCCCACCTGCTCTGACATTCCCACCTGCTCTGACATTCAGCTCATTAAAGGAGCTTTTTCATAGCATCGCCTGCATTTGAAGTGTCCAGTGAGGTTGTGGTTTTTGCCATTTAAATTGAAATAGTTCATTACCTAGCGACAGAGGCAAACAGACAACATTAAAGTCAGTTTATTTTTTTGGCCGACCCCAGTTGATGAAGCCGAGCTGTGCGTCTTCATAAATCTTTAATAATCTGAATAAAAAAACAAATTGTTTTCACTTGATCTGAAGTTGATGAATTCAGTAATGTGCACTCTCTCCCCTATTGTTTTCAGCTCCAACAGTATGTTGCATGTCAAAACTGCCGAAAAGAAAAATGATGTTTTAACAGCATGGGGTGAAATCTAATACAAGTGATGTGGATGATTTCCAATCCACAAAAACAGAGCTGTTCTATGTTTCCACTGAGAGTCGGAAAGACTTGAAACAGCCGTGGACTCAACTTGGTAGAAATAGCACTGCAGTTTCACAACATCCCCCTGGGTTCCTCTTAAATTCTTAATGTTCTCTCAATGTATCTTAACTTCTCTTAGAGAAACAACAAAAGTTGGTCAACAAGTTGGTTTACATACATGATGCCATCCTTGACTTAAATACTTAAATCATCTTTGCATGCAGGGCTCATCATTCCTGCGACTCTGCAGTGGAGCGACAGTAGACAAGTTGCCAGAGAGCGGAGCACAGTAGCAGGAAAGGTTCAGTGTTTCAACAAAATGCTGCCACTTTGATCGTTTTGGGTTCCTCTTTGATCCCAGCCCTGATGAAAGGGCCAATAATGATGTTTAATTGATTATGTAGAAAGAACACGCTGGGTTCTGCTCTTATATCTTTTGTTCCTCCCTCTCCCTTTGCTCTCTCCAAAAGAAGATGGCTTGCGTGCCATATCGCCCCCTTCCCTTTCTTCTTCTTAAACAAATAAAGACGTCAAACATCAAAGCTGTTCTTGGTTAATAAAAGAAGACCTCAAATATTTTCCATTATGTTTGACATGGTTTTGGGTTTCGCCTACCAGAGGAACAACAACAGGCCGGAATAAGACGCCGTTTTTGTGTGTGTGTGTGTTGTTGTTGTTGTTATTGCGTTTGTGTGTTACAGAGGTTAGGCAGACCAAACTTCAGCCTGTTCTTTGATCTTGTTAATTATTCAAAGGTAGTGTTTCTCTCTTCCACTTCTCTTCAGAGACACATGTCCTCCCCATCACAACACACACACACACACACAGCTCTCTCCTCTTACTGTCCCTATCCTCCTTTCTGATTATGATACCCAGAGCTAAAACAACAGACTTTCAGAGGATAACTTTTCTTTTGAAGTTGCCGTCACTCAGTTGTGTTTCTGTCTTGGACCAGAGCACTGACCCCTGACCTGCTGTGATTACTTCCGTGGTGCAGCCAAGCAGAGATAACTGTAAATGCAGGCCTTTGATATCCACTTGAGAGCAGGAGGTTGAGCCTGAAGGGAAACACAATGATGCTCAGGCATCTTAGCCCCCATGTGCACCAGCTCACAGCGCAGCCAGATAAACAGACAAGGCACCATATGGCAGAGGTCAAGGAAACATGGGTTCAACAGCCTGATCAAAGCCCTGACACGGGGATATTTGAACTTCTCTGAAGACTTGTGGAGGCCTGTAAATGAATTCTACATTATCATCACTGTCGGTCTCTCAGAGGTGATTAAAGAAAAACACCCGTCAGATGTTAATGTGACAGATTGTAATCAAAATGTTAGCATTTTTAGATAGATATTTTTCTAGGGATGCTTCGATAAAAAAACCCAGTAACCCAGTCACCCAAATACCCGTACTAGTACCCAAAAACATGTGATCTCAGTCTACAAGTGACGTGATTTGTCAAACCATCCAAACCAGCCAACTGAATACATTAAATTCTCGTGAGGCTAGTCCACTGGTCCACGTTGGCTTTGTTGGCACTGTGTTCACATCACTGATTCCCACTCCTCCATTTTCATTGGCTATTGGCATCGCTTGTTTGCAGTAGGTTCAGTATTAGAATCACATCATCCGACTTTGATCAGATTCTCCCTAGAAAATTCAAATATATAAAAATTGTTCACATCTAGTGCTGACTGTTGCAAACTTTGCTCAACTGGGAATTCTGGGTAAAATCATATAGTGTACAAGACCATTTTGACAGAATATTTTTGCACAATTGTGTTTGTTAAGACCTGTTTGTTTGACATCAATATGTAAAGTCATCATTGGAGCAATTGTTGACAGGTGTTGGACACACTCTCGTGTGAGAGACAAATGAGTGTGCAGAACGGAGCATATTCTTGATGGGGGAGGAGGGAGGAGGGTCACTCTCTCCCATCATCCTCAGCTTTAATTATGACCTTTCTTTTTTCACCCTGTATTTCCAGTGAACTGCGGTATTTACTTTTTTCTTTTTTTTCTTTTCTTTCTTCTTGAAGATAAGTAAAAAAAAAAAAGTTCAAGCAACTACAGCCCCACGCTGCTGAAGCTTGTGTCGTGCTTAGGCTCAGAATAGTAAACACAAAACCTTGTAATTTGCAGAATGCTTTTGTCATCTTTTACCTCTAATTTCTCTTTCAGCGCGGTGCGAATGCCACATATAAGAGCAGGAATCAAAGGAAGCTGTGGAATGCATCAGAGTAAAAATGAACACAGAAATGAAACGACGGTTTCTCAGACCGCTGCTTCTTCCTACGTGTGTTATTGGCCTTTATTTTGGTCCTAAATGATATTCAGGTAACATCAAATTAAGAGTACCATTGGGCAAATTAACAACCTAAAAGTTACGGGGCATATGAATTGTAACTGATCAAGAAAAGTGCTTCCCATTTAATCTAAGACTGAACCAACTATGAAAATAAGAGAGATTTTTTTTTGTTGTTGGGACAAAAAATGGTTCTAGTCCATTGCAAAAGCCTGAGGACAAAGCAGGTCCTCTGACAATGCTCTGGAATATTTGTGGTCACTTTGATCTTAGTATAGCTTAGCTCGGTTTTGTTTAGTCTCACTTAGTTGAGCTGCACTTTCTTATATGTCTTCTGTGTTTAGCTGACAGACACCTACGGCCAAGAGGAGACTGGGTGACACCTGGGTGACACCTGGGTGACACCTGGGTGACACCTGGGTGACACCTGGGTGACGAGGCTCTGACAGCAGCGACACAGCTCCAGGTGACACGATTCTGCCATTCTGTAACATGTGTCCATGCATGCTAACAGCTACCTGATGGAAAACACACTGGCATTGTTCAGTGTGGTCTGCGAATGCCACAGGATGTTTTCATTCCAACATGTCACTGCAACTTTTTGCATCTTTTTTTTCTGTTGTTATTTTGGCCTTGAAAAAGATATCTTTCACCGTGTCATCATATCTTATTGATTATATCATTATAACCATAATCAGTGATGGGACATGACAACACATTCCAGCATCCTCCTCCAGTGCCACTGGATGTGCCTCCGTACTCTATTTTAAGCATGGATGCCTCTAAGTGCTATGCTTGTGTGTCAGGTAGCTGCAAATTAGAAGTGACAGCATGTGGAACAAACAACCTGCAGCCGTGCAGAGCAATAAACACAGACACAACACAGTGTAAACAAGCTCTTCTGCATGTGCCTTAGCAGTTTTACAATTGTGTTTATTTCATACAGTACTGCCTGAGTCATAAATAACACTTTTTTCTTCTTCTTCTTTTGGTAAAAAAAGTCAGCGCTGTTTCCATCAGCAGCCTCAGGAGGGAGCTGCCACAGCTGAGATTTTGCTCTAATTACAGTGTCAGCCAAAGAAGTCAGGCTGTCGCCTTTTCCACCTGCACCTGACAGACTGTCATTGTCCCAGGTGCTGTTGTCTCTTATGTCACTACCTGTTGCTGAGCTTGAAGCCTGTAGAGACTTCATGGCATGAATCACACGTCGAGTGCCTTCGTCTAACCCAATCTACGACATCCTTGTTTTTGTTTTTTGTTTTTTTAACATTCTGTCATCGTTGGTAATTCTATCCCTCTTCACTTTGTTTTCATGTTTATCCGTTCAGAGCAAGTGAAGAGTTGATATAATGCACCCGTTGAGTTGACAGGGCAGGGCACCTCTTTCATCTCCTGCCTGTAATTACTTCAATTAGTCATGTGGGGGAGTCGGGTTTTGGGCTGCTGTCTGTGAGATGTAATTTACTAACGCAGCGACATCAACTCGGCTGCTTACAAGTTTCAGTGGCGTATTTATCATCTTAAATTCTGTCATTTCAATCCAGAGGTAACAGGATGAAAGACACAGAGAAATCCAGCCCTTCATCCGTTACTGTGATGTGTGCGTAGCACCACGCTTAAATTAAGGCCTGCGCTCTCTTCCGTCCTTATATTAAACAGCAGCGTGTTGTCCTCAGCCTTTGAAATGTAAATAATTTGACTGCTCCCATGGTGACACCTCCCATGCAAACACTTCCACCGCCACCAGTCCATCACTGATATGATGATTTGTTTGGGAGTGGAGGTCGAGACAGAGTGAGGCGCAGGGGGAAATGTGATGAACTTGTCTTGCAGTTTACTGGCAGTTTGATTTTTTTTTTCTTTTAAAGCATCCTTCTGGCTCTTTGAAGTGAGCAACAGTCTTTTTTTGCTCTGTGGGGGGGGGGGGGGGGGGGGTGGGATGGGGGGTGGGGGAGGGGGCACAAAATAAACCTGGTTGAAAAATAGTAAATATAAAAATAAGTAAACATCATCTGTGATTGGATTAGATGGAACCTTTCACTGTCCATGCTAGTCAGTGTAAACACTGTGCTGTATATTTATGGAAACGAAGGCTGATTCGCTCGCAATTTATAACATTAACGTTCGCTGACATCACAGATCTTTGACTGTTCCCAGGCCAAGGACCAGCAAACTGAAGCTGTCGTTCAACAGGTAGCACAGCTGCTTTACACCTGGAGGTGTTGAAATGAACTATAACTGAGATTAGAAAAAAAACAAAAAACAATAACTTTTTCAAATGTATAGTGGTGGATTCAAATGCAGGACAGAACACAACAGTTTAAACCCAGCCTCTAATGAACCTCAGAATTAGAAAAATCACAGAAAGGCAAAGGAATCAAAAACAACAAGCTCGTGTCCAGCAACATGGAAACAGACAGGTTCTGTCTCAGGAGAACAGACAGGCCTATATAGTGAAGGGGAGGAGTCAACAAGACACAGGCGTGGAAAGCTTAGTGACCACCTCGGAGGGAAACACAGGAGGTGGAGACAGGTAAATGGGGAGACAGGAGTGTGGAGAACATGGATGGAAAATCACTAAAATAAAATTGAAGTTTTCTTCTGTGTCCATTGATGTTCTGTGTTTCCAACACTTCCACTGTGTGTCAGTCAATTTCTGTGAATGATTTTCTCAACAGGATTAATGTTCTCACTGACAGAAATACCTCCTCTTCCAAGTCAACCGACCGAGCCATAATCATCGTATCTTTCCTCACTTTCCTCATGCTTGACTTCATTCTGCGGGGGCCGCTCCTTCATTATACCTTTTCTGCTCCGCTCCAGTCAATCTTGCTGGGCTGCAGTCCCACGCATAGAACCGTCCTCCTGACAGCCGTCCCTGCCTTCAGCGTGGCTACATGAAACAGAACGTGTTTTTAATTCTCTTCTGAGCATTATTTTTACTGATCTCGTGTCTTTTCATGATGTTATTTTCAGGTCAGAGTGGGTATTAAAATAGTCCAAACGATCTGTTCCTATGTTTCTATATGCCTAACATATAAATATTTTATTGCTTCAGTGTAATTTTGTGGTCAGAAATAAGACAGAGGACAAAGAGACACACATTTCTTGACTTCCGTCTAGTAAATGTTTGGAATTATAATAACCTCTGGGACGGACAGTCTGTTACTCTCTCATGTGGGATTCTTCTCTCTCTCTCTCTCTCTCTCTCTGTGGCATGTGAATCGAAGTACTTGTTACTCTCTGAGGCCTCGGTTTGTTTAATGAAGTGGTAATCTGTCTACAAAGAGGATCGCCCTTCAATCTTAAGGTCTGCGTGTCAAGTGGTTCTGTTTATAAAACCTCTTAATGTCTAATGAAAATGGTTCTCACCCTAACCCAGTGTACACGCACTGGTACACACACCCACACTACGATATAAAGTATGTTAAACTATACACTAACTGCTCTTGTTGCAGTACTGATGCCTCCGCCTTTGGGTTTGTACGTCTGTGTGTGTTTATTCAACCTAAGGCTGATCATGCTTGTGGCCTGAACTGTACTGAGAACCAAACGTATATTGTGTCCTACTGGGAAACTGACAGGGAAGTCCATGCGGTCCAAACGGGTCGTGTTTGGGCCGACTCAGTCAAAAAAAAAAGGTGCTGAGGAGTTTCCAGCTGGGCCACTGCAGTTTTCCCCGGGACCATCAGAAGAAAAAACATCAACAGCGAAAAGAGGCCGAGGACTGAAAACACAATCCACTCGGCACTCGGTGTTTGAAATGTTAACTAAAGAAAACAAGCTGGCTAATGGTTTTGTATTTATATATTTTCTTTGGAGGCTTTGAAGTCTAAGTCCACGTTGCACGTCAGCCGCAGGCAGTTCTCGAAAGTAGTCTAGCTGTGAATGTAGCAGCGATTTCCCCTCTGACTGTAGGGATGTCGCAGAGTTCCCAAAAACATTTACATTTTCACAGTCTCGTCTGTTACTCCCATCCATTCATACTAGTCAACAGTACTTTTGAATCAAACATTTTCTTATCCTTACTTTGATTTTGTTATTTATTTTATCTTTAATGTCCCACAAACAAAAGGATGATATAGCAAATCAAAATCGAAAGTAATCTATTACCTTTAAATATAATTATTACTATTACTTTTAATTCTTCTCTCAATCAACTATGAATCAGTGTTCCATTTATTGTGTTTGTTAGAGCCTTTGTAAACAGTTTAGCACAATTAATCACACTGTGAAGTTACAGTTGTTATAACTCACGCTTTAAGATGTTTTGGGTGGTCTGGCTAAACTTAGCCTGAACTAGGACTTTTACAACAGCGTAAGCCATGGTGTCCATGCTTGCAAAATCTTGCTTGGCCTTGACCCTAAGCTGGAAGTGCTGGAGTCGTGCGAAAACTTTTCTTTTTGCAAAATGTGCACACAACAGTGCTTTTATCCAAGCTAATATCGAGCAGCGAGCTAGCAACAAACAACCAGCGAAGCCACCGATCGTCCAAAACTACTCAACAAATGTTCTAGTGCTTTGACTTCACACTGGACCAGTGTCGTCTACATATGATGCCCCGTAGAGTCAAGTTTTTTCAAACAAACCAAAAAACGTCTAGTCTATCTAGTCTAACCTTATCAGTGATGTATCAGTGAAGTGCTACATTCAATACCTGCTTAGTTAAATAAGCCTCTATAGTTACATGGATTATTTACTGAAAATTACACAGTAATTGTGTACAAGAAGATCCAGTTGTTTATGTGTGTTTGTGTGCTTGTGTATGTGTGGGCTCGTGGGTTATTACTGCCTGTTGTTACTTGTGGTGCAGTCTTGTCTGTTCTGTGGCACATCTGTGGGTTGCGTGATGGGTTCTGTGGAACGGTGTTCTGTTAGCAGAGTTAAACGGACACAGTCACGAGCTCTACCAGACGCCATGGGCACAAGTGGTCTTGTCTCTTGTCTCTTTGAGGCTTGCTGACACACACACACACACACACACACACAGACACAGACAAATGAACGCACAGACACGAAAGAATTGCTGGGATTTGAAAACACAAGAAGACACGCTTACATAAATAACCACTGACAAGTATCAAAACAATTGTTTATGAATGTATTACAGAGCGACTGACGTGTAAAACTCAGCATGTCTACACAACAAAGGCACCAACTGGAACATGTGTTAGTTTGAATGAAGCTTGACTTTTAAAATACATGTTTACATGTTAGCCTGCCTCAACATTACTGTCATGGCACTGAGTAAGAAAAATATAATTTGAACAGTCAGTAAAGAAACCAAATCACTCCTGCTTTCATTAGTTAAAATGAATTCAGGCTTTGATACAATGTAGCGTAGTTAGCTTAGTAGCTTGTTAGTGTTTGTTTTCTCACTGCAAGATCAATGATGTCCCTTTAAAATAAAAGATATAAACACAGAGATTGTTTCTGAGATAATGTCTAACACTGAATATATAGACTTTGTAGTATGATAATGTGTCGTTTTGCTAAGACGCAGTTTCTACTATGATTTTTCCTGTGCACCTTAACGATATCTGTTTTAGCCTTTTTTCTTGTTTCAGACTGGTATAATTGCCATGTTCTCTCTGTTCTGGTTGTTGGTTTTTACTGTTAGTACCTTTTTCACATACCAGCAACAGCCTCTAATCCACACTAATCCCAAGAGAGTCAGACGTAGTTCCGTAAATATTCTAGTATACCAATTAGAGTCCTGCAGTAATAGGAACGCATCCTTGAAACACTGCGAAGAACAATTTCTGCCAGAATATTTGTTCTTTTATTGATCTGGCAGCAGACGCCATAACGACCACACTTCAACCAGACGTGTGTGTGGCCTGCTCTATTTTTAAAATCGTTTAAGCAACAACCCAAATACCAGTTTTATTCAGGATGTAGCCGTCCAAGACTTAAATGGGCTTCTTTTTATGGTTATTGATTCATTTTTATATGTGGAGTCAGCACGTTTCTGTGTATAAGACCATTTTTTGGTAAATTCTCCTTCCTGCTCATTTGTCAAAAAAGCAAACAGCTCATAAAAATATGTTCACCCAGGGAGAAGATGAAGTGACGTTGGCTGGTTGATGTTCTGTCTTCTGAATGCTAGCAGCCGCAGTACAGTCCTCCCTTATTCTATAGCACCCCCTCTCCCCTGCACACACACTCCCCCCC
>NC_024323.1:5700022-5711787 GCF_000523025.1 Cynoglossus semilaevis | reverse complement strand
TAAGGGCAGAGGAGGATAATGAAGACCAGAGTGTAAACGGGCTCTAGTGATGTTAAAAAGAGGAAAAACTTTTGGGAGATCAAACAGCCAGACGATTTACTTTGATGTTTGTTTCTTTCCTTCTGAGCACTGGTGGTTTTAAACGTTTTATTAGTCGTTCACCACGATGGTTTATCATTTTTTATACACCAGAAATGCACTTAATGACATACGGTAGCCTACAGTATTAAAGTTTAGAGATTTAACCTGATCACAGGTAGAAAAATGTTTTCTTTTTTTCTGTGTCTAAATCATTTCCTTTCTGGACATTTTTTCAGCTTTAATTGAGCTCAAAGAGAGACGTTCACTTCCTCACTGTCAGAGATGGTGTTCACAGTCTTGATTTTCAGAAAACAAACCACCACGCCCACAAAGGTTGCAACATGGGGTGGGGGGCGTCTAACCTGGCAGGCAGGCGCGTGATCGGCCTTTTATGAGATTAGATGAAAGTGTGGGAAATGCCGACAAGTGTTTGATCATGGAAGACCAAGCTGGTTTACTTTTCAACCCAACACCTCAGTTTATATCTGGCAGAGTATCCACTGCGCCTGCCTTACGGACGTTTAAGTGAAAACATGGCCCCCGGTGCCTTTCTTTCACTTTTCCAGGTTTACTGTGTTAGCTCGAGGTGGAGATTTGGTGTTTTATGGGCTATAAGTAATGAGCTAATTCACAGGAAATCGTTAACTTGTATCATGTATTCATGTACGTATTCCTTTAACAGAAAGGAATTAACAGCATTCTTATCAGGTAAAATGGCGCCGTCTGTTCTTCATTTGGGCCCATTATGTCATGGAATTACACCCAAGGTTCGAAGTTGCTTTAATTACGGTGGGATTATAACCCACATGTTTGTGTTGATTAAACAGTTAATAGATAGAGTGTGTTCAGTGCTTTGGCAGCTCGCAGCATATGAAGAAGCACCTGGCTGATTCATAACGCCGAGCGAAGCTGCATTGTAACAACTTCAGCCAACAAAACACAATAAATCTGTTGCACAAGCCGTGATTCAGAACAAATGTGGTTTCCCAACATATCCCCTTTGATACATAATGACCATAAGTTGTAATACTGATAAATACGTGCCATAGTTGTTTGATCCATTGGGTAATATCTTCAAACTCCAGTCTGGAACTAGTAATTGATTATGTAAAAATCAATGCCAGAAACCAACACATCAACCAGGGATTCAAGTATTTTTACCCTCCAGTGTGTGTGAGTGTGTGTGTGTGTGTCCAAAAGTGGTTCTTTGACGAGTAAATGCCTAACAGAGGATGGAGACAGACGAAAAAATAGAGAGAGCCACTAAAAACCACAGTAGTCGATGGCATGTTTTACAAGAGACAAAACATTGGACAAAAGAAAAAATAGGATAAAGGATGCATTTGCTTCAAAGGTCTTACTGTAAGTGTAATTTTCAAAGGGGCTGGGTTGCCCCAATTCTATAATTAAGTTCTTCACATTGGGTTTGTGGAGTTAAAAGGACTATTGCCACTTTTCAACATGGATGTTTTTATATGTCTATGTTTGCCTGTGGTGAGGGATGAAAGAGACATGCCTTCCTCTGTCTCCTGACACGTCTTTACACCAGCGGAGCGTAGACGGGCAAGAGTCTGCAGTGTTAGAACTTCTCGTCCTCCGTCGTCGGACGTGGTTCACTCCATGTTGTGTGCGATGCTTTTGTTTTGTGTCTCGATGTGACATAAAAATACTCATGTTGTACTGATTGAAGTGGTGATAAACCAAGTCGATCCAAGTTGGACTGAGACGTCAATACACTGCTGCCAAAAGTCAGTTTACTCGTAAATGAATATGCTAAAATGGTCAGTTATTTTTATGAACTTTGACCCAGAAGTAGCAGGTCAATAAGTTCTAAGACAGAGGAACTCATTTAAAAATGTGTCTAAAATTAATAATTAAGACTACTTGTTCTTTGACGCATTTTATCCTCGCATTGTCATCATCCAATCAAATTGTGGCGTTGTGTTACGACCATAGCATTGACTTTAACGTGCATGCAGATGTATAGTCTTCTCTCTCTCTCATACAGACAGTTTAGGACTGAGAGTGATGTATTATTCGCCTATCTGGAGCGTAGAGAGTTTAAATTGCAGAGCATTCGTTTGACTTCTCCGACTTTCCGTGCTCTCCACTCGTCTTCGGTCCGACATCAAGGCAGTGGCCTTTCTTGCTGAAAGGAAAGCAGGATGACAATTTTCCTTAGTAATTCACAAAGTGAAAATCTGATGACAGTCGTTGAGACAAGTGGACTGTGATGCATTATCCGTGGTGCGGTGGTTTCTTCCTCAAAGTAGAGCTTCGGGGCAGCTCTCTGAGTTCAAACCCTGCTCTTCGCCCAAGACTACTCCGTGGATGACAATAATACTGTATACTTACGTCAGTTGTGGGTGTTTTGACAAAGACTAAATAAAATAATAAGAACAATAATAAATAAATAACAAAAGAAATATTCAATGAAATGAAACCCACTGATTCTTCCTGACATGGCTGACAAATTGGAAACAATAAACTTGTTCTTGGCTTGTTCTTTTTTGGGCTCAAGATGTACTGTCGTCTTGATGAAGGATGGTCTACAGTATTCATCAAAGGCTTCTAATGTATAATTAATAGCATAAAGATGAAGATTATAGCAGAGGGCCAACACCCTCAACTAGGTAGATGAATAACCTTAGTCATTGTGTTTAAGCTTTTCCCTCTGATCAAAGACAACCTTTGACTTTAAAAAAAACTTTAAACTTATCTTTATTTGTCATTGTGACACAGCACAGCACAGCACACCATGCACAACGAAATTTAACCTCTGCATTTAACCCATCACCAAAGTGAACAGTGGGCAGCCGTGGTCAGCGCCCGGGGAGCAGTGCTTGAGGACGATGCCATGCTCAGTGCATCTCAGGGGTAACCTGGCAGTTGGTGGATTCGAACCTGGGGCCTTCCGGACCGAAGTCCGCTTCCTTTACCACTAGGCCACCACTGCCCCTAAAAGTTTGTCAGAAGTGGGATACGAACCCACGCCTGCAGTGGAGACTGCGACCTGAACGCAGCGCCTTAGACCGCTCGGCCATCCTGACTGTTTGACCTTTGATATATATATTTTACTTTCTGTAATTCGATCCTTGATTGGTTTGATATGTAATTATCATGTTTATTTTGAGCACTTGAAACAGTTCCAACATGTCTTCACCCATGTAATTATTTACATGTTGTGAATTCATGGTTAGTGTCCTGCATTGCAGCAAGAAGGTTGCTGGTTGAAGTCCCTGGTTTTGACCGGTAGTCTTTCTGTAAGGAGCTCTTAAAATCTATGTATTTGTAAGTATAAAAGGGGCGTTATTGGCTCTTTGTCTCTATATGTGGCCCTGTGAGGGGACTGGCCCCAGATTTTGACTCCAGTCCCCCTTTGTGACCCTTGGAAGGATCAAACATTAATGGAGGAGGAATTCACTGGGTCTTGTGTTCTCAACCAGAGTTGATCAGAGATGCATGTGAAGTCTTCAGAAGTCCGATTCCTGCTTTAAACATGACATGGAATAGCTGTCTCTGTGATCAGATCCCGAGATGAATACCAGATATGAAGAGGATCAATGAAGGGAGTAGATGAAGTAAGACACAAAGCATCTTGCTTGCAGAATTTTATTTATTTATTTTTTAACTCTCACTCGACTTAATCCTGGATGCGGGAAGTCTCAGAACAACCTGACGTCAATAGTCCTTATTGAGTCAAAGCTGCTGGTTAACACTCTGCCTAATGTCATAATAAAAGCTATTTACAGTATGCATTCCTTCATATCTATTTGTCAGCCGGATCTCTGAAAGGAACCGCAAGCGTCCACCGAGGTCTGTTGTGATGTAAACTTCATGTGGTGCGCACACTCGACCCCTCTCCCCTATTAGTTGGTATCTCAGGCAGCAGAGCCATTGAACAGATGTCTAATCTCTACCAGCGTTGTTTATGCATCCTGCCTCCAGCTACAACAGAGGTCTGTCACAGAGATGAGAGCTAAATATAGAACGCAGCCTGTCATTATCAGGATGGTTGGAGAATAAAGGTCTTGTTTATATGCTCTGACTTTTTCCCATTATGTGATAAGACAGCAAACCAAACAATGGCGTACAGTAAACTGTGGGCGTTCGACATAAATATACTGCAGATTTTAAACATTGCACATGTCGTTTCAGTGGTTAAATTGGGGCTAATGAGTAGATCTTTACACTCAGGCTAACATCTGCACTTTCTGTAGTTCAGAGCCTCCATTTGGTGCACGCGAGATTCCACTACAACTGAAGAGCAGTCGGGACACAAACGTCCGGAAATTCTCTCCTTTTCTTTTCCGGACCGTGCCATGAAGCTGTTGGTGAACAGCAGAGCATGAGGCTGGTCTCACATTTCGCATCGCTCTCGGTGGGTGGTCCTGGGGGGCTGTTTGATTACCCTGGGATAATCTTTTGATTACAATTCAATATGGCCTATTTGAGCAGCAGCCAGTGGAACTTCCTTTTTCACCCCTGTGCTAATGAGAGCAAACTGATTGCATGAGGAAAAGCAAGCATCTATGTGTCCCGTCCAACCTTGGCATGGTGAAAATGTTCTAATAAATAAACACCAATACTTTAGACCCAAAATACTGATTGCAGGCTACGCAGCAGAAGAGGTTTTGTCTCCGATGGTACCTGATGGTTCTTTGCATTTTCTCAAGGGTACGCTCTGGTTTTCTCCCACATTTCAAAAACATGCAAGACTGGGTTAATTGGATTATACTTTACACGTATGTGAGTGTGAAATGTTGTTTGTCTGTATATATGGCCCTGGCGTTGGTCCTACCGAGTCAGGATCTACAGAACAATCATTTTAATCTGGTGACAGGGAAATCTGAATCACTTCCCCACCGATATTTTACGAACATTTGATATGAAGACACAGCCATTTTAAAACTTTGATGAACAGTCGATGGCATTGTGTTCGATCCCTGACTTTCTGTCTGGTATGCCTTAAGTCGTCTGTTGGTGAACAGGTGCACCAGTGTGCGAAGCATCGTGAAGGAATGTGGAGGTTTTCTTCTTACTTCTAACGTACAGTTCGTAATGTAACGTAATGTTCATTTACAAGAACTCGTTTCCTCCCCTGTTTACGGCCACTGACATTCTTTCTTTGACCCTTTTCATTGTCGCTTCTGCTTTCTGTGCCCATAAAGGGACAATAGATTACCCTCCTGCATTTCCTTGTGACCTCATCTGTGTTTGATTTTTTTTCTACTTGAAATTGGCCATGGGCTTAACATTGAGTCCTTTGATCATTTCTGCCAGGAATTGGACTTGTTTATCTTGTTTATCTGATGAGGCCCCCTAAATGGGGGGGGGGGGGGGAGAGGTGGCGTGCGAGGGGGTGGGGGGGGGGGGCTTCCATTTGGCAGGGACATGCCTTGATGTGGGCCTTGGTAGCCGCGGGACACAGAAAGAAGAGAGGAGCAGGACTCCCTAATGGTCGGAGGTGAAGGAAAGACGATTGCAGATGTGTCTCCAGGGCCTCTGAACCTTGTCTCTCTCTCAGCCTCTTTTCCTCTAACACTTATCTGACCCCATACAGATGGCTCCCTCATCATCATCAAAAAGCACAAACCTACTTTGCTTTTTTTTTGTGTGTCTCCCCTTCATCCTGGAGACTGACAGTTATTAATGCACATGCTGACGACCGCTGCGGGTACAACGTTATAGGTGCGGGAAACGGTGCATAATCAACAGGCTTTTCAAAGAGAATGCAGTTCACTGACTAGCTAATGGAGATGTGAGGAAGTGGTGTGGGTAGACAGCCAGGCCCCATCCCATCAGTTGCCTGGCTCGACCTCAGCCCCCTGAAATGAAAGCTTTCCTGTCCTGGACCGCAGCTGGACTCCAGGGAGCCTGCAGAGGGCCTGTTTATTTGTGCAACAATGTAATCAGGGGTCTGTCATTATGAGTCCCAGCCTTTGCACCTTTTCTCTCGTCACCATCACCGTCCTTTCTTCAGTGCCCAACCCCTCCTCTTATTTAACCGTCTCTCTCTTTCACCACACTGAATCTCTCTCTTTGAGCCTCGTCATTATCCAAATCCTTTTGCTGACCCTTGTTGACCTCTGGGTTTGTTTGATGTGGTCCTGGCATGGAGAGGGATTAAAATAAAGTTTTTTTTAATAATATTAAAAAAGACACTTGTGTTTGAGAGATTACTCAGAGTCTTAGTAACTATGTGGAAAAGAGACAGCAGTTCAGAACAGTCTTTTCTTCCAATTAGAGGGGGAAAAAATGTGTGTTCATTAGCATGCTAATCATTTTGTTAGTTATGGCGTGGATTAAATTGCCATATTCCTCTAGTTAAAACCACGCATGAGCAAACAGGCATCACACATGTGGCTACAATAGTGCTGTGTTCTTGTCCAGAGCAGTTTTCACTGTGGGAAAACGGGTGTTCTCCATCCGTTTCGTTCAGCGTTTCCCACTGATACATGACAGAACCCATGAGAGCCTTGAGGTTTTCTTCAAACATGTAGAAATTTAAATCCAAACAAACAATTTATGTTGCCATGCTTTTTCACGTGCGTACTGTATACAAGATAAGGCGTTTGATGTTTAATGTGTTTTTTATGAAACGGCATGAATTCAATTTCTAGTCACTTTATGCTTGTTATTGTTCTGAATTGTAACGCGATGTGCATCCTGCACAGAAAGAGTTCCAGGTCCTGAAGGAATCTACCATGTCTCTTATTTGCCCGTCTGTCTGAAGAGACAGACAGGCGTGTTAGTTTGGGCTGGCCCGCCTTCTAAACAACAGCATCTTCAGTCGGTGCTGCTCTACACTGAAGAAGCATCTTGTTTTTCAACTGGTGGTTTTCTTAAACCACACCGTTTGATGTGGGCTGTCCTTAATCACACAACATGCTCTCTAAACATGAACTACATTCATCTTCCTTCCACGACTTCTCAACTCCACTCTGTTGCTGCTTTTGTGGAGCGAATGCGCATCGGAAAAGGGAGCTCGGAGGAAGACAGTGGCCTTGATCTGAATGAAGTGATTTTGATCTCCTCCATCCAGCAATTAAGCTACTGAGGGGAGGGGCCAACCTCTGATCCTGGGCTTCTTTGTAGTCCTAATGTCTCTTTTCCTCATCTGTCCACAACACAAACCAATGGGACACTGTAAGTATTAAGACCAATACTTCACATGGAAGCCTACCATTAAGATGAAGATGCAGTGCTCTTTGAGGCTGAGGAGTTTTAATTATAAGCTCCGGGGCCTGATGTCGTTGTGTTTCCTCCGTCATGCTGAATAGAGGGTTTGCTCAGAGCCGGCAGGAGACTTGGTGCCAGGCTCTGGAGTCTGCGTGTCACTGGCGGGTACTTTGAGGGTGTGAGACGAGGCATGCCACCACACCGTGCGTGACTCTGCAGGAGTCCCAAATGGGGGCAGAGATGAAAGGCTCTTTTTTTTTGTATCTCCCCCTCACCCCTCCTCCCCAGTGTCCTTGTCCCCTTGGAGCTCTGACAGGCCGCACACTAAGGTGGAGGACAGATCTAGAGTTACCAGACTGGTTGTTAACATATCAACCCTTGTTGCAGCCTCAAGGACATCCAGTGAGATCAAAGCCAGGCATTCAGTCCAAAAGCATGACATTGTCTTGCACGACAATCCATCTAGCCTCCAATTCAGCTGTTGAATGAGGAAGTGGTCGTCAACAGCAGTGGAAGGCTTTTCACTGTCCCCTAATGGGCTTTGATGATGGGACACAAAAGAAGGTGTCATAATGGTCCATACACTCATTCATTTGCTTATTGTTGTCATTAAACTGGGAATGACCCAACCCACACCTCTGTGTATTCACTAAATGATGATTAATGTATGACTAATGACAACAATACGGCTTTCCTTTTTTTCTTTTTTTCTTTCTTTCTTTCTTTTCATGGCTGTTGCAAATATCTCTGGGACTAACTACTTTTTTCAATTTTGTTTTTGTTTTTCGGCCACTCTGCATTTACACCCAACGGCCCTTTGATGTTGTTGCCTGGGTGCTGCCGGACAAAAGAGCCCCCATCAGCTGGACCTAAGGATGTGTTGGTGGGTGGGAGTTTGAGGGGTGGGGTAGTGGGGTAGAAAAAAGGATCAAAGTAACAGCAGTGGGGTTTGAAGGCGGAGGACTCCGTGTGAAACTGTGACCCATGTTCCCCTCTTAAATATTGGCCAGGGTGGTCATTGTCTTTGGTTCCATTCCCCTTTCTCTTAAATGTCATTGTCTCCGATCGTCAATATGTTTTCCCACTTCATTCTTCGACTTGACCAAAAAGGCAAAACCAGCTTTTTGAGCCTTTGCAGTCAGTCCATCATCTACAGGCCTTCTCTTAGTCACTGTATTTGCTCATCCCTTTGTTTTCCCTCTCACATGACCAAACTGCCAGGCACCACTCTCTGTCAATGCAGTTACAACAACCATGCGACTGCATATAGGCCACTGTAGCCACTTTACACTCCCACAGTGGGAGAAAGATGGTCTGTACTCCCCCACCCCATCAAATCCCCACAGGAGCACTCTGGTCCACTGGAGGTGAATTCAGGGAGCAGCCTTTGGTGGTGCCGACACAGCAGCACTCTTTCAGCGAGGGCCTCATTAAACCTGACAACATTCCCTCGGCCCTCGCTTTATTGTTCAGCCAGCTTAATGCTTAATGGCAAGTACAGGCATCACCAAGGTGCAGGTATTAATGCCCCTGAAAGGCAACAGAGGCCTTTCAGGGTAAAATGACAGTGTGGTGGTAATTGAGAGTTTTCTTTACATTTAGTAGTAAAATATAGTTTGAAAGGCTGAGGTCCCGCCGTGTGTCCAGAGGTGGAGTGATTTATACAACCAGTTAATCAGGCCATTGTTGAACAGTGTGTGTATAGAAGTGATTTTTCTTCTTCTTCTCCTGCAGAGAACGATGACCTAAATCTCCAGCCTCTCTCATCCTCACAGGATCACACTATCAAGTTCTCTTGTTAGGACCTTGAAGTGTGTTAAGTCTTAGATAACTTCCCTTACTGTCCTGCAGGTGGTGCTAAGTAATCATTTAAAAAGCCCCAGAACAAGCATCAATTTAATAAGATTGGAGAGCATGATTGTCCCCTGGGTAAACAAAAACACCATCATACCCACAAGGGTGAGCAAAAGGGTTAATTTTGGGGCGAGATAGTAAAAAAAAAAGCTAATCTTGCTAACACCATCTGCCACATTTCTTCTTCTTTGGGCTTCAGCAGCAGCTCTACGTCTCAAGAATTGCCCCACTGCCACCTATTGACTCAATTTCCACTAGGAACATTAACAAAAAACATGAAAAGAAAAGACAGAGGGCAGCATCCCTGCTGTTGAACACAGCACTAGGTACCACATGTGACACATTAAAGTGATTACGTGATTCTAATGATTATTCCTGAGGAAATCCTGCATTTTATACCTTTAACTATGTACATTTTTAATAGATTTAATGGGAGTGGATCACGTGTAGCAAAACCAAAGACAGCTTGTGTTGATCATAGAGTTTATTAGAAATGTTTTTTAAATATTGCACATTCCTCCCTAGAAGTATTATTATACCGTATAACATAGACAAAGTGTGGATTCCGACAAGCCATGAAGAGGGTTTAGGGTTCAATTCCAGGGAATATTATGTAAAAACTGCTTCCACTGTTGTGACCACTGATGTCCCAAAGTAATTATTCATCTTCTATTCAAAAAAAGTTGTTAAAAATAGAAAGAAAAAAAAATAGAAAAAAGGAATTCTGTTATTATGGTAATGATTTAGTATTTTTGGTATTAATACAACATGTCACTTCACAGTACACAACTCAACTGTTGTAAATGTCTCCAATAGTCTTGAAACAATTAAAGGGATGTTTGCAGGGATCATTTGTTTGTGTGTCTGTAAACAGCCTAATTGAAAAATCACATGTAGAACAAAGAGCTTCACCTGCTTGAGCTCAACATTTTTTATCTTGGTTAGATTTGTTTTTGGCCAGTGGGAGAAAGTCCAGGTGATGCAGTCACTCACAGCCGTTCCACCATCGGCCTGTTTTCTGTGGTAATTAGCAGATCAAAGCCTAATGTTCTGTGTCACTTGTTGAATTTATTCCACATATACAGTCATCAGTGTGTTTAGATCACACCGCCCCCAGGCTTGCGCCTCGCTCCATTAGCTGTGGAACCAACAGTACTACTTTAGTATTTGAGAACACCGTCCACGTGCGAGGGGTACTTTCTGCTTTGTATACTCTGGTGATGGCAAATGTTTCCACAGATGAATGAAACTGTGCAAACGGTCTGTGAGCCATCATTTTCTGCTGCAGCGAGGTGAAGAAATGCAACTGTAACATCTGCCCCAGCAGCGCCTCTGGCGGTGGTGATGATGGAGACTATAGGCAGCCCAGACACAGACCTGCAGTGTACCTGAAATGGACAGGTTTAACACAGATGGTCTGAAAAGACAAAAAAGAGGCGGCCCTGGCCTGGCTCTGTGCAGTATTTGGTAGCAGAGTAGTGTATTGACAGGGCGTACTCCCCTTTTTTATGGACAGATTGTATCTCCAGTTTTTGATTCGGATAAATTGAAGACAGTTTTCAAAGATTTCCTTCAGTCACTCACTCTGGACTTCAAACGTAGTGAAATAACAAAAGGAAGTCTGGCAATCGAACCCTGTCATGTTTGTCTATCTCTATCATAACCACATTTTGAGGTTTTTCCATTTCAAGAATGGTGTCTCTGGTCATATACCGTGGACTTAAGTAGTTTACTCAGCTGTGGGTGAACAAGCTCCACTTCCCTTCTCAGCATCAGACCTGCAGTGACCTATAAAAACGCTCTGATTATTGTTTTTACATTATTACAAAGCTTCTGACCTTCCTCTTCCCATAGTCTGACAATATTTCTTTACTGTAAATGATAAAGGAAGGCGACAGAGCCACCGTCAGCAGATGCAAGCGTTCATGACCTCGGACTCGGATCCCGGCCCCGTCTGCGCTTTTTCACCTGGCTCACGGATAAAAGTCCAGTTTCATTTGAAAGCCTGGGAAAATGTAGTTTTTTTGGTCACTTTTTCTTCTTTGGTTTCACACTGAACTGTTTTTCTGTCAAATGCTTTCACTTTTGGAAAAGGTCTTCATCAAGCCCAGTAAATAGAAACCAGCAGCTTACTATCCAGGCCTTAATTGAAAGCACGTTGCAGTGGAACTGTCACTCCTGTGCCTGCTATGCTCTTCACTTTGTTTTTTTTATTCTGATTTTTTGGTCTCAGATGGGAAGTGACAGCATGTTTTTACTGCATTATTATATAATTGGACCACTACAGTGGTGGTGGGGATCTTAGACACCTCACATCCTGTCATTACAGGCACTTTCCTTTGTAACAGTGGTTCTGTCAGGCAGCAATTGTAAGTCAACTAAGTCCTTACTCCCGTCGACCTCCACAGCTCAGTGATCTGGGTTCCTGTGCCAGGGGTGGTAGATCCTGGCTTGTATGAGTTAGCAGGACATCACTGCTGGATGAGAGGAAATGGAGGAAGACTAGGGGACACCTGGTCTTTTCTCTTTGGGCACTCAGACATGTCCTGTCTCTGCCTCTGGACAGAATGAGGATGCAGGATATTGCCCAGCTATTGATGTGCATCCTGGAGCTCCTCAGTCCAGTGCAACATGCAACGGCAACGACG
>NC_024323.1:5670878-5699976 GCF_000523025.1 Cynoglossus semilaevis | reverse complement strand
GAGTTCCTTATGACAGTTTAAGTGTCAGGACAAATTAGGAACAAAGCCTAGTGGTTCGGTTAATAAGATCTTTTTATGGCGTGTTTTCTCGGTAAGTACCACCATATAAAGACCGGCTGAAAATGGAGCAGAGAGAAAGAAGGTTTAAGAGAATAATCAAGAAAATAAAGATCATTTGGTCGACTGTCGCTCAGCTACACATGGTAGAGAAAGCTTCTGTTAGCCAAACCTAAAAGAGTCTCAGTCTCTGTCAGTGTTTTGTTAGATGTGTGTTTCATGGCAGGACACAGAGATTGAGTGGTTTTACATGCCGGTGCTTTGTTTTATGTAGAGAAAAGTAAGAGCACCAGCAGCTCCTTTGAAGCCCATTCAAATTTATTGTTGTTTTCCAGGGGGAGGCGTTTTTTACATTACAGCTCATTGTGACTGGATCTGCTCTCATGCTGTTTTTGGACAGGCTTCATAGTTTATATCTGGAAACCAATAAATTATTGCAGAACAATTATGGCAGTGAGCGAGTGTCTTTTCCCAGTTTGTAAAGGTGAAAGGTCCTCCTCTGTTGCCAGCTTCCCTTTTTGAGTGTCTATGTTTGTCCAAAAGTCTCATCAGGAGGACAGAGCAGTGTGATCTAAAGACATATTTCAGAGCCCATTGTCCCTGGCAGTAGCTGTACGTCACTCAAGCTTCACTGCTGTTCCCCCAGGCCGGCATGTTTCCAGCTGCTTTATTTTACTCCCAGTCTGACGTCAAAGTCAGACCTGGTAAATCACCTCTCATCGTAACTGTTTGTTTCTTATGTCTAAAAATAAAGAGTCAGTTGCTTTTTCCATTTGTCTCTGCTCTTTATCAGACAAAAGTCCTGCTGTGTCTCCTGCTGACCCTGGATTTTACCTTTGTTGCAGCATTTCACAGCATAGAACAGGTGCAGCCACACAACTTGATGGTGAGCTGAAGCTGAAGGTTTTTAGGGCTGGCACATTAGGATCATCTGTCACTTTATTTAAGCAAATAAAAAACTGCAACTTTTTTACATTCACATTCTATACCCTCTGTTGGCTTTTCCACTTTAAAAGAATGTGTACAGATTTTTTTTGCATTTAAAAGAATGCAAATATGAGGCCTGGTAACTAATGACCCATGACCTGGTACTAGTCCATGGCCCAGTACTTGGAGACCTCTGATCCAAGGTATATAAAGTAGTCATTAAGACAAAAGACGTGGTATTTAAATACCTTCTGTCAGGAAAACATGATAGTAAATAGTAACTTTTAAATGTCGCCTGACGGTGGAAAAATACATTTAAAAACATAATTGTCTTTGTTCAGAGCATATCCTTTACAGTGTATCACAGATTTGGACTAAATGCAAGTGTTATTTACATTCAGGTATCAGAGTGTGTAGAAATCTCTTCTTCTTTGAACTGGTATCACCAAGAATTACCACTAAGGTTTCCAAAACACGGCCCACAGGAAGTTGTTAAGACTGAGAACGACACTGGGTCCCTACCTTTGACCTCTTTAACCTGACCTTTCCTACAGTCTGACATGAGTCCTTGTCCACATGAAAGCAGTTCTTTTGACTCACTGGTGCTAATTTAGAGTTCCGGTGCCCCTGACCACAGTGAGGACAGACAGTCACCATACGGGCTCCTGGACCAACAGACATAAGTACAGACAGCATGTCTGCAGTAATACAAGACACTGGGTTTGTACGCTGGGAATATGGTCGAATAACCGATAACTTTAGTACAGAAGTCAGAAGTAGATAAAAAAAACGGCTTGGCATTGACTTTACCTGAAGGTTAAATATAAAAGTGTCAAAATTTGTTACAGAAGCTAAGAGTTTTACAAAAGGTTTTACAACAAAACAAATGGTTGAAAGTATTAAAAAACAATCAGGAAACTAGCAGGTTAGCTTGATCATAGCTTAATGCAAATGTGACACGGTTGTGTATTAGCAATGCTATGCTAGGCTAGCTGACTGTCTTCTTTGGGCTTTAAAAGCACAACTCTTAAGCATTACATTACTACCACCTACTGGGTATACAAATGAAGCAGCGGTAGGATAGAAATCTCACTGAAGTTTACAGAACCAGATGCTTTGGTTTATTATGAAGTAGCTTCATTTGCGATTACATTTTGACATCACTGCATGTGGGTAAATTTAGGAGTAAAAATGACCTGCTGACCTTTACTTCCCTGTTCTTCAGGTACAAGTCAGACTTATTCTAAAGCCTGACCGGCTTCTTTATTTTTAGATGATCCCAAAATTAATTGTTTGGTAAGTGTAAGTGTTGTTATGTAAGGGGATTACACTGTTGTTTCTGCCCATGCCCTTAACTGTGCAGGCCACTACACAGAGGAGAGAGGGAGGGAGGAGGAAACAGAGGGTAGGGGTGACTTGAGGTGGAAGAGCAAGGTAATGTAGTTAAGGTAGTGGTACAAAGTTCCAGAAATAACTCAGCTGTGGGCCCTAATTGTACATCTCTGTTGCTCCTTTTTCCCTTTCTTCAGCCACATGCCAAGGTCTTTGACCTTATCATCCACCTCACTGATTCCGGAAGAATCCTTTCCGCCCCCTGCAGCTACCAAAGCTCCAAACGATACACAGAGCACAGCAGCAGACCATCTCCAGCCTCATACCAACAGCCAAGCGCCACAACCAGTTAGATCTGATCCCAACAGAGCGCCAGAGTGGCTCAAACTGCCAGGTATGTTCTAATCATCCCCGGCATGGGCCCCGTGGCTCTTTAACAAAGCTTTGCCCCAGAAGGCTCCTCAGCAAAGGCCGAGGGCCTTGAGAAAACATGTATTTCACTGCTTTGTATACACTCCTCTGAGAAGTTGCATTCTCTCCACACATGCAAGCTTTCTGTCTGTGTCTTGTTTGTTTGTTTTCTTTTGACTGGACTGTAAATGTTTGTAACCTTTCATGAGTGTAAGCAGTTGCGTGTGGAGCATCTAAGAGGAATGAACTCGTTCCGCGTCGCCTTCAGCATTCCTCTATGGTTAGACAGCTCCGTGCCCACAAGGGGGCTACAAGGGCCTCTTGTCTCCTGAGCGCTAATGCATCACAGCCCCAGATCAAGCACAACATGCATGCGAGCACATACGTCCGAGAACAGATGCACGCCATCACATATTCATGAAACAAGTACATTTGTGTAACGGCACATGCTGCAGGACGGCCGACACCTGTAGCTTTCTCACCGCATGTTGGTTATTGTTTTCAACAGGGAACCAGAAAGGTGTTACAGTAAAATGTTTTATTTCCACATTCCTGGTTAAAAAAGTGAAAGTTTTATGTGCCATATAGGCTAATAAACTTTAATGTTGCTCTTTGGTTTTGTACTTTCTGCTTGGGTGAGAATTCTTAGAAAAAGCCAGCAGTCAGGAGGGAGATTGGGGCTGTTCCCATCAGTGGGCACAGATGGGTGAGAAGGTTTAGTGATAACCAAATGACAGGAAAAAGGATGACCTACATCATCTGACAGATTAGGGATTGAAGAAATATGATTTTTTGGCTGGTGGAACACATAGCATCTTTTACAGGACCAAATGCTGTATCTAGCATTTGGCCAACTTGTCAATATGTCGTAGGAGATTTTAATTATTTCTACCTATGTAATCCTCTTCTAGTTTTAAGGTAGAGCAAAACCCAATCAACAGACATCATGCAGGTTAGATTACAGTGGACAATTAACCTAATTTGTGTGTTTCTGGACTGTGGGAGAATGCCATACTAGCCCGAGAAAAACCACACACAAACAGAGAGAGCATACAGGTTTTCTTTACAGTAAGACAGGGAATTGAACTGGTGATCTTCTTGTGGTAAGGTGTGCTTGTCATTCCTTCCACAAGTGTTCCAACCTGAATTTTAGTAATATCAAGATTATTTTGCAAATAATCTATAATTTATGGCATCCTCACTTCAACATTAGCTTAGCAAATACTGAGTGGGCATTTCCCCCTTAATTTTGTCTTATTTGTAACCTCAGGGTGTAGAAGAGAAAACTTTGTACAGAAATATAACAATAATAAAGTATGTTATTAATACCAGTCTTTTTATTAGACTTGAAGTGACTTGTATTACCAGAGAAATAAAATAGTCAACATTGTTAATTTTTATCAAACTAGTCTTTCTATATATTCATTCTTCTTTTACATCTCAACCCTTTTCTGTTATACAGATCAGTCTCACTCAGTCAAGTGGAAAATTTGACCCAACAAATCATAATAGCACTCAATGTTGCCACTACAAAGATATATTTCAAATATTAGTGGCTACAACCAAGCAGCTTTCTATGGTCAAGGCTAACGAGATCCCTATTCCATGTGCATTTCCATTCATACACCAATCAGGAGACTGGAGACAGAACCGTCTCTGTCTCCTGGGAAAAGCGTCTCACTCCGTAGCTTCTCCAAAGTGTCTGGACTGGCTGTCGACACTCCCAGCCTTTAATGTAGGATCAAGAAAAGCTTTAACTCATTACTCTCGTCAACGCCCCTCCCCATTCTTGTTCTAACTGCTTTCGTATGTTTAATAACACTGCCTTCAGATGTAATTTGTTCCACTAAGATGCACACAGAGAAAGTTGTACAGTAGTGCTCTCCTCTGCAAGTGCAGATCCAGACCTACCAACACATTGTTGTGGGAAAAAAAACGAACCAGGACCAAAGTCTAGGAATGTTATTTTTATAAAATAGAGAAATTACAAAAAAAAAAACAACAACATTGAGAGCAATTTGATAGGTAACCAGAGCCAATTACACCCCTGATCTTGTACATAATTTCTGATGCTGCTTTCGAGATTTCCTTTTCAAGTCTGGACCCCTGACACTGGGCCTTGGATGGGTTTGACTGAACGTAGCAGCATTCAGTGTGAGTGCAGTGACTCACCCCAAGAGCCACACAAATAAACAGTGTGAGGTGTTGCACAGCTATGCTGACTCACGCCGAAGACACGCAGTCACACAGACCGCTGCTGGAAACCCATCAGAGGCCCATGAATTAGAAAACCCCATATTACCCTCTTCCTCTCGGCCCCAACATCCCCCTCTGCTCTGATGAAAGGAGAGAAAGCACCTCTGCTACTCGCCTCCTTTGTTTATTTACCTTCAGAATTACACCCTGCTCTTCTTGGACCATGTTCCGATGTGTTTTGTTATGTTTCCTTTCAAACAGAATCTCCACGCGTGTGGTCTGGTACTATGTTTAGCTAGCACATGCACAAATCTGAGCATGCACACTCCTATTCAACTTTCCCCCCTGTGCCAAAGGTCCCCTCTACCCTCCCCCTCACCCCTACCTAAACATCGCAGGACAGCAAAAGAGAACTTCAAAGTGGCTGGAGGGGGTACTCCTTTTTTCCTGGCACTTGTCATCATCTAAGGGACTGGCTGCTTCCCTTATTACTCTAATTGCTTCCAACTGCTCCAGGAGGCTTTGATGAAGGGCACCATGGAGCATGCTGGAAGCACCTGTTGTTGCACAGAGGAGCACAGGTGGGTCTGATTGACTGAGGCATGGAGGAAAAGTGGAAAGCAATGACGTTGTCCTCTTAAAAAATCACTTAACTTAAACTATTTATCAATTAGCATTACGTTGTAATCTCTTAAATCAGAGATTATGAAATTATGTACAGGAAAAAAAAATAACTTGGAATAAGTGTGTGGCTGGTGGAAGTGAAGCTGCGGGGCTGCTGGCAACGCTTTGGCTCCATCTTGTGGCATTGTTTCGCTAAAAGTCCAGCAGCTGCAAGACGAGAAAGAAATATTTAGAAAAACAAGAATTTATTCAAAGCACTTCCATATTTATATACAGTTAACAGTTATCAGGCAAACAAACCGACTTTGTTTTTTTTTTTTAGGTAACAAGAATTTGGAAAATCTAAGAATTCCATCTGTTGGTCAACAACCAAAACAGTTTCATAAAATAAAACCAGAATATTAGGTTTACTTTCATGGAAGAAAATTATAAAAAAATAATTTGATTCAAAATACTTAAGTGGTCAGTTAGCTGCAACTCATCATTAAAGCCTGATGTTTTCAATTAGCTGAAGTTTAAAGAACGATGTTTACACCAAAGAGCCTACAGCTAAAAAAAAAAAAAAAAGTTTGATAAGCTTCCTACCAACTGCGGTAAGATCTTTTCAAAATGCTCAATCTCCACTTGATCACAGTTTTCGGACTCTGCTTGTTTCTGTGACCTCACAGCAGCTTCTGAAGGTGACAATGACAATACAGAGGCACAAATGAGAAAAAAGGTCTTTGTCAGTGTGTATGTACAGTATTTGTGACTGTTCCTCTTACCCCGAACAAACACTTTAAGCATTTCTGCCATTAGCAGTGTAGCATCACCACTAACTGTAACACAAAAGAGCTTGGTTAAATTATATCAGATTAAACCAATCCAACACGAGGATTTTTGTAATATTGCTGCAACAAATAACGGCGGTATAATAGACGTACATTGAACGTTACATGAAAAACTACATAAAACGTAAAACAATGTAAAAATAAAGCTTGCACACCAAATTTAAACCCTAAAATAAGTAATGAGTGATTTTCTAAACAACTCACGTTTGGTTTTCTCTTCTCTAAAGGAACGTGACAAAACTTTTCCAACTGTTTCCTGTGGAAAGAAGACAGTAAACCGCCGACCATATTAATTGGTATTTTAAAAGAAAAACAATAAAATAGGCATTTACCTCCACACGCAACATATTCGGAAACCATTCCAATGAATTTCAACTCAAGCTGTGTCACATATTGTATTTACAGCACACCGACATCTTTGGAAACGTATTTTATTGAATATTAAAGGAGTTTACATAAACAGAAAGATATTCTACCGCAAAAGTCAAGTACATACAGAAGTAGTTTTTCATACAGAAGTCAAACACGTTTCGTAGACACGTCGTAATTCGTTAAATAACTCCTACATGTTTGACAACTAACGGTGGGTTTTAGCAGTGTTGCTCTTTTGTCCACCGTAGAAGAAACACATTCTCAATGTAGCAAAACCCATCGTATAAAAATATTGAAATATAATGGCATTTTAACCGTGGAGTCTCTTGCAACGACAATTAACAAGAAATTAAAAATATTTAGATAAAAACCAAGCCTTACCTTCTTGAAAAGGACTTCCGCGTCCTGATCCGCCATGTTTGTTGTGGTACTCCAAAGATTGGCGCGTTGTGAAGTGATTGGGCAGTAGGCTTCGTGACGTCTCAATGACGCATCATGCTGTAAACGTTTTAAAGCGCTACTTTTTACCGTAAATTTTAATCACACTTTGAAATGCAAATTATTCAGATTAAATTAAGTAATTTGTGACCATTTCTAAAACTGACCTTTTTCATCGAAGCTGGTGAGAATGTGTCCCAGTGTAAATTTAATAAATAAAGCTTAGTTCAGTGGTCATACTAACAATTAATACTTTCAGATCAGACTATGCCAGGGGTCGGTGTGTATATATATATATATATATACACACACACATATGCACATATATACATATACATACATACACACATATATACATGTATGTATGCATGTATGTGTATATATAGTATATGGAAAATAATAGCCAATAAAATGTTTGTTTTTTCTGGTTAATTTGTTTTTTGCTCCTGAACCTCAGCGCAGAGCGTCTGCGCATCAGGGCTGTAAGACGTCACCTTCATCTTCACTATAAGCTGACATCTGTGAGGCGTGAGCGTCAGGGTGAGCCATCGACATGACAGGAAGCAGGCAGGACCCAAATGCAGGACTGGTGCAGGTATTTTATTTCAAAGATCAAAATTCCAAAAACCAGGACAGAAGCATACGCAGAGCCGAGCAGAGCAGAGCTGAGCTGAGTACAGCAACAGACTTGACCAGGAACAGACTAGAAACAGCTACAACATAACGCTCGACACAACGCCGCCACAGACAATACAGGGCACAATGATCCCACCATGCCAGAATGAGGGAGAGAGGTATATATGCAAAGAGCACCAGGAGACACAAGTGAGGCTAATTGCAGAGACAATTGGTGGTGTAGGTGCGTTGTCCGGGTGTTGCACATTTTCTGAGCAGACGGATTGACAGTATGTTAATGTATATAATTATGTGAGGTAATTTTACACAATTTTTGCATACTTCCTTACTGTTATGTCTGGAATTACCAAAGAGGAAATTCCAGACTTTTGTTTCTGTGGAGATATAATCAGTTTTAACCCTTGTGCGGTCCTTCGCATTTTTGTACACACCGTTTGTCCTTGAAATGATTTTCATCTTGTCCCAGAATATGAGTATTAATGAATATGAGGAAAAATTGGCACAAGTCATGCAGTACAGGAAATAGCACACACACACACAGACACAAAGGTGTTACACATCGGCATATTTTGAGTGACAAACAAAACATGTTATAAGATAACCGTAATCTTCAAATTTAGAATTATATTTAAAAAAGAACCAACTAAAATAAAAAATACATTTTAATTAAATACTCATTATTTATTTTCCAAAGTCACGGGGAGCCACAACAGAGGGGTGAAAGAGCTACATGCGGCTCTGGAGCCGCGGGTTGCCGACCCCTGGACTATACCTATAACCTTAACCTGTAACTATACCAACAAAATATTGATATGCACAGATGATTGCAGTTAAAAAGTGTTCTGAATAAATTCAACTTTAACTAACTGTGCCTAACATTAAGCTTAGTGACATATCAAGAAGTAGAGAACTAAATCCTGGCAGAGTACAAAGTCCAAATGCTAATTAAAGAGAGCATATTCTACCTGCTAACCCCAAAACATAAATAACCAAAAGAAAAAAAGTTTATACAAGAGTTTATATAGTGTATACCCGGAGCAGTTAAGGTGAAGAAATAAAAATTAAAAATTACTATTGTTTACTGCTATCTAGCGGTCAGAGCTGAGAATTACAATTCCATTAACATTTCGGCATCATTATGACAACTACATTCTAAAAGTGGTGAAAGGTTTGCTGTGAGGCAATCGTTGAAGAAAGATAATACGTTTATTTGAAATCAGATGCCTGCCTGGGCCACGAGACATGTAGTGCATGCGTTTAATTTGCCTAGAAATATAGTGGGTCAGTGAAAACTGAAATTTTGTAAACACTAAGAGTACAGAAACACCATCATTGGAAATAAATAATGTTCAAACAATTTTTTTATTTTCTTATCTTTAAATTATATTAAACAGGTTAATGCGTTTTTTGTAATTCTTTCAGAATTAATCTATTTGATCATTAAGTCATTTAAAGAGAACATTAAAAGTTTGAAACACAAATAATAAATTAGTCTAGAGCAGGCATTTCAAACTTGTGACCTTGGCATTTTTATTATTATTATTTTTTTTAGATCATTAACAACATTCTCATTCACTCTCTGCTCATTATACTTTTTTGTCAGTCATGACTCAGCTTCAGGCTCATCAGAGATTTCTGGCCATTGCTGCCTCACTGTCTGTCTGCTGATGTCAAGTGTGTTTTCAGCCAATTTTAAAAATGTCTTTCAGGGATGCAACCATCAAATCGCTTGTTGTTATTCATACAGTGGTAAAATCACAGCTGCTCCACTGGTGTGACATAAATATAAACAACAGCAATAAGAACGCTACAGAAGAATGGCAGCCTAATCTTTGCCTGAAGATTTACAAAGCATTAGCCTCTCATGTTGGAGTGATCATTGTAACAATACTGCTCTGATAGAGAGGCTTATAAATGAGAAAAAAATCTTAACACAGAGAAGACAAACAACAACCACAACAACAACACAGAAATAACATCCCAAAGACGCTGCCTTGTTGTGCAGCCTGAAACACACACCTTTGTGCTGGTGGCACATGCACCATAAGCTTCTTCCTGCCATTACCTCCAAGAACCCCCAGGAACCGCAGGGCAACATTTGGTAATGCTCTTACAAAGACTGATCTTGGTGTGCACTGTGACAAAGGTCACTGGGCAGCGAGCGACGACCTTCTTTAATCAAACAAGCAGCAACAAAGAAGGCTTAGAGAGAGAGAGAGAGAGAGAGAGAGAGAGAGAGAGAGTGGGGCTGAGGGTAACAAAGGTAGCAGAGGAAGAAAGACCAATGTGCATATTCAAACCTATTCAAAACCTACTCCAGCGCTTAACCCAAGAAGCGCCTCTCAGATTCAAATATCATCAAACCCATAAACTGAACCTAATGTTGGTTGTAAGCGTTGCTCTTAAAAATTGCACGTGGTGAACATAAACCATGAGGCACAACGTGCTAATGACTGTTGAATCAATGATTTAACGTGTACATACAGGTTAAAAGAGGTTCTTTGTTTAATAAAAAGACTTTTTATGAACAAGAACGTCCATTCATAGAGAGATGAGTCACTCTAAAAGTGCCTACATCTACAGTTTATTTACAGTTTATGTTTTCAGTTTATTCAGGGTTTGTCTTTATGGCACTGCTGTAGAAAGATGACCCCTACTGGTTGGATATCATTTAGTTGGACAACATCAAATGTAATCATGACTAATTGTGATTGTAATTAATCATGATTGCTTGAGATAAAGCAACATACACAAGTACCACAAAATCCATTTGTCTTTGGATTTGCGTAAACAGAAAGACAAAGACAGCAGGTACCAGCGGCAGGAACCACAACTATGTGAAAACATTTTTTTAAATATCACTTTTTTGTACTGTGCATAAAAATGTATAAAGTCCAGGTTGTTATTTTAATAAGATGTGTTTCCAAATGGACCCCAAAAAAGTAGCAGCAGCACCAGCAAAAGCACCTTTACTCTCTGGACATTTTCCAATTAGGCTGTGGCTTTGGAGGAGATCAAAGCTTAGATAATCCTATGGCTGGAATTGCATGACCACAAGTATATGGAGCTAGAAATGAGGGTGAAGCAATGGGGAGTCCATCTGAGGAATGAGCATGTCATTGTAAATTACAGAGAAGAGAGGGAAGTGTAGAGGAGGGAAAAAAAAAAGATAAGTAGGAGGAGGAAAGTAAAGGTGATACAAAGTGAAGCTGGGTGCCATACAGAGAAGGACATGAAAGAAGGGAGGGAGGGAGGAGGAAGAAGACGGGAAAGGGTCTGTGGTTGGTGCTGCTGTACGTGACGTCAGCGGCTTGTTGGATTGAGGTGCCGCGTCCTGCTGATTTTAATCCTAACTCATTAACAGAGCGGGAGAGAGAGAGGGTGAGAGAGAGAGAGAGAGTGAGAGCAAATGCCGGCACAAGGCCTCCGGGGGAAAAAGTGACAAGAGAAGGGATAAAACAACAGCAATTATCAATTTATCAAGACAGAAAAGTGGAGTTCAATTACAACAAAAGACTCTGTATTTTTCTTCCTGGCTCCCATGCCTCATAACCTTCCACCCTCTCTGTCCTAATTTGCTGTTTGTGAAGTCTTGACGCGCGGCCTGGTCGATCATGCCCACCAACGGAATCAACAGGACCCTGAAGCTGCAGTTTGGCCTAATCAACTATGAGAACCGCTACCTCACTGCTGAGGCCTTTGGTTTCAAGGTGAATGCCTCAGGCACCAGCATGAAGAAGAAACAGGTCTGGACTTTGGAAAAGGACGAACAGGATGCCCAGGTGGTGTTTCTCCGCAGCCACCTGGGGCGCTACCTGGCCTCGGACAAAGACGGTAAAATCTCCTGTGATGCAGAAAAACCTGACCCAGACTGTCGTTTCCTGATCATGTCCCAGTCTGATGGCCGCTGGGCATTGCAATCAGAGCCATATCTGCGTTACTTTGGAGGTTCTGCAGACTACCTGTCCTGCTTCGCCCAGGTCATCGGGGAACAAGAGCTGTGGGCAGTGCATTTGGCCTTACACCCACAGGCTAGTCTGCTCAGCGTGGCACGCAAGCGCTATGCCCATCTATCTGCATCTGATGGAGAAATATCTGTCGACAGCAACATTCCCTGGGGAGTGGACTCTCTGGTCACCCTGGTGTATACAGATGGAAAGTACAGCCTTAAGACCTGTGATGGCCGTTTTCTCAGGAATGATGGTAAACTGGTGAAGGAGGACGGCAACAATACCAGCTTCACTCTGGAGCTCAAATCAGGCAAGCTGGCCTTTAAAGACTGTGATGGGAAATACTTAACCCCTATAGGCCCAACAGGCACACTGCGCTCTGGTCGATGCCCGAAACCAGGAAAAGATGAGCTGTTTGATCTTGAAGAGAGTCATCCACAAGTAGTCTTTCAAGCTGCCAATAACAGATTTGTCTCAGTGAAGCAAGGTAACTAGTCTCTAATGGCACTTTCACTATTATTATTATTATTACTATTATTATTAGTAGTAATAATAGTAAAATAAATGTATATTTACAATGTGGTAACGAGTGAAAATCAAATGAAATCAATGAGGCTTTATAATACAAAAAAAGCACTTTATAACGTGGAGGAAATGAATTACAAGTTCAAACATTTAGGTTTCTAGCAAGAAATCTGTTTACGTTGCATAGATTTTGTATATATTCATATTTTGAGCATGTGAGGAGAGTATAGAGTCTATAGATTGCTTAGTATGGTAACAACCAAACTATGATTCCAATCAACAATTTGTCAGATTTTTATTTTCCTACCTGTTGACAAAGAGTAAGACGATAATATTGGCCTCTTCAGTGATGCCCGGGTGCAGTAATGGGAATAAGAAACTTTCACTTCAGGCCTATTGTCACGCTGAAAATTTTAGCCTTGCTCTTATATTTTCTTATATACACCACAGCATTTAGTTAGACTGGCACAGCACTCAGAGGTAATCTTACAGGGTTATTTCACTATGTTTATATCGACTTTATTCTTAGATCTCTGGGTTTGCGTTTCAATTTTTTTTTACCAGTTTTTGCAGACACATAAAAAGCAGTGCTACTTTATTGCCATTTGAAAAGTGTAGGCCAGAGAGCACATGGTTACAGTCTGACGGCAGAAGCCTGTTTTTCCTGTAGCGGTTCAACAGCCACACAGTGCATGTAACTGAGCTAATGGGCTTTGTCACTTGAACTGTGTCCATTGAAGACTAAGGATTTGAACAAATGACATCAGGACAGAGCTTTATCTCACGGCTGACAGCTACACTGTAAATGAAATTTAAACCTAGCAGCCTCTTGCTTTTTTTTTACTGTCTGCCATTGGCAGAATTTCTTTAAAATATGAGAAAGTGCCGGAATGAGGTAAGAGCAAAAAATAGCCACAGCCAGGATGAGCCAGACAGATCAGTTACAAGGTTTCTTCACAGCCTGTCTCTGATCTCCTCTGTATAATTATTCAAGGAAATGAACAGTGAGAGTCTGAAATCGTTGTCCTGAAACTTACACTGGCCGTTTAATACTGTAAATACAATGAATCTTTATATAAAGGTCATTACACTGCAGTCTTTTTTTTTTATAGAAATAAACCTTAAAAAATGTACTTAAGAAAATAACTTTAACAAAGCAGTGTTTTATTCCTCCACCTGTACTCTTTAGCCTTGTAAAAGTGTCACATTTTATAAGGAATACGGCCCTGAAAGAGGCTTAGTGTGGCCCCTGCGGTGCAGATTTGTATTTCTCCACTGCAGGCATTACAGCCAGCGAATGAAGGGAGGAGGCACGGGCGACAGTGGGGATTAGGGTTTGTAACAGGCTTATGAGAGAGGTTGAAGGATATTTCTGTGGCATCTAATTTGAGCGACAGCAAAACACAACTCAGATCTGTGTCTGTGTTTTCTCCTCCACCTGGAAGCCACCAGAGCAGGCACAGTTAACACAGGCAGCTCGAAGAAAACAACCTTAGATCGGCTGCAACAACAGAGCAATGAGTCACTGGGCATATTTAATGATTTTAGCCTCGAAAGGATTAAACTTTACTCATGTTCTGTGGGCTCATCACAAACACATAATTACACGGAATAAAAAATAATAAACCTGTCAGAACACACGCAGTTTTGCTCTTAATCAAATACTAAATGCTCTCTCCTTTCTTAATTTCCTTTATGTCTAATGTGACTGGTGACTAAACGTACCAATTCACTAGTCAGAAACAGAACCAGCAGGTGGCAGCTTTTCCACTCCAAGCAAGCAGAAATTCCAATACAGTCAAAGAAGGTGAAGCTAGGCAGAGGGTGTTAGCAGTGTAAGCTTTGTTAGCATTGGGTAGACTCAATATTGCCCAGGAAGTGACACAAAGTCCACACCAATGACAAAGACATTGCCTCTGGGCCAAAGCGCCCATTTATTTTAATTATTATTTATTCTATTTTTTTTAAACGTTATTCAAATAGAATTTTCACTGAATGGATCAAAGATGTGACTCATATAAAGCTTTAAATAAGTGGTGAAAAGCTACGGTAATTTCCTCTGGAAGTGTGCTGTAGCTGCTAACAGATCTGGGAGCAAAACATTGGCCTGGCTACTGCATGTGTCTGCTCATCAGACAATCTCTTTGGTCTGTGTCCCACAGCCCATGTGGATGTCTTATTTCTGTTGAAAAAGTCAATGAACACAAATGTATTCCGTTTTGTTTAAAAAATATTTATAGAAAATTATAATGTTGCACAATCGTGGAGCAATAGTTCCAGATGTCAAAACTCATCCTAGCTCTAGGCTAACCTTCAGTATGTGACTGTGGGAGACACCGGAGACATGTGTCCTTTTCTAATTTTTGACTCACTCTTCTAAGTACAGCTGCAAATGCAGAGGTACGCTCAATAAGATAAATAAATAATGTACGAACGACAGTAGGAAAGATGTAATTACAGTTGGATTACAATTGTGCACAAGTCAGTTCTCATCATACCCAGGAGTGTAAGTGACATTTGAAGGGCAATAATTAGCGGCACTATTGTATAAGTGACATTTCTGAAGCAAAGGCAAACCAATGTAATAACTGTCTTTTCTTCTCTAATCACCAGGAGTCAGTATTTCAGCCAATCAGGATGCAGAGACAGACTTGGAAACGTTCCAAATGGAGATTGACAAGAAGAGTAAGAAAGCCATGTTCCGAACCAACGGAGGATCGTACTGGACTCTGGTCACCCACGGAGAGATCCAATCCACTGCCACAGAAATGTTAGGAGACTTTTTCTCTGGCTCTGAAATTTTTCCTTCAGAGGCTTTGACGCACACTTTAATCGAAATCCCTGCCTTGTATTCTTTAGAGAGATCAACACAATGTTTGACATTGAGTGGCGAGGACACAGAGTCGCACTCAAGGCAAGTAATGGAAAGTATGTGTGTACAAAGAAGAATGGGCAGCTCTCAGCTGTGAGTGATACTGTGGGTAAGTATGTTGACCAGTTTCCTTTGACCACATATTTCTCACGAAAGTCATATGGTGGGAGAGTGGTTGTTGCTCTGTCCCACAGTAAGAACATTACTGATTCTATCCTTACTGTAACTGATGACTTTTCTTTATAAAATCTGCATGTCCTCCCCAAATACATGTATGTCTGGGGCGGGGGGATAAATCACAGTCAATAAAAATTCCAAAAAAATCAACATGACACAAAATAGTATTCCTGCAAATGCACCAAATCCGGCACCACATGTGAACCCTGCAAGTGTAGCAGTTGGGCTGAATGAGCTGATTTACAGACGTGTTTTCACTGCAGTACAAATTAACCATGTTGCATCTCATCACAGGGGATGATGAATTATTCCTGATGAAACTCATCAACCGCCCCATGCTAATACTTCAGGGAGAAAACGGGTTTGTGTGCCACCACAGGAACTCCAACACTCTTGATGCGAATCGATCGGTCTACGACATTTTCTCACTGATCTTCAACAATGGAGCCTACCATGTAAAAAGTCAGTTTTCATGTCTGTACCACCAATATCTCCACCACATACTGTCTCTGCGACCAGACTGTGTTTACTCACACTGAACATTTTTCTGCAGGTGGAAATGAAAAGTTCTGGCATGTCTCCAGCAGTGGCCTTGTGTGCTCAGATGGAGAAAAGCCGGAGGAGTTTTTTCTCGAGTTCCTGGAACATGGACGGGTAGCCATTAAAGGTTCCAATGGTCAATACCTTCGCGGGGACAAGGGAGGTACACTAATGTGTGATGCTACATCTGTTGATACATCTTCTCTCTGGGAGTATTGAGCTGCTGTTCTGTCCTCAAAGAAGACTGAAGATGCTGGTAAAAATATAAATGGACCGACATTTCCCAGAGTCCCAGTTCTTTTCTAACGGTAAAAAATGAATTCATTCGAGCAGTGGTACTCAAACCTTTTACACCACCTTCCTCCTCTTAAAATAGTTGGCTGTGCCTGTACCACCACTCTGGTCAACATAAAACTACAGTACAGATCTACACAGTTCACTGTACACAATATGAGCCAACAGTTGGAGTCTGGTTACAGGCTAATACATCTATGAATATTGCCTTTCTACCACCTTTTAAACCAACTTTTTTTTTTTTTACTGAAAAAGGGTGGAACTATTTTCTATATATATATAAAAAATCAACTCAGTCTCCACATTAAAAAAAGAACAGATACTTACTTGCCATTTGTTGTGATCTAGGATTTAGACACATTTGGTTAACATAGCCACTGGTTATTGTATTAGATGCATTGGTATCTGTTGTCTGTGTCAGCTTTGTGACTTTCTAATCTTATTTAGAGTAAAACAGTAGATAAAGTACAATACGATCAATCAGGCCACTATAAATAATTCTTGGCACTGGCTTCAATAGCATCATGCATTGTTGTCTATTTAACAAAAGTGGAAATATTTTCTATTAAGAAAAACAAAAATAATATTAACAAGAGCACTCATAGGATTTAAAAAGAAAAAAAAGACAAAACTTGATTTGCCACAAGTCACTATTCTGTTTCTATGGAGTTACGTTTTAACATTTTTGGTCATTGTCTGGATATTCAATCCATTTCATATACTGTATGCGATCTACAATTTAGACACGTTAACCTAGTCACTGTGACAGTATGAATTAGTTGTACTGGTCAGCAACTTCAGAATGAGAGACAAAGCATGAAACAATAAGACTTTATAACTTGTTGTTGTTGTATTTTGTTTCTTTTCTTTTTTTAAAACTTTTTTTGTACTTCCTTATGGCAAAAATAAATGAGCCGGGCCAAGATACTGCTGAGTGTTTATGAACAAAGCAGAACATTTTTGGCTATAAATAAAAGTACCGAATATTTACAAACTCAAAGGGAATTAGTCACAGAGAATGGCTCGTAATTTACTCTTCACTAGGCTGGAAAATTGATTTGGCTCCACAAAAAGAAACAAGAACAACGCAGACATCAGAGAAAACACAATCAACAAAGGAGACGGCAACGGCAACCTGAACAACCTGGGAGTTAATTGAAGTCCCTTGAATCCAGTTCCATAACTTAACACTTTAATTGCACTGGGGATTTTTGTAGATTATTATGTTGCTGTTTGTGAGCCGAACCCAACTGGTTCTGTTTGCTGGTACAGCTCATGGTTAGGGTATTAAAAAGGGATGGACTGTTTAGTAAACGACTACTAATATGCTGCACCTGCTTCTTCCTTTTTCTTCTACCCTTTTAAAAATCCACTCATGTTAATTAAAGGTCAGCGTGGCTTCCTAAACCTGGTTTTGTCGGCCTGTTTTTAACAGTCAAATTTCACTTCACGTTTCCAAGTTCTGCAATTAAACGTTTCTTCTATCCATCCCATTAGTCTGACAGGGTAATAAACCGCAGGGAATATTGAAACAAAAATGAAACAGGATCAACAGAGTCTTGCATGTGAACGCGTGCATTTTAGATTGTAGCTCTCAGAAATAATCGGCTCTCAGAAATATATCTCAGGTAAATATCGGTGCAGCGCTACCAGTTTTTGTACTGGATCTTGGTACAAAAAAGGTGGTTACAACATTTTAAAAACATTATTATTATTATTATTATTTCAAAAAATGCAGAAAGGCAACATTTCAGACATTAAATTGATGGAAAATTTCAATAAATTGACATTATAACAAACAAGGCTGCAGTATATTTGACAGTAAATGTCAGTGCAGTATTTTTTGGGTTGTTTCTTCATCATTCTTCTACCAACATGACCATCAGTTTTGGAGACTGGTTGCTCGGTAGATGTACAGCAGGTCACAGTGCCACTGCCTCCTCAACAACTGGACTCACCAATGAAACACCAACACTATTTTCTTTTCCCTATAAATGAATGGTAAATCTAATGAACCAAATGAAAAATGACTCCCCTGACAGCTACATCACCCAAGTATAAAGTATTTTACATTCAAAGACGAGCTCACCTTGACAGCTTTACTGCATAAATAACAAGCACGGAGGACTCTGATCACAGTGCATCATTTCCCCCTTAGCTACACTGGGGGGCAGTGTGTCCCCTCTTGCAGCAATAGTCGATGACAGGTGCTGTGAAAATAGCATTCCCTGCTGTAATAAGCACGGCACAAAAACACCTCTGAGCAATTTGCGAAACTCAGAGCAACTGTCTGAAATCTGCTGACGCTTTCAGCAACTGACATTTTTGGTTAAGAGAGATATATTAAAAAAACAGGTAACACAAAAGACCTCCATGTTTCGTTGTTTTAAGTAACATGATCTGATTCTCAGGGAGAAATGTTATTGGTTTTTTTTTAATCCAATGTTGTTTAGCCAAAAGTCAAAGCTTTGTTGCATTCAAAGTCAAAGCTTTGTAGGATTTTTTTTTTAATATTCTGGTTCCTGCTATACTTCATATTTTCGTCTTGTTTATTTTATGCATTTGCTACTTTGCTTTCTATTTCTGCGCTCTAGCTAAAGGTCTGCATGTGTCTGTGGTTTGCATGCATTCTCGGCTGGAACTTTTTCATTTGCAACCAAAAGAGATTTCCTGGACAGTGATACATGGTTATTGTGCTGCCCTGTCAGGACATGCATTTTAGGAATCTCTGATGGGATCCACGGAGGACGACTTATCTCAACACAAATCCAATTCGGTTCTTTTGTAGAGTAATAGCCACAGCTTCTGATCAGCCAGAGACAGAGTCCAGATAATTTTAACTTTCTCTTTGCTGCAGCTGCCTACTTTACTCAGCCAAGAATTACAACAAACTGCACACACGGTAAATACAAGGTAGAAGCTGATATTGACAAATATCATACTATAAACAAATCAATCTTGTCTGGTTGTGTGACTGCTGAACTATTTGGGGTGTTTATCAGGCATAGATTGAAATGAGATTTGGTTAAAAAAAATCCAATGAAAACCAGCTTGTGACCTCAAAGCATTTAATTCTGCGTTCTTCGAGAGATGATGAAAAAAGTGTTAAAGCACGGTCAAGGGCAGTTGACGTTGTTTAATTCCCTTTCTTTCAAATCATGCCCGAGGACATTTTTTGTTCAACTGAAGCTGGGACCATAGGTCAGGAAAAGGAAACATTTTCAAATACCAGCCCAAAATTGTTCTAGAAGAAAGATGAAGAAAATAAGCAAATATTAAATAAAGGCTATAAAAAGGTTTCTGAGTTGTGGTAATTAAAGCCCAGATCTGAATTCAGTTTGAAAATCTTGACTAAAAAATGTAACTCATTTCCAATTCTTCTGCAAGAAAGATAAACTAAAAAAAAAAAAAAAAAAAAAATTCAGGATGTGCTGTTTTGGACCCAAAAAGACTGAATGCTTTAATAAAATCCAATGAATGCTTTGAAAAAACATTGGTTCACTTTGAGTTTATGCATTACCAGACACAGAATTTGAGTTTTTATTATTTTACACCCTCAATAAGATAAACTTTTGGAAAAAAAATGGTAAAAAATATGGGATGAAATATTTTAAAATCCTTCATTTGCAATGAGAGACACATGATTGTTGATGCTTGATGGTTTGTAACTCTGTATGGAATTGACATGCAGTGAAGAACATGGCAACTAAAAGAGAGGTTATAAAATAGAGTGTTGGTGGGTTGATGGACTGTTGAACTGTCCAGGGAGAACCTCCCCCTCACCTGCATGAATAGAAAATAGAAATATGAATTTACAGCTGTCAACGGATCAGAACATAGGTTGACGTGTTGCTTTTATCTTTTATCTGCAGGTGAACAATTTGGGAAAAATATTTCCTGAATAAAGACTTCCTTGACTCCAGAATGCTAAATCAAACACACAACATAATTATTTAGCATAATGAATACAAACAACATCTTTGGGCCATTACTTTTCATTAGTATTCAGAGAGGACCGATTTCCTGCCTCACACATCAAACCCTACATCAGCCATACGGCTGTCAAGAGCGCAAGTGAAATGTGCACATGGTAATTTGTAAGAGACTCAGATCACTTTCATCCCTAAAGCTGTGCACAAGACAAAGTCGGCTTATTATGGCCATTTGTAAGAAAATTCACTATTTTTCTCACAGCATAGACAAAAGCAGAGTCACCGATTATCATAGTCAGGCAGACAAAGGCACTCAGGGGAGAGGGAGCTGAAGTGTTGGCTGCTGAGGCTGTTTCCACACAGATAAAACCTGACAGCACAGAATCACTCCTGCCAACGGCGAAACTCACGGTGAGAGACACAGGATTTGTTCAGACCTGAGATCACAATCACTCTGAGGAATCCAGATAACAGGTGGGGTGGTGGAGAAGCAGCGGCTCCTCAGCCTATCACAGTGCCGTCAGAGGCCAAATGAAGACACATGTTGTTTATGACTAACAGGAGAACTTTTATTTCCAGAAGACGACGTTTGAGTGAGATCACATACAAGAAAGACCTCGCCTTGGTGACCTCTCCTGCAATGGCGCCATGCCGCCCCTAGAGAGTGCACTCTCTACTTTGAGTACCTCTGCCTCAGCACTCCGCCTCATAACTGTTTACAGTAGTAATAAAATAATATATTACAAATAATAATATAGCTATTGTTGCTCATCAATAATCACGTCATTGTCTGAACCTCAACATCTCTGTCACAGCTTGGCTTCAACAACAACCGTGCACTTAAGGCGACATTTCATTCAAATTGAAAGGTTTGCAAATGCACAGGTGTGGTGAAGATGTGAGCCCACCACCTGTCAGACACTGCCATCAGAAACCACATGTATGTTGGAAGGGTATTGTGTGCAATCTCTAGATCTGAAGGTCCATGTTTTTCACACAGTGTGTTTGATCAAGACACTGCAGTGGAGACAAGAATCCAGTCAGAGCAAACACTGCTCTAGTTCACCAGAACTGTAGCACAGATGAAAAAACACAATTAGAGCTTCTATTAAGATATGAGTCTCAGAGTCTCTTGTCTGTCATTACTAAGAAACATCAGTCTTTGCCTCTGAGCCTCCAGGCTCTGTTGGCTTCATTTTATACTTTTCTTAAATTAGTGCAAAAGAAATTGGTTGTACTTGTTACCCATTTTGAAATAATTATTTCAATATGACATCCAATAACCCTTAGATGTGTAATATTTGGCAGATGGAATTTCTCCAGGTTTAGTTTTCGTCCATGAGGGCGACTGGTAGGAACAGGTGTCCAAGCTGTGACCCAGTTTCAGAATAAAAAGTTTTAACCTTCAGTCAGGGTGTGATGATGATGTGACAGGCATGATGATGATAATGATGAAGATACTGACGATGATGATGATGATGATGACGATGATGATGATGATGATGATGATGATGATGATGATGATGATGATGATGATGATGTGAATTGATGTGGATGTTGGCCTGGTCTGTGTCTGGCAGTGATGGATATATGCCCTAAATTTGAGACCCCTCATCGAAAGCTCCGAAGTTTACCGCACTTTCAGGTGCAGGAAATAAAAACAACACACATTGCCTTACTTGCTTTTCACCACTAATGAACACAGCTGAGAGAGCTGAGGTAACAACACAATTAGGAAAGTACAGGTAGTGCTCTCTCTCTCTCTCTCTCTCTATATATATATATATATCTATATATATACTGTATATGTATATATATATATATATCTATATATATACTGTATATGTATATATATATATATATACATATATATACATATACAGTATATATATAGATATATATGTATATGTATATATATGTATATATATAGCTCAGCCATGGTCCCAGGAGGATAAATGGGGGGCAGCTACTCTTGGGAAGTCAGTGGGTGTGGCTGGTTATTTTACAAGAATGCCACCCTTTCTAATTTTGAGGTCAATAAATACGTGCTGAAGGGTCTGAGCAGCAACCGCTGTTGAAAAAAGAGGCCAATTAAATTATATGTAAATAGTCAAGTTATCCCATCACAGTGACCGGATGTGAGATGCGTCGAACAGAAATATGAACGACCTGAACAAATGTTTCCGTTCGGATACTTATTTTGAAATCCCAGACCAGAAATGCATACATGTTATTATCGCTAGCTGAGCAGCTTGTATAAATCCGGGAGCGCTTCACAACTGCTGCCTGTCACTATTAACTATTATTGTCTGATAAAGTGGCCCAGAAAAAACAATGCGCCTGATGTTTCTTTCCATCCCTAAAATTAACACAATGTACCGACTGTGAATTTTATTCTATTTTTTTCCCTCTAAAGTATGTGTTATTTGTCATAACCCGCTCAGAGGAGAGACACTTGACAGAGGAAGGACGCAACTGGACCGCTTTTACGCATCGCACATCTTGGAGCGTCGTTGGAGACAGCGCACTAACACACACATCACACATCACACTCCAGTTGAGACAAGCCTGGCTGCGCTCAGCGTGTGTGTGCACACACTTCTATGATGAGGTACAGTTCGGTGGTTCTGTCTGCTGGATTCACAGGTTTGCTCAGTTTCAGCCTCCTCGCGGTGGCCATCGGGACTGATTATTGGTACATCATCGATGTCAATAAGCCCAACTACACGGCTCCAGACGACCTGAGTATACGTTCTGGACTCTGGAGGATTTATGAAGGTATGTGTCCTTAGTAAAAATATTATCCTTCTCTTGTATTCAGACTGAGTGCATCCTTATTTTCACTGAATAACTTTTACCTCACCTTGGCTTGGATAATTAAGCCCTGTGGATTTAACGCCGCCGTGCGTAAAATGCGAATCTCTTATTTAATGTAATCAGGAACTATATGAATTAGTAATTAAATACATATGGAATAAAAACAAAGGTTGTTGAAAAGGACAAAATTATCAATGAGAATCAGTCATATTTTTTTTACATTGGATTCCTGTAGAAATCTCTACAGAAAAAAAAAATCTCTCCGTGGCCTGTGGCTGTGCTGCAATTATACTCCCACCATTTACATTTTTGGTAACAGCAGCCTGTGGAGTTGGACATGTTGGCCCCTGCAGCCATGAGCCGGCCCCCATACTCCTTTTTACCCACAATGTTTTTACTTTATTATTTGCGTTTACATGTTCACCTCCAATTCCCTGCTCCTTTGAACATTTCTATGACAGAGAAAGGAACCATTTTTTGAATCTCCTTGAGTGCAGTGTTCTGCTGTAAGAGCAGGGAATGAAGACTGTAACTGTGGCTAGTCTTCTCCAACTGAGTATTTGTAAGTATGTGTAATAATGGGGATAGAAAATGCAATTCACCTTGGTATCCAGGACCAGCTCTCTACAGTGCTGCAGCTGTGCCCATGTGTCGTGTGTAACCTTTACTCTTGACATTTTCAGGAGCAAAGCGGAGTTCTGTCATCCCATTCTTCTCCGCAAACATGTCCAGTCTGACGGAGGTGGAGAAGCAACTGCTTGGTGAGTGGTTTTTTCTGTCGTATACAGTACAGTAACAAAGCGAAACGTTCTACAAGAGATGTTAGAATTTCAAAAGGTGACATGTTTACACCCATCTCCCTGGTTACTCCGACAGATTTAAAACAGTTACGGAAAATGTAAAATAAAAATGTGTTAAAATTAATTAAGCTTTTCAACGGTTTGTCTTAATTGCATAGTTAGACCAATTGTATAAAGTGTTTATTCTACACTTGGAGCAAAGGCAAAATGAACAAATGAAAATTGATAACTATTATGTGGATAGATAGATAGATAGATAGATAGATAGATAGATAGATAGATAGATAGATAGACAGATAGATAGATAGATAGATGGTCAGCTCAGCACTTCTCTAAGATTGCATCCTGCTCTGATCAAGTGAACCTCTTCTCTCCTTTGTGTATACTAACGTAGTTTTTTTTTTCAAGTAACTGTCTTGTGTCTGTCAGAGGTACTGTATGTTTGAATTACGTGTTATTTCCGTTACCTTCAACCTGTGGTCTGCTCTGGTTGTTCATTTATTACTTTATGTCCTGCAGCGTATGAAAAAATAATTGCACGTGGCTCAGTTGAAATGTAGTATCGCATAAACGCTTGCTGCGTCAACCAGCACCTTATCAAGATTATGAAATAAGGATACAACCTGACACGTTGTTGCACGAGGCAAGGCATCCACATGCATCAGCCTGTGTTTGTGTGGAACAACAAGGTCAGAGTGGTACAAAAAGACTTGCAGCTGATTGAGCGGAGAGAAAGGGTCTCACATCTATACTGGGGTCACAGCTCACAGCTCAGCACCGGCTTTTGCTTTTAAAAAACATCAGGATTAGCCGGTCGGCTACAAAAAGACAATTAAACTATTGATTGGCCCTCAAGTGTTCCAGGCCTGATTTGATCTTAAGGATGTGATTAGGCACATGTGATGTCATCAAGTAACACCATACAGCTCCCACTGATGCCTTTATCGTTGTCTCGCAGGAGATCCTCAGAGACTTGATTCTCCGTCTCATCAGGAGCTGACCAGACAGCGTGACACACAAAACACACATGCGGGAGAGCAACACACTGCTGAGTCACTTATTGTGCTTCCCCACTGGAATGAGACCATGTCTGACTTTGACTAGCTTTACTACGTCCGCAGGAACGGTTTCCCCGCTCTATTTGGTGATACGTTAAGAGAATTGTTCAGAAATCGGGTAAATCTGTATCAACTTCCAATCTCTGGTTTTAATTAGATAGTTCGCATGGGAACCATTTGGGGGCGGAGCCGTCAAATACGCCGCCACATAGCGATATACGCAGAAGACCCCTTCATTAACATTCATTTGTAGTACGTCATACATTGGATTGCGTCACATTTGCTGTCTCTCATTTGTGTTGTTTAATTTCTGCTCTTCATTATGGCTCCCAAGCACCAGTCAAAGTCTTTTGGTGTTACATCTGCTAGATTACTGTTACCACTGTGTCATCATGAGGTGAGTGACGTGGGTGCTTATGTACAGTATGTGAGATGTGACTAACAGTGAAAAGGAACAGAGGAGTCCATGTACTGAGCCCAGGTGTATTTGTTTGGTGGGTATGTCAAATATCCAGCTTGCAGCAGCAGATTATTATTTCATTTTAAATGAGTGAACCACCGTGTAATTAAACATTACGTCCACTCGTGTGTCCCTCCAGGCTTGCACCATGTGGTGGTCATCTTACTCCCTCTCAGCCTGGTCCTACTGGTGTTTGGATGGATCTTTGGCCTTGTGAGTTCGTTGGCCTGCAGCCCAAAGTTACTGGCCGGGTCAGCTACATATTTTCTCTTCTGCAGTAAGTGACCAAATTCGTGTACTGGTTTTTATGTTTGTTGGTTTGTTTTTCTCTGAGCCTTAAGCATTGGAAAGGACCGTGCATATCGGCTCATTCAAAGTACGGCCTTGGTGTTGTGTATAAATCGTGCACAGAGTAGATGTTACATCATATGCTTTGCTTAAAGCTGTGTGTGTATGTGTTAACTACACCCCAGAAGAACCTTGAATATTTAATGGCAGTCATACTTCAATCCTAACTTCAAACAGCAGAGCAACAAAACTAATCTTTCTGAACATTTGTCCAGCAGCTTTTTTTCTCCTGTGCTGCATCTTGGATTTCAGTGGAAATTACTATTCCAAGCTCCGTTTTGCAGCAATTTGTTAAAAAACTGCCGCAGGGACATTAAAAGCCCCATTTGACTTAACTGTGTGAAATTAGGTAGTAATCTTAATGCTCACACTGTTGGGGTGGATGGAGCATGGTAATTCAGTGGTGGAAATAAGAAAATAAGAAATTCACTGTTGAAAGAGAAGACTGTCGAGATTCTGGCTCTGGTTTGTTACGATTCCCTCTTTTTAAGTCACAACATTTGCTAAATCTGGTTCAAGTCGAACAGTGACCGACGTTCCTTTTTTATTTAGAACTCGCAGAATGGTACTGTTCCCACAGGGACACCCACGCACTGTACATTTCCTTCTTCTTTACACTTTTATGGCTGCTCCGTATGGCTGAACCATCTTCATGCCAATCTTCACATTACATGAATCTTTTATACCAAGATGTCCAACTGTTCATCACTCACTGCCCTGTTTGAATCCTACTCTCTCCAGATAGAAAAACCCATAGTATCTCCACCTCCACTGCATTAATCTTTGCCTTCACTCTTGTCATTTTTAATATAAATAAAACATACAAGCTCGGATGTTTCATCACTGCTGGTCAGTTGAACGCGTTTCAGTTCTAAAACCAAGCAGTGATGATGATCGACTGTTAAAAAATAAGGTATATTCTTCATATACACTGACAAACAGTATTGTAGTATTTCCTTTCTTTTATTACTGGCAATCTTTTTTTCTTTTGATGGTGGTAACAAAGAAGAATGAGTCTGAAAGATAACTTTGATTTGTGACAGATGTGACAAATCATCATGCCACACAATGGAGCCACAGAAGAAAATGACGACTGCTCGTTGCTGTGTGATTATCTTGGTTTTTGGTTTTGGATAACATTCAGATTTACATCAGATAGATGAATTTCAAGACTGCTTGTGATGAACCTGAACTTGATTTCAGACAAAGAGGCTGTTTGTTGATCACTGATTACTAATCATGAGCTGTGGCACAAATTGCTCCGGTCTTTGGAGAGAGCGGTAGTCTTTTTAACAGAGCCAGTGTCAAAACACAGATAGGAAATTAAAAGCAGATGTAACCATCTGGAAAAGGACAAGACCTGCTCCACTGGTTTCAGGAGTAGAATGTAGAAATGGAAATCCATGTGAAAATGAGGCAGTAAAACATTTTCCTCAAAAAATTGATGGTGTCATTTGTTATTTTCAAATGCGTCCATCCAATACAAGCCTGCCAATAATTGACCGTTTGTCCACTGATATTTGCCTCACTGTGTTTTATTGTCCATTTTCCTGCAAATTGGATACGAGTTTCCAAAATAGACATGGTGTTCTGTTAGAGATGAAGACCCTAAAGTAGCGATTAGGAGCCCGAAGACTTCAGGAAAAAGTTTATTGGAGTCCAATAAATCAACAGAACAGCAGAGTCATTTTCCATTCACACAGGACTATTTCCATAACCACTGGAGCCATCCACTCTTTTCTGGGGTTTAATGATACATTGATATGAAAAGCTCCTTCCATCGTGTACTGTATGTATAGTCTATGGCTAAAGGACTTGCACCTGTAGATGCTGATATCAGCGTCATCAATATATCTGATGCTTTTATGAAACTGCCAGTGAATAATTTAAACGCACGTCGGACTAACTGCTGAGTCCACACAGTAAACATGGCAGCTTGTATTTGTGTTAGCTTGCTGCAGGAGACAGACTGGGATACAGAAAAATGTAGAAATACAAATATCGAGGACATGCTCGAACTGGCAGCACAATAATGGAACAATTCCTCTTAACTACTGAAGGTTGTGCTGTTGGGCAGATGTAAAATATACAACACAGATATCCATCAAATAATTCATTTGTTTTCCTCTGACCTCGGAGAACATGAGCCTAAATCAAAGTTCCGGAAAGAACTATTCTGTCAAACCACTCACACAAGTTTTTATTATACACTTGACCATTTCTGCTGACAGTACAGGCCACAGTGGGGAGTTCGATCATTTGTATGGTCTACAACATCTTCAAGTCAGCACACCATAACATAATAAAACACAGCACAGCTCAACACTTGACAAAGATACAATGATCAGCTGTGGGAGACTCGTCCAGACGATCTGACACGTGTAGAAATGATCACATCTGTCTTAGAACTTTTTGACTTTCAGCCACTTCCAATTAAATTTGGAACATTACCATTGTACTGCACTGCTTATGACTGGTGTCACTTCCCCCCTGGGCAGCCTTTTTCTGCTGCTTTTGTTAATAATGTGGCCGTGCATTTATTAAAATACTGCATTTGATTTTCTTTCTGTGAGTGAGAGTAATGAATTCATCTCAGTGTGGGTTTACTGCAGCACAAGCTCGGACCTCACATACAGCTCAGTGCAAATGAGTAAGTGACATTCACAGTGAAACAAAAATCACATTAGTTTTAACTCTGCATTTTATTTTACTGGGAAAACAAAAAAAACCCATTAGGGTCTCCAAACTGAGAGTTCCTACCAGGTTTTCTACTTCTACCACTTGAAATAATTGCTCTTTTTTCTCTGTAAACCCGTCATAATCTTGACGTGTGCCAATTTCTTGTTATTCTCTTCAACTAATGGTCCTTACTGAGTAACTTACTTACTTTGAGATACATTTTCTAATTATTCCCTTTCTAATGTGCTTGATTCGACAGTTAGTGCCTCAGGCAGTTCTAGATCTTGGTGCTCAGACAGAACACATCTGAATGTTGGTTCTTCTCTGCAACCTCAGGTCTCTTCACTCTGTCCGGGCTCCTCGTCTACATCAGGTATTCAAACAGAGCCATGGAGGAGTTCCAGCAGGCCGTGTCCCCAGAGAACCTGGCCTACGTGAACGTGTCCTTCGGCTGGTCCTTTGCCATAGCGTGGTTGTCCTACAGTCTGGAGGTGGCCACAGGACTGCTCCTCATGCTGGCTGCTTCAATAATTCTGCTGAAGGGGCGCTTCGACTCTGGTGTGGCAATCGCTAGGTTGTAGACTGAAAGTTGTTTATTTATATGAATCTATCTATCCATCCATCTATTCATCTATTTTTATCTTTTTCAAACATCTTCAGGAATTGTTTTTGCAGTTTGAAAAGAAGATAATTAGGCTCTTTGATTGCTGTTGCTGCTGAATTGTTTTTGGTGTTTTTTTTTAATTAACTATAATTTGTTTTCAGTTTCCAGCGATTTTATTTATTTTTTTGTATTTTTAAATGAACCAGTTTCTTTGGTAAT
>NC_024323.1:5648897-5670825 GCF_000523025.1 Cynoglossus semilaevis | reverse complement strand
GGACTCAGTTACACTGTGACTGACAAAGAAATCCAGGCTTAATTTACTGAAGCTTTTTCTGTTTGAGAGACATTGTTCCTCCAAAGAATACCAGTGTAACCCTTTAAATCTTTATCTCTGCATGGTGTACAGATGAGCTATAACTGTGAGGAAAGAAGAAAAGTACGAGATAATGGATTCAAATGACAATTTAAAGAAATGCGAAAAGGGTTTCCTTGAGTCAACGGATTATTACAAAGGTCTGAACGAATGATCCAAAAAGACAGAAAAATAATCACAAGTAGGTCAGAAGAACTACATCACAAACCGTTTGGGATAAATCAGGAAAGTGAAGCTCTGTGAAGTCAATTCATTATAGGAAACCAACAGTTAACCTGGTCTAAACTAAAATGCTGAGACATTTTTCCAGATACTAATACACAATGAAATTAAATCTTAGGAGGAACGTCCTCGGTAACAGGCCCATCGTTCAAATATACCAACCACACGGCAAACGCTGTTACAACACAGCCATACAAAAGACTGTTCTTCAGAAGAACTGATCGACCTCTTGGTGTTGAAATGTATTGGGAGGTCCTAATAATCATTGTTAATATATTTTAACTTACTTTTTCTGGTGCAGGGTTGAATCGGAACATTTCTTTCTACATTGTGCCATTAAAAACAACAACTTAGAACAATTATAGTCAAATGTGCTTAACTATATATATTTATAGATACACATAAGTGCTGCATAAACAGCACCGTTGGGCCTGTCTTCTGTTTGTTCTGTCTGTTGCTCGTTGAAACACCTACAGCCTCTCATAATATCCTATGCTCATTGTTGCTGCTACTGCGGCTGCTATGTTATCAATGACCCCGCAAACAGGAATGATGCTACACCAAGAGAATTGGAGTGGTTTCTCTGTGTGCCCTGCTCATTTCTGCCCATTGTTCCCATTCTAACGTCCATTATCTGTGTGTACCGCTGTGTTTTCAACATCCTTTGTGCAGGATTTGTACTTCATCCACGTACAGTAGACGAGCAGTACAACGCACACATGCTACAGAATGTGACTGAATCTGTAGCAGGAAACCACTCGACTCATCCAGACTCAACGAGCCTTCGCTTAATGATGTGACAGTTTTGTGGTGTTAAATTGCACAGGTGCTTCTCCATTTACAGGAGCAGATCATATTTCACAGCTGCTGATAAACAGTTAGCAGCTGGTGACTGTATCTGTGTTGACGTTAGCTGATGGATATTGTGATTTAGAGAAATACTTATTTTGCACCACCTGTCTTCAGCCTTCTCCATGTTGAAGAAAAAAAAGGTGCATGAAGTCTGTGCATGTATTCGCTGCCTGGTAAATGTTGACAGTGTTCAACTTCATTTCACTTTTCTGTAAATATGTTGTTTTTAATTATCTGTAAAATGAACAAAATGTATCATCTTTAAAAAAAAATTTAATTTATTGTGTTGATGTTTTCTCTTATCAATCCAGCTGTGGTGTGAACTCTGGGTCAGAGATGGAGCAGAGGACATTTACTACAGTACATTGTTCTGATGTTTTCTGCATTAAATACTGAATTATTCACATTCTGGTCGTCCTTTCATTTGGGGCTGAGTGATTTAGCATTTTTTCCACATTTTTCCAACAAATACATTAATAAAATCTAATCCTTCTATTTTGAAAGTGCTAACTATAGCACCCCCCGTCCCGCAGTACCTCCATAGACCACTATGTGTCCCAACACCCCATTGAAGAACTGTGTAAGATAATAAAAAGCCCTGGGGGTTACAGTTAGGTTTTTGCCCCGAGCATACACCCTAAAACTACAACATGAACAAGCCAGCGAAACTAAAACTGATGTCAGAAGCGAAAGAATAGCAAAAACATAGCTAAAAATAATTAACATAATGTTAAAAAATCTAAAAGTAAAGGAAATCTAATGAAGTGAATAACTACAGAAAATATAAAAACAAATTCACAAAATTATGTATTTAACACGAGAAATGATTATTGTCAACATGGTGGGAACTATAGTGAGAACATCAGTAGTTAAAAATGTTTTTAAGGCAAAATCTTTTAATGTTCAGGGTTTTCATGCAGGGCATATTTTTCATTCACAGTGCTGCTTCTCTGAGACACTTCCTGCAGTTTACAAGGATAAGATGTGACTGTGCTTCAGGTTGAATTGGCATTGTTTCCCTGCTGCTTCCTCAGAATGTTAATGAAAAGACAGGAACTGGCCAGAGAGAGAAGACACAAAAATACTGCAGACTGCTTCGGCTACACCATTGTTAATGACAAACTGTGCTTGTGGAAAAAAGGTAAAATTTGTGGGAGAGACAATTTATCCGTTAGTGGCACTCCTAGTTGTTTTAAAATGATACATATGAACAAAGTATGACAGCTTAAAATGGCAAATGTGTTATGCTTTTTATGGTATTGTCACAAATGCAATTTGCGTCACAAAAGTAAATTTTTTTTACATATATATAATTTTATATATATAATTCTTCCATTTCCTCAAGTGACCAGGGTAATGTTTGAAAATAAGCATTTCTGCTCTGCAGGAAACATCATCATGGAGCAGAGTTTACAGTTGAGTTTCTGACATACATACAGAGGAAGTGGGGCGTTTACATGATATCAAATGATATAATCAAAACATAAAAAGACGGATAAGCCGGCATTATCTCCATTCTGATGAAAGTGAGTGATTTAGTCAGGTTAAGGCTGATCACCATATGCTGTAAAACCACCGGTTTCTAGAGAAGTGGGTGCAGTCATGATATGTGATCCATCTCACCGTAGACTCACCAGCTGAGTCATTCTGGGTGACTGCTGTGTACAGTATGTGACCGGATCAGTAGCGCAACTTAAGATTTTCAAAAATTTCACTGAATTTCCCAATTTAATTTGTGACTAACGTCAATGACCGTGTCCACTAGAAATAGTGGTTAGGGCTCTTTGCCTTACATGAAAAAGGGCACTGGTTCTAATTATTGAGTAACTGGTCTTTATGTATGGATGTAAAAATAATCAAATCCTCAGTCTGACTGATGTCAGGATTTGGTATAAAAGGTTCCTCTGGGCCTTGAACCCAGGACAGATGTAGAAGAAGAACTGTTTTTACCAGCCTTACTCTTCAATGTAAATATACAGATATACACACTACCACTACTATGTCCTCTGCATAAAACCTTTCCCTGAGGACAGAACTTTCTGTGTGAGGGATTTTTGGTGTTTGCTCGCAGCCAGTCAGGCGCTATTCCAATCTCCGATGATCTGATAGTAAGTCTGATCCTCTTACCACTAGACCAAGCTGCCAAAATGTTTGTATATATCCAGACCATACAAAGATGTGTGGACATTGGCAAAATCAGTTATTGTAGGTTGAAGTGACTAAAACTTCACTGACAACTGAAACATTGAGAAGCGGCTGTCACACTGAAGGGTCGGCTGTTGAACTGATCTACAGTGGGGTTTCAAGATAGGAGTTCAATCCGTTCCACAGCAGCACTCGTGTGTCGATCCTCTCGTATCTCGATTCCCCATTAAAAATAACTAAAAACCAATGCTATTAATTAATTTAATTAAAATTCCCCCATATCTAAACATCAAAATATAGACGTAAACAAATATATTGATAATATAAAATCATAATAAAAAACAGATTATATTATTGTTATAAAAATGGGTAAAATAACCTAGGGAGAGACAGTGAGTGAGACAGCGCGAGTGTTGGGCTACTGAGCGTAGGAGAAGGACTGAGAGTGAGGACTCAATTTAGAGGATAGAGAGGGAGAGGGCAAGAGAGAAATAAAGCAACAGGTAATAAGTGAGGCACAGGGAGCAGTCCAGAGAGTGTGGAGTGGAAAGATGGAGCTCGGTTGAGCACTCGTAACTCGATGGTTCCTCGTATCAGGAGATTAGTTACTTACTCGAAACTTGGGAAGTGTGGCCGCACTGTAGTTGCATTTAAAAACAAATAATAATAAAAATACGAAACACATTTGCACCTCATGGTGGCATAAATGCAACAAAGCCACTGCTGAATGGCAGTGCTCAGCGTCATAATGGAAAAGCACTCCAAAGGTCTTTGCTCTTGATAGAGACAGAAACTTCAGCAGTGTAGAGGTTCACGCTCATATTTGTGATCCGCAGCGTGATTTAACGTTCCTGGGAGAGTGAACCAAAATCCAAAGCGTGACACATTGTGTCCACTCAGCTGTTTGTTGGGCAGCTGCCTGCTCTGTAAACCTCTCTGTGAAGGTGGAGGCAGCACTAGGAGCTGTAATGAACGGACCACAGCACAGTGGCCCAGTCTTCCTACCTCCCCTCTTATATATCGGCCCTGCTGAAATCCCATTAAAGTTTTATAGGACCTAATAATTCAATCCGCCACAGCAGAAAAACACCAAAGTCAGTGCTGGGCCATTAATCTAAGGTTTGTGGGCTCGCCGTTGACAGCGTCCTGTAACTTCCACTCAGACGACCTTTATGCTCACAATTTTGGAATCTACCATGTAAACATACAGATTGTGTTTGTCCTTAACTCCCAAAATATGAGTGGATTTAAAAATCAATCCTCCTGCTGACCATAAAGGACAATTATCCGTGATATTTTTGCCGAGACGTTGACTAATGAGATATTTATCTCTTCTCGGTGATAAATACTCCTCGAGCTCAGGCTCAATGACTGCAGACGCAATGCAGATTTTTCTCCATTAAACTTTAAACCACAGGGATTAAAATAAACAACTCCAAAACCCATTTCCAAAAAAGTTGGTGAAGAGTTAACTCTGTACTTTGGTGAATTAAATAGCCAAATAAGAAAAAAAAAAAAGTTTAATGTTATACTGGCAAAATAAGCTAAAAACAACAAAGTGTTGCTGCAGAGAAAGATCATTGATTTTCAACATCCATTGTATTCTTAATTAAAGTCATTAATTAAACATTGGTCAGATATAAACAAATAATTAAGTTGTGATTCATGGGAAAACTCAACAAAGTTCTTAAAAAACGATTAGTAGGAAATACCTTATACCTTTATTCTTGTGAATTTATTTTCCCTGGTAATATTATAAATATTTCATAAATTAGTTTTAATGCAGCACAAATAAGTTTCTGCTTGGAATATTACAATTTCTACAGTTTTCCATTTCCATGAAGTAAACTGAAAACTATATTACCGTTCTCATAAAACTCTCTAACCTTGTAATGTTGTGAATTATTAAAGGCTTCCATTTCTGAATAACAGATTTATCCACATGATCTTGCAAATTCTCTACAGATATTTACAAATATATCTTTGTAACTGTACAGTTTCTGGATTTCAGCTTATTCTGATCATTTTACAACTTTTAGATTTTAGATTTTTGCACTTTCATAATATTATAATTTAACTTTGTAATCTCTTCAGTCTCATAATTTTAGATTTTTTTTCTTCACTGCGCCCATAATCCTTTCCTGTAAAAGTAGACTGCAGGTACCGGTGGTGAAGAGCTCCATATACTGCATGGAGTGAACCAGTGGTGATGTACTGTAGCACCAGCCGTTACCTTCAGGCTGTGGTGTGGTAACATCGCCATAAATCAAACACGTGCAGCGGGAGGTTTGCCTCGGAGGCAGAGAGAATTTCTGCCAAAGAGCCGTTCTGGTTAAAACTGATTTATAGCCCAGTCAAAACAGGACCAAAACAGAGAAAATATTTTGTCAACTCAATTGGCCAGGCTCTGACAGTCTGAGATGCTGGCTAACACTGCAGGCTCAAATTAGCTTGTGGAAGTCTAAGACGGTGGATTAAAGAGCTTTGGTATTCATACATTAATCTTAATCCTTCTCAGGGTCGGAGGGGAGATGGAACCAATCTCCTTAGTCATCACAGGAGGGTGAAACACATCCAGTGCAGCACAGAGCCACGTAAATAAATAAACACAAACATTCACACATCGATTGTTATGGTAAGTTGAGGGTAAACAATTAACACAATGCTGCATATTTTTTAGACCACACACTCCAAACACACACACACAAATACAGACTTTCTACTGGGATTCAAACAGGTGATTTTCTCCCTCTGAGGCAAGAGGACTAACCACTGTGTCACCGCGTGGCCCTTGGAAATGTGATGAACAGTAAAAATCTGACGACTGCTACTGAAAAGCCTAATACAGGATTTCATTTCCTGTTCCATTACATCTCCAATGGTACGCTAAAGACATGCACTCACTGTCCAATCATTAGGTTCATATTACCCTAATGATTTAAACTGTGGGAAAGAAGCGGTGCTTAGTTGGTGTTAATAGTGCCAATAATATATCTTCGACATTGTTACACCGACATGAGCTAAAGTGTCCCACTTTATGAGGGAACTTTTTTCCCCCATCACACATTATGATGTGTTTACATTTTTATCAGTAGAGAGAGCCAAAGTTACACAAGTTGGACACATAACACAGTTTGAGAACCACTGGTCCAGACTTAGTTGGACACATACCACAGTTTGAGAACCACTGGTCCAGACTAATACAATTCTGTTTCATTAGGTCTACCATTTTGTCTCATTGAAACCTAAAGCTTGTGCCTTAATCTATTGTTAGGGACGTGGTCTCTATGAGAACGCAGCTGAGACACAAAGGTGGATATACACGCACGGCATCCTGTTGTTTACACCAAAGACGGACTGAGTTTAACTAACGTGACAGCAGAAGTCTGATTCATCGCCACACCAGGTGTCTTTAGTCCAACTTTTCACACGCTGGACCAAAGACAGACAAGACACGACAGGTAAATCTGCTGCCGTTACACAAGCTCTGATCTCATCACACCGACTTCAACAACGGACTGACGTTCCACTGCTTAATGTCGCAGCACTGCTCATTCAGTGTTGCTATTATGAAGACGATTTCCAAGCTGTTCATGGTTCAAAAGTCTCCGGTTCTTAATGAAAGAACAGATGGGTGAGAGTCTGGAAAAATAACTACGGAGAACAAATGCAGATGGAAAACTCCAATGAAACACTGTATAAATGTAGACATGATTTAAGACAAGAAAAGACTGTGGTGTTACTCAGGTCAGCAGTGTTACAGGTTCACTGATGATTTATTCTTTGTCACAAATCATCATTTCACACTTCTACTAGTTACCAAAATTATCACCTTGCTCAACACTTCACAGCAGTGAACAGGTTTATTGAAGGGGAGCAAATGAGAGGAATATTTGTTAGAAATTGTTGCGCTCATACACAGATGGAGTTCCCACTTCCTGGGGAATTGTGAACCAGATGAGAGTGTTAAGTTTGTTTTTTTTCATACCTGAGAACCACTCGACTAGGTAATTAGAACCGTGCTACACTCAGAGTGCAACAACCATAATGGGATCATTCAGGAAGCTGAAGAAGCGACGAATCTCACTTTGCTAATTCCTCATTCATCTATTAACATCACAGACTATTTCTGTCACAACTGTTATCGTCTCCTCCATGTCTCTCCTCCGCCTTACCCTCATATCTCTCTTTTTAATTAGCACACTGATCAGAATTGCCTGATGGTGCTGAAAGTTGAAAACAGCATATGTTAAGCAATGTCCTTTTATGAGGATTACAGCTTCACCCTTTTTCAGAACTTTCCAGTAGATAGCGTTATAAGCAGCCTTATATATCTAAAGCCAGACACCAGTTCAGTTCTACCTAAGAGGGCCGGGTCAGGAGCACATATACAGTATAGAGCGTTTTAGTTTATTTAACTAAAATAACATGTAAAAGTCATGCATAAAGGCAAAAATGCTAAAATGCTTTTAGCATTTTCTACATCATCTATTGGGCACCTGGCCCCTGGCCGTAGTTCGCCCATGCCTGACCTAGACTATACATGTTTAATGCATGAGTACAACTCCTGTAACCTTGCTCAAGAATCTTAAAACTGAAAAAGACTAGAGCTTAGAATTAATGACCTTAATTTCAACAACTTTGGTCCAGCAGCAAAACTGGTACACACTCGTACACCAGGTGTGTGGTGCGCCTAATATTCGTAACCATCCAGGACAAAGTGTTTGATGCATCGTGATGTCAGTGCAAATCAGGTCAGCTCAAGTTTTACAAATGCACAAAACACACAATCTCATATGTCAGTATGTAACATTTGCAGCTACTGTGACTGTAAAATAAACACGTCAAACAAAAATGCTAATTAAATTGATTTACATCACCTGATGTAAAGGGAAGGGAGAAGCAGACAGGACCCAAGTGCAGCAACTCAGGAGACACAGATAAGGCACAGAAATGCATTAATAAAGAGTTCAAAACTTACAGTCAGGCAGGAACAGAGACAACGGGACCATGAGCTAACCAGGAACCATAATCACACACAACGACCTGACAAAGACAGCGTGAAGGACAGAGGTACAGTATGTTTACCCAGGGCACCAGGTGAGAAGAGAGAGACTAATTACCAGAGAATCACAGGTGAGCGCGATGAAACTGATTAACCCAGGATATGAGGCTGCAGGGATGGTGGCTGGATTCCTTCTTTAGTAAACACCATTGCTTGTTTATCTGGCAACAATGTCATTTGACTAAACAATGACAATAAAGACTATTCTATTCTATTTTATTCTATTCTATTCTAAATACTGAATTTCAACAAAGCCACAGCCTTTAAAACCAGTTTTAAGTTTAAGGAAGGTTCAGACTTCAAACATTTAGAAAACTGAACATACATTTCTTGTCAAAGATTTGTTAAAAAAAAAAAGCAGCATTGCAAAAGTTTTACAAAACCATAAAGAGTGAACGGAGGAGAGAAGAGAACGATGAAGGAGTGGGAGGGATCGTGATTCAGCCTGTCCCTGAGAGAGAGAGAGTGCGTTTTTGGTAAAAGCTGCTCCACATTTGAGAAAGGGAAGTATAATGGCAGAGAGAGCAGGATACAAATGATCCTTCTCCACCTCGACACCACCTCCACTCTGCTCGCTTTTCATTACTTGGGGTTATTTCAAAAAGTCAAAGATAAATTGGCCCTGTTGGAAATATAAATGTATTCTTATCTCCAAATGCAGCTTCCTCCGCACCAGCACTCATCACTCATCACCATGAGAGGCTAATGAGGCTAAATGAGAAGAACAAATAACGCAAAGAGGGAATGAATTTAATTGCCACTGAGAAACAGACTTGATGTCCCCTGCTGCCTGCAAATATGATGATGGGTGACTGCAGTGGCTATTTCAGTGTCATACCTTTTGTTCACAATAATACAATTCACCATTGACCATATCTTTCAGTAGATAGCTCTACTCATCACCTTAATGCCAGTGACATTCCTTGAAGTAAATATTAAAAAGGGTAAAGGAATATGATTAAAAATGAAAGAAAAAAAAGGATAGTGAGTAGAGCTACATTTGCCTTTGAAGTAAAATAAAGACGAAAGATATTTATATTTTATGATTTACTTATGAATTAAATGTAAGTAAATTAGAAGCTGAAATGTTATTGTTAAAATGTTTGTATGTCTATTGTACCAACTTGTTTGGAGTTTGCATATCAAGACAAAAGCCTCATAGCGATGATTGTAGAAATAATCATGTCACTTTTAATTTTACTTTAATTTTGTAATTGTCTGTACGAATACTATTCAAAAAATCCAATATTGCAAGTTAAAGCAATACGTCCATTCACGTTATATTAAAACAATATATTTTTTCTACAGAGGCTGCATCGGACAGCAACGCAACACAACTAAAGCCACAGGAACCAGACAAATTAAACTCATTCATAATCATTAGAAAAACCTACCAAGCAGAAAACCGCAGTTAATGATTACCCGTCATTTACCCGCTTATACCAACGACGTGTCTGAGGAAACCAAACCAATCGGTATTCAAACTAATGGTAAATGGTTTTCTTTATCTGACACCTGTGCTTCATCAAACAGCCATTACGTGTACAGTCAGCCAGCGGCGGAGTCATTAATCATCCTGACGGACACACAGCACACACAGCTGTCACACTGACATGTCGTCCAAGCTCTGCTCAACTCTGAGGGGCTGTAGGCTACTGTCCTACCGTCCACCAGGGGTCAGCATTCTCTCATTCTCTTCACCTGTCACTGCGGTTTTTTAAAGTATCAATTATAACTTTATTATTTTATAATTGGTCTACTAAACTAAAATAGCCTCCTTTCCAATACGCTTTCCAACACACACACACACACACATACACACACATATATATATATTCATGGTTAAAATTAATTTATTTTAAAACTGAAGAGTTATTATTAAATTCTACTTAGAGAAATATATATATGTATAAATAAATAAAAATACTGTCATAGTACTACACATTGAGACAACAAAAAAATTCCAATGCAATTATTTGGTACTAGATCCAAATATTATTCTGCCAGTATTGTGTTACAAAGAAGACGAACAATTAAGGGGGATTTTACCGTAAGTGTTCCAGAGTACAGAGTACTCCCTGTACAGAGTTGTTCAGGATTTAGTTACAAGACATAATCTACATTTGTCTGTGTGCCAGTCACAAAATTACTCCACGCTGGCACACGGTGATACATGTGTCATGTAAGCCAATCCAAAGACTCCCTTATTCTTCCAGTAAGTGTCACGGTTGGTGCTGTTTCCTCTCATTCTATTCTGTTACAGTAAAGTACAGTGCCAATCCGGGCTGGTAGGTGACTCTGTCATGGTGAATTTCCTGCAGTTTAATGACAAATGCTTCCATTGTTGCATTATTGTTTAATTTTTTGTGATGCACTGAGAGAGCCAGGGGTTTGGACAGGGAACTGTTTCTTAAATAAATGCAAATCCTGAAAAAAGGGAAATCAAACACGTAATGCTGCCAGTTAAACAGGAAAAACTTTTTTTTTGAATGTGCTAAATACGTATTTACCTAAAAAAAAAAAGATTACCTAAAAACAGCTAAGATTTTAATAATGCTTATTGAGCCGTAGTGCAGACAAATTTGATCTAATACATATTGTTAATAGTCAATGATCATGCAAAAATGAATAAAGCTGAAATAAAATTGAAAATGATAGGTTCACAGACATGAATATATTGAATGTTCTTGTATGGTCCAGAGGAACATTTGAACTGAGAGCCACCTCTGGATTCAGTTCATTGTCTATCAGCTGCTGCATCTTTATCTCCGTGATCTGGGAGTTTTAAATGTGAAATGTCTGTGGTCTGATCAGAACCATGTACAATGATCTATTGTTTCCAAGGTTCAAGTTCATCCCAGCGCCTCCATGGCGAGGTGGCCTGCGGACTTTGATGTGGACACTGTGGACGTCTCTGTCTTTGAGGCCCATTTTGACCCGGGTTTGATCCCAAAATGTGGAGGAGGAACAAAGACTAACTTTGTGTGTTTCTGCTGTGTTTGTGTGGGTTGAAAGCCTTTCTGAAACATCTACTTATAAGGTAAACAAACAAACAATCATGCCATGTGTCCCAGGATAAGAACTAAATCCATTTCTGTTGACATTTGCTGACTGGTATGTCTGTTGAGACCCAGCCCCACACTTTGGTTTGGCTGAGATGTGCGCGTGTGATCATTCCCGTAGACTGGGCCGTGCTGCCAAAACAAACATCTCTGTGGCACGGTCACTATGTGTGCCCTTTTCTGCCATCTTAATCCACTCAGCCTGTGTCCACAGCAGCAGCAGGGGGCGACTCTCAATGCCAAATATGAATAGGAGCCATAAACAGCTTGCTGTTAAAAAGGTCGTAGTGGGGCCTGAAGGAGTGGAGCCAAGATGGGAAACACTGGAATGATCTCACGGCTGCTCCTGCCAAACTTTCCAAACACACACAATCACATACACATGCCAAGGCAACGTCCACCCACCACCCTCCACACTCTTCTGGCAAAATTCTGGCTAAAATTAAGTTTCTCTGGGTTACGTATTTGACAAGTGTTTATTTTTTTTAGATCAACCTGATGGCATCTTGCTATTTTTGTGTAATTTTTGTTTAAGTCTGTGTGACTTTTTAGTTATTGTTACCTTATTAAAAGCTGCTTTTTATTATTTATAAACATTTATAACATTTTCAATTGAGTAAATCTGAAACACACCATGCACAATTAATACAACATTTAAACATAAACATCTTTATGGACATTTCTAAACATCTCTCCTGTGGTGGAAGCTAACAGGGAAGGGCTCTGCTGCTATATTCTAATGTTGGTCATCATGGTGGTACTCAGAGAGATCAGTGTTGTCTGAGGTGCTACAGAGTAGAAGATGTTTTTGCATTAGGAGTAATTAATTAAATGTAAGTTTTTGGTTACTTTTTCACAAAGTTTAAACCAACAATACGTATATTACATCCAGTACATCCAGGGTTCTTTCTCTCCCCTCAAACGTCTATCTAAATTTGCAAGAAGCTTTTATTTGCTTTAGTGATGCTTCTTGGTTGTTGTTTATACGGATCGTTTATCTGTCTTGACAATCATCCAGACAGTTTGACTATAAACATGAAACAAATGACTCACTGACTTCCAATGAATTTAGTCCATCGTCTGTGAATGTGCCCTCTGCTGGACTTTTTTAAGGTGTGCTGTCCCTTTTTGGTTCCCGAGAATCTGTCAGAAAAGCAAACAGATTATTCATAAGAACTCTAAAATGCACACAAACTATTCTACAGTAGAAACAGTACAAGAAATATAATTCTGAGAAACATGAGGGGAGACGGAACCAGGAAAGAGCAGAATATGTGAAAATGTTGACCAAACCACTTCTGTATTTATCAGCAAAACTGGGTTTCGGTCTTTTTTTTTTTTTGTCTTCCCATATAACTACTTGTGTTGAAAGTGTCATAAATAAATGAGATTTGATCCTCAAACTGTGTACATTCAAATGTGTACATGTTCAAAAATTCTTGGGATACAACTTATATTATTGTTGTTGTTGTTGTTGTTGTTGTTGCTGTTACACATATGAAAGACACAGACAGAGAGGTTACACAGAGGTGTGTGTTTGAGCAGCAGACATGTGTGTAAGTGAGTTGATTAAAAATGGAAGTGTCTCTGGCCTGTCTCTCCTCTGACATACGATCCACTTGTTCAGCCAACCATACGAACTCTAGTGTTACCTAGGTCCGGAGGAGCTTGGGTTTCTTAGGCAGGACAAATGTAGTCTGTCTGAGTCTGTGTGCAGCAGCAGCAGCAGCAGCAGCAGCAGCAGCAGCAGTCTTTTCTCCTCCATCCACAGCATCTGATCTGATTCTCTCATCTGCTCATTCTAATCCTGTCCATCCTGGCCACTCCCAGTAAATATTTAATACATAAAATAATATAATTTGGGTCCAGAATGGTAATGATTCTCTTTCTGTAACCCTGTTCACAGCCTCCACAGTCAACAGATTCAGAACAGATTCTCTGGGCTCATTCAGTGTCTGTGAGGAAACAGACAGATGGACTGATGGAGACAGAAATGGTCTGAGAATTTCGTACCTCAAAATAAGATTTGGTAACAAAACCAATGACTGACAGGAAACGCTTTGCACAGAAGGTCGTGCAAATTTTCAGTTCCTGGAACAGAGATGTAATTTTCTTATGTCCTAGAGTCAGGAAAGGTCACATCTTATCAAACATTTTTATTTGCACAGAAATGTTGCAATTCGAACTAACTCTTGTGCTTTTGCTGCGTGTCGTAACATTGTGTCCCTGCTTTGTTTCTTTTAATTCAAGTGCAGTGGGGTTTTTTTGTTTTTCTTTTGGGCTGAACCGGTGGTTTATGGGAAACATTTCTGATGTGTTACAGTTGGTAGCTCGAGTTTTTCCAGGAAACAGGGAGAATTGTGCTCCAACAACAGCTCACCTGACTCACATTTACATAAAGATATGAGGTTTACACCTTACTTTTGAAAAGCCACAAGTGTTTCACTCTCACTTCACCCATGTGTGATTAAATATACACCTCCTGTATTTGACTTTCTTTTATTGTGTCTTTTTCTCCGTCATCTGCCCCCACATTTAACTGAGAAAAAATCTTATCAGTCACAGAGACAAAGAAAAGCAACTGCTGACTTGAGTTCACATTACAGTATTACAAATACACTTGTTTTAAACAAAGTGTTAAGCTCCGGTAAAAAAATATTTAAAATTAGGCTTTTTAGATTTTGCAAAAAGGTGTTACTTATTCCAAACAAAAAATAATTATTTTATTTTATGTATTTATTTTTTTTCATCAGGGCTTGACTGTGACAAGTTAAAACATTAGGACTGGCTCCCTGTTATCTTCTGTAATCTGCGGCAGCAGAGACAGACAGATTGCAGAGGGTTGTCGGTTTAAAAATAGGTTGGTTTGTTGCCTGAGGTGCATGCAGTACCATAGAAGGTTAAAACATAATTTTAGAAGTCTATACATGTACACACACAGTTTACACACAGTTTATTGCTGCTGGTAACTCCTGCTGTGTCACATGATTTGGCACGTGACTCTGAGTTTCTACATCACACTTCCAATCACACATGTGTCAATATCCTGTGTGAGTTTTTAAAGTAAGGCTGCTGAAGGGAGAAGCACCACAGAAGGATGAGAATAGAGAAGGTGAGGGTGGTGGTGGGGGGCAAGGTGTTGATGTTGGTGGGTGTCTGATCATTTTGTGTCATTTTTTCATAGCAGCAGGTTGAGACCAACATCTAAAGGGTTTCCTGATATGGCACAAGATGAGTCACGCTTCTCAGAGGCCACAATCACTTCCTTGAATTGTTACTAAGAGAGTGAGTGTTCAACCCCTCCCCTTGACTCCCCTCTCCGTCTTCTCTCTATAATCGTTCTTCTCTCATTCATGTAGCGTGTGTCATAATTTGCTCAGACAGCAGCTTGTCCTCATGTCTCACACACATAATAATTTCTTGCCCACTACCTGTGGTGCATTCTCTGCTCCTATCTTTTGTCACTATAACTATGCTGAGCACAGGGGCGTCCAATTTATTTTCCTGTAAAACTCCCAGATGTAGTAGAACTGGTTTCAAACAGGTTCACTAAAATACAGAGGGAGACAGTTCCCTGAAATGTCCCACTGACACTAACAAAGCAACACATGTCAGACTTTCAATACACAACTTGATCTTTAAAATGATTTTAATGAATTAAACGTATATACAGTGAAACCTCGGTTGTCGAACACCTCCCTTTTCGAACAATTTGGTTCATGAACAAACATTTTTAACCTAAAATTGCCCTGGTTCCCATACCATAACTAGGTTGGCGAACCAGCCAACAATATCAGGTGGGCAGCAGGTGATCACTGAGTGACTGAGTGTGTGGCGTCAGTCTTGCCTCAGCCCATTTAATGAGAAATGGCTGAAAGTAAACTAAGAAAGTTGAAAAAAAAAACTTTCCAACAAAAACCCCCACCAACCCAAAGAAGGACATGTTTGAAGATAAAGAAGAAGTCCACACCCCACAGTGGTACTGACCAAGTAATTTACACCACAGTATTGGCCAGAATTTCTCAACAGGTGAGACTACAGTAAGATAGATCACGTCACATGGCAACATTCACTTCTGTAGAAACCAGTGGTTTCAAAGGAAACAATGATCACTGCAGTGCAGCCTTTATCTGACTAAAATCATTCATCCTCCTCAGAACGGAAGTGATGCAGGTTTACTGTAACACAGCTGCCCATCTATGACCACATACACACATACGCACACACACATACTATGTCATTATTATTGAATATTTTTGGTCTTTTTGTGTTTTCGTCAACTCACATATATAAAACAAAACAAAAACGCCTCACTTCCTCTTAATCTCCGCTCGATGATGAAGTTCCCAGCAGAGAGTAGCACAGCTGTTCCTCCTGCAGCTGCATTTCCTGATGATCCGTTCACCCCCAGGTGTCAAAGCTGTTAGTTTTTTTGAACACCTGTAGTCAATCTCCCTCATTATTTCCCTCTCAGTGCTCGGCTTTTTCGACACTTTCTTGGGCCCGTAAATGAAAAAAAAAACATTTCTGGTCAAAGTTTCCTCCCTGTGTCTGGTATACATTGCAAAGGCAGTATGTAGAAATGCTTTCTTTAAAACGCTTTCACCCACATGTGTTGAAATGATGACACTTCTCCAGTTTATAGTACTGATTACAGTCAGTGGTTATTACAGCTGAGCAATACACACAAGGGCTTTACAAGCTTTTCTTTTACAATCCCCAGTTCCAGTAAAGCTCCTACACTTCCTTAATTACAATATCAACTTAAACCTGCTGTTTGGAACCTGCATTTATCTCTTTTTGAAAAAACGTTGAGAACATCTCGTGATGTCAAAGAAAATCAAAAGCTGTTCAAAGGCTGAGACACAGAACATTTTAAAGGTCCCATCAAAAGAACATTCTATGTTTCTCCGCAACTGTCCAGCAGGACGACACCAGGCGTCACTGGGTTTGTTGGCTTTACTGGCCTATCAGCAGTCCAGCTCCACAAGTCTAACATTTACTATATATGCTGATAGTAATAATTTTAGCAAATAAACGTGAAACAACACAGAAGTAGTTAAGCTAGAAAAAAACGAACAAACGTAAAAACACAAGACAAGTTAGATGAAAAAAAACCCAGAAAGATGAGTTAAATCTTAGACTCAGTTACCTAGGTAGCTACAAAGTTAGCTTAACTAAGCTAAAATGATAAAATGGTGAAAACAAACAAACAAACAAACAAAAAAAAAACCGAGAACTGCTAACAGCTTAGTCATTAGAGAAACAAGAAATGGTTAAAAACTGTAAAACTTCACGGTTATGAATCAACTCAAGATATTTATTTAAAGTGAAGAAGGATGTGACACAGTGGGGGTTAGCTTTAATAAAAAAAGTATTTTAATGAACAGAAGCACTGAAAGTAAATATAGCTTGGTGTGAATTACCAAACTACAAACATAGTTTGATTATAAAGGAAAAAAAAGGATTAAAAAAAACTTCTGTTGCAGATTTTATATCCTGACAGGGTGTGTGTCTATGTGTGTGTATGTGTGTGTGCATAGATGATGGGAATAGTGAACATTCACAGTTTACAGTCACTGTGTGTACTCAGTGACTCAACTAGCAGGAACTAACTTAATAACCACCTTCATTTATTCACAGATTTTCTGAGACATCGACATCTGCTCCCTTTTTGATTGAAAAGATCACTGGTGAATTCTAACAGCCACAGTCTAATTAGTGGCATCCTTAATGAACTAGGTCAAAGCTAGAGTTCCTGCTGTTTTGTGAAGCTTTCATTAAATAAAAATGAAGTTTTACTGGAGTATTAAGGGATGCAATGGGGAGCTTGGTATAATTGGAGGACACACAAGGTTTACACAGTGATGCTGAAAAAAAAATAAAAAATAGAACACAGAGAACAGAGCCCAGGATCACTGTACGGTCAGACCTGAATGAGCTAAAGAGCTCCGATGAGAAGATGATAAGATGATAAGGTCTCCTTTTCCAAAATAGTTGTGACTTAGTCAGCTCAGAGTTAGAGAGTGCAGCTGCATGTGTGCTGTCTTCAGCTGACCTGTAGGATCTTGAAGTACACTACACACAGGGGTAAAATAGCGAACATTCATTCGTCAACAACTTCCAAATCTCTTCCATGGTTACAGGAGGATCTGCAGCCACGACACGTTCTCCAGTAAATCACAGAGCCACGTATAAAGACAAGCAGCCACTCACACTCACATTGATTCCTATTGTTAATGTAGAAGGAAAACATTTTTTCTTTCTTAATTATTTCCTCTCAGTTTGTTACCAAGAAACAACTGAGAGCTTCTTCATGCAGGATGGTTTCCAGCAGCGTGAGTCATCGCCAGCAAAGTAGATTTATTACTAGTTCCCAAGAGACTTGTGTCTTCTAATCCAAATATTTCCTTTGCTTTAACAATTTATGTAATTTCTGTAATCTCTTGGCCTTTTGGCATTTAAAAAAAAAAAAAAAAACGCTCTTCATTATTACCAGATGATTATCGATTTAAATTAGTCAGCATTTGAAATAATAATATCCTAGCTTTTTTCTTTTTTTTCTACTTCAATTGATTTTGCTGTGTTTAATATTTCATATTATTATATTTTATATACTATTAATTAGTCCTCTATCGCCAGAGTTTTTCCAGAATCATGGGTAAGCAGGATCTTGTCCCAGACAGGGTACACTTCACCTGTCCAACACAGGGCCAAGAGACAAACAAACATTCCCACAAACACCCAGGGTTTAATCTGAGCCGGATCCACCACCTCCACGTCGCAATCCAAAAATAATAACACCAGTCACCAGACCCACTCCTTCTCTGTGTCCCAGGACCTCCCACTTTACAAATGAAGCACTGCCCACACTCATACCTATGGTCAGCTTCGAGTGGACCACTGTAATCACTGTGTGTTTCTGGACTGTGGGTGGGAAAGTAGCATCTGCAGAAAACTTGGGAAAAACATCAATTTTTGTAGAAAATCAGTGTCAGTTTCCCTTCGGGGAATTGAAACCAGCTCTGTCTCACCTCTGTCTTATATGTTTTTATTTTAATTATTTAATAAATGAAAAGACATTTAGCCTCTGGCTGCTACTCTGTGAAGCTCTCTCCAACTGCACACACAATAAGCTGAGGGTCAGTGGTCCTGTAATTGCTATTATAATAATTATTCCCACTCTGCTTCTCACATCAGCATGTGGCAGCAAAAATGAAAGTGCCACCGTGAGCCGCTTTCAAATGGACGCGGCGCAATTCGTATTTAACCTCTGCCACGGTTCTGCGCAGAATCTCCAATTACCAACCCATCAGGCATCGATGTAACAACAGCTCAGGACAAGCATCCACTTGTACAGCCTAATAGGAAAATAAACCCCTTAACCCTGACAGAGTGCTCACAGAAGTAGTTAAGCTAGAAAAAAACGAACAAACGTAAAAACACAAGACAAGTTAGATGAAAAAAAACCGAGAACTGCTAACAGCTTAGTCATTAGAGAAACAAGAAATGGTTAAAAACTGTAAAACTTCACGGTTATGAATCAACTCAAGATATTTATTTAAAGTGAAGAAGGATGTGACACAGTGGGGGTTAGCTTTAATAAAAAAAGTATTTTAATGAACAGAAGCACTGAAAGTAAATATAGCTTGGTGTGAATTACCAAACTACAAACATAGTTTGATTATAAAGGAAAAAAAAGGATTAAAAAAAACTTCTGTTGCAGATTTTATATCCTGACAGGGTGTGTGTCTATGTGTGTGTATGTGTGTGTGCATAGATGATGGGAATAGTGAACATTCACAGTTTACAGTCACTGTGTGTACTCAGTGACTCAACTAGCAGGAACTAACTTAATAACCACCTTCATTTATTCACAGATTTTCTGAGACATCGACATCTGCTCCCTTTTTGATTGAAAAGATCACTGGTGAATTCTAACAGCCACAGTCTAATTAGTGGCATCCTTAATGAACTAGGTCAAAGCTAGAGTTCCTGCTGTTTTGTGAAGCTTTCATTAAATAAAAATGAAGTTTTACTGGAGTATTAAGGGATGCAATGGGGAGCTTGGTATAATTGGAGGACACACAAGGTTTACACAGTGATGCTGAAAAAAAAATAAAAAATAGAACACAGAGAACAGAGCCCAGGATCACTGTACGGTCAGACCTGAATGAGCTAAAGAGCTCCGATGAGAAGATGATAAGATGATAAGGTCTCCTTTTCCCGCTTAGTTGTGACTTAGTCAGCTCAGAGTTAGAGAGTGCAGCTGCATGTGTGCTGTCTTCAGCTGACCTGTAGGATCTTGAAGTACACTACACACAGGGGTAAAATAGCGAACATTCATTCGTCAACAACTTCCAAATCTCTTCCATGGTTACAGGAGGATCTGCAGCCACGACACGTTCTCCAGTAAATCACAGAGCCACGTATAAAGACAAGCAGCCACTCACACTCACATTGATTCCTATTGTTAATGTAGAAGGAAAACATTTTTTCTTTCTTAATTATTTCCTCTCAGTTTGTTACCAAGAAACAACTGAGAGCTTCTTCATGCAGGATGGTTTCCAGCAGCGTGAGTCATCGCCAGCAAAGTAGATTTATTACTAGTTCCCAAGAGACTTGTGTCTTCTAATCCAAATATTTCCTTTGCTTTAACAATTTATGTAATTTCTGTAATCTCTTGGCCTTTTGGCATTTAAAAAAAAAAAAAAAACGCTCTTCATTATTACCAGATGATTATCGATTTAAATTAGTCAGCATTTGAAATAATAATATCCTAGCTTTTTTCTTTTTTTTCTACTTCAATTGATTTTGCTGTGTTTAATATTTCATATTATTATATTTTATATACTATTAATTAGTCCTCTATCGCCAGAGTTTTTCCAGAATCATGGGTAAGCAGGATCTTGTCCCAGACAGGGTACACTTCACCTGTCCAACACAGGGCCAAGAGACAAACAAACATTCCCACAAACACCCAGGGTTTAATCTGAGCCGGATCCACCACCTCCACGTCGCAATCCAAAAATAATAACACCAGTCACCAGACCCACTCCTTCTCTGTGTCCCAGGACCTCCCACTTTACAAATGAAGCACTGCCCACACTCATACCTATGGTCAGCTTCGAGTGGACCACTGTAATCACTGTGTGTTTCTGGACTGTGGGTGGGAAAGTAGCATCTGCAGAAAACTTGGGAAAAACATCAATTTTTGTAGAAAATCAGTGTCAGTTTCCCTTCGGGGAATTGAAACCAGCTCTGTCTCACCTCTGTCTTATATGTTTTTATTTTAATTATTTAATAAATGAAAAGACATTTAGCCTCTGGCTGCTACTCTGTGAAGCTCTCTCCAACTGCACACACAATAAGCTGAGGGTCAGTGGTCCTGTAATTGCTATTATAATAATTATTCCCACTCTGCTTCTCACATCAGCATGTGGCAGCAAAAATGAAAGTGCCACCGTGAGCCGCTTTCAAATGGACGCGGCGCAATTCGTATTTAACCTCTGCCACGGTTCTGCGCAGAATCTCCAATTACCAACCCATCAGGCATCGATGTAACAACAGCTCAGGACAAGCATCCACTTGTACAGCCTAATAGGAAAATAAACCCCTTAACCCTGACAGAGTGCTTCATACTGAATTAATTCCCCTAAAACCATAATGAGTACACTGTGAACTCTGTAATGTTTTAGGAATCCATCATCGGGACTAATTATTTTTGAAGAGTCGTCACTGGAGCCGGAGTCATTTCCATTGGCCACTTGGTAAGGAGAGATTGTCGGCCTATTAGATGACAGAATCTAATTTTGAGAATCTTGTCCATGTGATCTAACCCTCATCTAAATGTCATAGGACGATCAGGAGTCCCTGCTCAAATAAAGGGTCACAGATAGATCCAATATGAGAAGTAGGATCTGGCCCATAATTCGCATTTAGACCACACATTGCTTGTGTTATCTACAATGGTGCAGTGCTAACATATTTGTGGATGTCGTCAAACCTCAAAAACCCCACGATACATCTGTAGTGACCCCTGACCAAGCAACAGTCCGAACATGACTTTTTACTCAATGGCATTTCATGACTGGACTTAAAACCAGAAGAATTTGAGTTTTTAAACACAGTCCAAGAACACACACACGCTGGGGATCAGGTCGACAGTTCAGTCTAAAAGGACCACAGGTATGAGTGTGACTGTCAGTGCTTGTTTCTCTCTAGACGTGGCCTTGTGATGTGACCCTGCCCTCACCCCCACTCCCTGCTGAAGCTGAATGAGCAGCATGGTATAGAAACAATCCACTCCCATTGGCCAACTCTGGGCCGTAAGCTTGCCCAGCATTCAAAAGGAGTTGAAAAACTGGACAAAAGAATGGACCCTATCATGTCACATCCAGATTACACAATGGCAAATGACTGCATGGTTTTTCAAAGGTCCCACATTTGCAGCACATTTGTCCTTGAAGAAGTTTAGTGTTAC
>NC_024323.1:5640225-5648797 GCF_000523025.1 Cynoglossus semilaevis | reverse complement strand
TCAACTGTCCTTAATGTGACAAAAACTTCTTCTATCTAAATTTTAAAAATTCAAATTATAAAATGATTCACAGAATTAAAAAAAATGTTATAAAATAAAAAAGTTAACGGTTCCATTTGAACATTTTCATCAGTGCAGTTCAGACACCAGCCATGAACCTCGTCACTGGTTTGAGCTTCAGGGCAGGACCTGCTCTTTTTGCAAAAACTGTTATTTGTGTTTATCTGATCCTCACACAATACAACCTCCTGAAAGATGCTTACCATGTAATCGGGCTGGCATATAAGTTTCTACTGACCCTTTCAAGCACAGTGTTGGAGGCCTTCAGAACTTCCTTCTCTGTACACAGAGAATGAAGTTCCATATAAGTACTTCTGTACTTATATGGAAATAGACTAAGGAATGTTTGAAGTACATCTTAGGAGAAATTAGTTGTACAGTTTAAAATGAACTGGCTGTTATGGTTTTGTGTTACTTTTTAATGTTGACAGATTGCAGTCCAGTCCTAAGTGATTTGACTAAAGTCTGTGACTTTAAGGCCTTAAAGAGAGATTCGTGCTTGAATAAAAGTTTGCTTAGTTCAAAGCTGACTGTGTGGTGCTGTTAAAGGCTCTAAGTCAGCCACCCAGATAGTGGAGTAAAAATGAAATTATTATTTAATGTTTGTTTTAAAATCCAAGACATGGACTGCCAGTTGATGATCACTGCTGTAGGTGGTGTGTAAATGACTGAGTGCCAACAGTGCAATGGAGGGAAAGACTAGGACTCTGCCAGGTAGAGTGAAGGAGCAACTTTATTTGAAGCAGATCACTTGTTTGCTGGACTTGTGAGTATTTTACTGAAACGTGTAATTGCTTGAGGAAAGTTATTCAGCTTATTCCATTCATTGTGCCTTTATGCTATTGTCAGATACTTAACGGAGTCACTTTTTTGCTACACTTAGTCATTTTTCTCTGGCCTTTCCACTTAGGGTTGTTCCAGCTCATTCCATTCATTGTGCCTTACTGATATTGTACTTTCATTGTAAGCTAAAAGACTGTTGTGAACCTTCCAGAACAAGCCTTATCTAAAGGTAACAATTAATTGTAAAATTGTAAAATAGTCACTTTCATTGTGAAGTGTATTTGATTGTTGTAAACCTTCCAGAATAAAGAACATTGTTGGAATATTGTGTGTGGTCTGCATTCATTTCCAGAAATTGAGCAAAAAATGGAAAATATGAATGGGATTTCTCATTGCCTTTTAGGGCGTGCATTGTCAGTCAAAGTCAAGGGTATGGTATAGGTAGAGAAAGAAAAAAAGTTAGATTTTTTTATGTTTGTTTTTTTAAGTTATTTTTTTAAATTTTAAGTTATTTTTTTAAGTAAGCTGAAACTAAGTTACAAGCTAACCAGAATACTTCTACCATGAACAGAACACCTTTACTCTTTTATTAGCAAAGCATTTCACATTTACAAAACATGCATTAAATCACAAAGTCCATAAATACACATTTAAAAACAACACATGGCAGATTACATACTCACAACACTACTTCTGTCAACCACATGTGCTCACAGGATTCAACGAACATGTTACATGTTGTATATGTTACAAAACACATCAATTAACCACTACAATCTACTTAAGCAAACCACTCATTTGATTTGTGCCACTACTTAGTACTCTAAAGAACTTCACATTCAATAATAACTACATGAAACAATTCAAGTAACAAAAAACTAAAAATCTGGACAAAGCCAAAAACAACTCCATCTAGCACAAACTTCAAAGTCCTCACCACAATGACCTACTCTTTCACTTCTGCAAAGACAAATAAAGTAAATACAATAACAATATTACTTGTTCTGGCTGTAGTCAATTTGGTCTTTAGTGGATTTGTCCAGTGGTGCTTTGGCCCAGAGGCAATGTCTCTGTCATTGGTGTGGAACCCCAGGGTTCACCTCCTGGGCAAGTTCGAATCCCGGTTAGGACGGTTGGTACCTTCCAGTGGACTCACCACCTGCAGGAAGGTTTGGGGGGCGACTGCTGCCCCCGTGACCTGGTAACGGATAAGCGGATGGATTTGTCCAGTTGGTGTCACTCTTTAGTCAATACCTGTGAAAGGCTTAAATCCATTTCTTTTCATACCTTTAATAGTTACGTTGAATCGGCTCCACACTGAAGGACCACTGCGCTGGTCTGGTAGATCTCCATTACTTTGGCCATGATCTAAACCCAAGATGCACATTTTTAAAAGAAAAAAAAAACTGGGAAAAATAACTAAATCGCACTCAGTAAAACACTTACCGATAATTCACTGCGTAGTGGTTGAAGAGTTCTGGACGGCACGTGGCAACTGGACGTGTAATTTTCAGTTTAGTTAGAACTGAGGAAGCTCATTGGCTGAGAGGCAAAAAACGTTTTCTTTGAGAAAGTTACACGTCCAGTTGCCTCTTCAACCTGGATGGCTGAGAATCTTCAGAGACATATTTTCACTGCGTAGTATTTGCCCTTTTCAGCCCCGATGTCCTGTAAACATTTCACAACACTCTAAACGCTGTTAAAAAGTTTCATTCACTCTCCATTCACTTAGCCATGTTAACAAGACAGGCCTACAACCAAAAATGGACATGCCAAGAAGAAGAAGAAATGAATGGTAAATGTGACTATCTCTTTGGTCACGTTCAGAGAGGAGAGAAAGGGTGTGCCCTATAAATGTAAAACCATGCATTATAAGCATTAAATAACATTGGGGACCTGTTTCATAATAATAATAATAAGTTATCATTTCATGCTATAATATAGTGGACTTTATATGTATTCTATGTACTCTAAGCGGCTATTGAATATATCATAGATACATAAGACACAATACGTTTAGCTTTTTATTTTGGTCATGTCAATAATAAAAGTTTCATGCTAATACATGTTATCATCACCTTTAATGTCTTCAATATTTTCATAATATCATACCGTTTTATAACGCCTTGACCAAGCTATGTTGTGTCACTATTCCTACCATGGCTTCACTACACTAGTCATATTTGCATATATACAGTATTTATATATATATTTGTCCTTGGGTGACTTGAAAGGCGCTTTTAAATAAAATGTATTATTACTATTATATACACACACTGTATATATATACATACAGTATGTGACACAGTCCTGTGTCAACCAGCCACATTTCATTTTGAGAAATCTTACATTACTGTAAAAAATAGAATTATATCCCCTATATCTAACTTTGACACTATAGATTGAGAAAAAATGATGCAGTGCATTTATCATCTCAGACTTTATTTACTCAAACAACTTTAACAAACATTTTAATATCGCAGCACGAATGCTATAGCAAAACTCATATAATCAACATGCCATATAGAATCTGAAATAAATATGACCTCAATGCCAAATCTAAATATGTACAATGTGGTGCTGGGCAATACCACCATCCTAACCTGCGGTGTAAGTACATGTATATATAATTAATATCTATATACATACACAATGATGGCTGAACAGGCTTTAGTGACTCCAACTGCCTAAAGTGACATTTAATTTAAGTACTATGATACTACGTGCTTCTGAAATGTGTTGGCAAAACAGATTTCCATCTGGTAAAATTGTGCTGCAGGACTCTAAAGTCAAAATTCAACTGTAACTTTAAACACAACACAAAGTAAACAACCGTTGTTTTTTTTTTTTTTTAAAGACTCCTGTGTCACTTTTGTTTTAGATTCACCAAACCAGTATTTCAAATACTGTGCCTTATTATCAACATGAGGTCAATGAGCCTGTCGCAATCAAAAAAAAAAAAAATCAATCCAACTCAGATGGACGCAGTGGAAAAACTGTAGCAGGGAGAAAGTCTGCACAATAGCTATGTGGCTTTGAACGATCAACATTCACTTCAGTCATAAATATGGGGTTAAGCCCACTCATCTCCAACCCCATGTTAAATATGCACACATGCACAGAGGGTCATTGCCAATGAGAAATTTTCAAAATCATACTATGCGATAAATTAGTTAATATAAAGACATCCCTTTTAAATATAACATATTCTGAATTAGTATTAGTTACACTGTGCAATTGTGGTGAAATCACAGAAGAAGAAGAAAAAATAAGGTCAAGGAGAAAGCTGTGTCTGGTAAAGACCGTTGTCGGGTGTAGTAGTTTGTAAAACAGACAGCGGACACGAGGACAGGGTAAGCCGTCCTCTGAGTGGACAGCCAACGAGCAGCAACATTCATTCAAGCACAGTAGAGTTCAGCTTCAGGCACATGCACGTGGTAGGAACATGAGTGCCTACACACAGATGAGCTGCAAACTGGAGGCAGGTTTCTTTTGTGGTTGAAGCCTCTCTTCATCACACATCAAGTTTAAAAAAAAAAGCACAATCCCCAAACACACACACACTCACATATAACTCTCCTCACACTCTTCAGTCACACACATACAAATACAGGCAGTCACACACACAATACAATAGTCCTTCAAGTGTCCCACATCATGTCAGATGGATGAGTTTTCAGTTTTTAGTCCAGGTCTGAGTGGCACAAGGACGTCTCACACACTCAGTGGCAACATGCCTGGTGGAGGGACAGCTCTGGACGGTGCCAAAGAGGTCAAGGAGCTGGGGTTTAGTCCGTTAACAGTCCTACCATTGACAGAGACATGCAGAGAACATTAGCTAAGACAAACATTCTAAAACCTGACATGAACTGCAAAAGGCCAAAGTCTAATATTGATTCAGCTTCCTGTCTCTTAGACTGCCTGAGGCCTTCAGGGCATGGTCCAGCAGAGGTCACTAAAAGTTCAACTTCAACTTTATTTTTCTTGTTGTGATTCAAAACCATAAAGCTAGTTTGTTGTAATGTTGTTAGCAGGAGAGCAGATTACTCATAACAACATAAGCACTGAAACAGCAGTGATTTTTCAATTTGACATCTCAGTGAACCACAAAGTAAAAAGCAGCTTCTTCAACACATTGCTGCTCTCTGACTAGGATAGAATTGTTTAGTTATATTAATTTCATTCCCCTGTATTATTGAAGTTGAGATTAAATATCCATATGACCAAGAATGTTGTAAAAATACTGTTTTCTCTGGGTGTCAACTACTGTGTTAAATACATTTCCATATAAAATTTATGGTTAACCTTTAAGTTTCTAATATACTACAAAGCACTTGACCATGATAACGACCGTGATAACGACATACAAAACTCACGTCTTGTCGTAGTAAGAGGTATGTAGAGACTGGGAGAATTTGGTGGGATTGCTGTTGATGATGGATCCGTTGTCATTGGTGAAATTTTTTCTTGCAGCCTGGTCTTTGGCAAAATTCCTGCAGGCAGCGAGTTTGGACTCCAAAGCCTGATGGGACAGCAAGTAACAGAACCTTAATTTAGCCATAACTTTTTATTTATAAAATATTACTTTTCCAAATGGTAAATATATATTTTTAAATATTTAAAACAAAAAAATGATCAACACCTACCCCAACTTTTCTCAGGAGATCACCAACAATGTTTAGAGCTGAGATTCTGGCAGAGGGCGTCAGAGAGGAGTTGCCACAGCCATTGGACAAAGCTGCACACAAACAGTTGATGTTAGTGTACACACACACTCAGATACACGTTCCAAATTACAGTAAGTAAAGGAGAGATGTACTGACCTTTTGGGCTGATGAATGAATGTTCAACACTCTGTCCTATAGATGTGGCTGGGAGGGACAGAGAGGCCTGGACTGCAGAATCTATCTTTTCTCTATCTAGGTCTAGAGTGGGGGAGCTGGGGGCTGACATCCTGTCCGTTGTCCTCTCCCGGACCGCCAGCTCTTGTCTCAGGTCTGTGGGCAACAGAGTAAAACTCAGTAAACACAACAGCTGACACGCTCTTTAGATGTTGGGTGTGAGTCGACACATGAGTGAAAACTGGGATTAATGTAGGTTCATAAAAAGGTTCTCATGTACGCTGCCTTTATGTAAATTTGTCATGTGGCTTCTTCTGCACATGGTCTTTACCTCGGGCTTCGTCTTTCAGGCGCTGCACAGACACAAGAAGCGACTCTTTCTCATCCAGCTCACTCTCCAGGAAGGCATTTCTCTCAATAGCCTGATTTAAACGACCCTCAAAATCATCAAGGGAAACTATTGTGGCCCTGAACAGAGAGAGTGAAAATAACTGTTAATGCATTTCAGGTATATTTTACTGAAGCTCAACATGCTGAAGAAATCACTAGAAAGAAATTTACAGTGGTAGTACACTCCCTCCAGAGGGGATGTTGAGGACGTAAAGATATCTTTGAGTAGATTTTGAATCCTGTGACTTCTTTAAAAAATAGCACAACACATTATTACTTCAAAATATTTGGTCATCTGGTAATTCCATCAGTTGATAATGCAGTTTTAAACCAGCATTTGCCACATGTGACCCATGTCATTTACTGTATTATATACAAGACTTGACACTGTAAACCTGTTGTAGAAGATGTCTCAAATGCATTTTTTGGACTTCCATAGAAAGAGCTTCAGTACAACAATTACTTTGTCTGGAAATTGTTACGATAACATTAAGTGATTCAGAAATATTTTCAAGGCATCTTTGCAAAATATAAAAAAAATTAATTCACTTGAAGACACAGAACAGTGGTTGACTTGTTCTGTGCTTCAAACAGTCAAATCCACATAATTTCTGTGAGCTGCATCGACATTAAATATAAAGCATCACTCCTGCCTCTTGGCTCTTTCCAGGTCATCGTTGGCCTGCTCCAGCTCCCTCACATATTTGTGAAGCTGCTCCTTGATGCTGCGTGTCTGACCCAGATCATCCTCCAGCACGGAAATCTGTTTATAACTCTGTGTGTACTGGTGCTCCAACTTTTCCTGAGAAAAAAAAAAGAATATGTTAATGTGAGAAGATTTCAATTCAGTTTTAAGTTTTTAAAGCATTTGAAATCCATTTGTTGGGCTTAAGCAATCTTCTCAGTTTTCTGCTACAGCTCAACCAAATTAAATTACACATAACAGTGTGATTTGTCAAAGTACAATTTGTTATTTTATATACAACACAACAGTTATTAGCAGAAGCACTAATGAGATCACAAGACTCAACGTACAGACGCTCATACACATTAATTCAAAGGCTCTCTTTGTTCCATAGGTACAGGCCCTGTGACTGGTTTCCTCTTACACTGCAGTGGGTGACCAGCTGCACGGCTGTGAAACATGATTTATTAACACTCAGAGTTCTTAGCATCAGCTGCTACCAGCTTAGTCACGTGGTGGTCCATGTGAACAATTATACTTTATTAAAACTTATTGTGCAGGTTTTATATGTATCCTTGTTCTAACTTCTATGAATAATTTTCTTGAGATTTGTTTTTTTATTAACAAATGAGACTTTGGATCTTATCGTTAGGATCCAACAGATTACATAACCTGTGTCCTTATCAACATATGAATACTCATGCTGGCCCCATACCAACTAAGCCAGGGGCAGGTCACGTAGTGCCGTTACCTTGAGGTTGGACACCTCGTTCTTTAGCCTTTCATTCTCAGTTTGTAGGTCTCTCAGACGGTGTTCGGCTTGAGTCAGCTGTGCCTCCAACTCGGCCTCTAGTTCACGGCTTCCTTCCTGAAACTCCTGTAGTTCCTCCTGTGCATCTTGGCAGCTGGATGGTACAAAAAATATCATTATTTTTTTCATTCATTTTTTTATTTTTTATAAGTCACCTAATTTATGCTCAGCTACACGATTGTGTAGAAGTGATTAACTGAATGAGCTTTTGTCAGACATGTTCTGGAAGCTTTATCTCCACTGCCCAGGAATAAACCTGCATGGAAGTAATTATGTACATTTTTAACCTCTGCCCAACAGGAAAAGCTGCAGTGCTCAGCGCTGTCTAGTAAAACATTCTAAATTTACCTCTACACAGACAGCTGACCTGTGACAGTGGGTGTTTCTGAAGTATGAGAGGAAAGACAAAACTGTTTTTGTGTCCTCAGTTGTAGAGGAGGTTGAAGGTTGGAAACATGGAGGGTCAAGAAAGAGGAAGAGGCCGTGCTAAGAAAGAGGATGTGTGTTAAGATGAAACTTCACAGGAAACGGCTTTTAATTTATGACCTTATTTCCATATACGTAAATGTCAAAACAAAGAACTGACAAAATGGTACCATGACTGGCCCCAATAAGTCTGTCTGTCAGCTCTAGGTGACTGTGGTCTGCTCTGTGGTCAGATCAGCTGACCGTGTGACAGGAAAATGACCTCTCAGTGGCTCTGTACAGCAATGGCACCCATGAATTAGTTGTTGTGTTGGACTCGTTCCACACATACCAGTGCCAAAGAGGCTGCTTCATCAGCACAGTGTCAAACTTCCCTGTTTGACCACCAGACGTGCTTGTGGTTTGGAATTACCAACAGAACTCAACACATGTGACGCAGAGCAGCATGAAATTATTAGATGGGGAAGAATTAGCATTAAATGTGTGAAGAGAAAATTGTCATTTACTGATGTAGCCAACGGACTCGCTGATGTGTTAGCAGGCTGGTGACAACGAAATAAAGACATTTTTTTAGTC
>NC_024323.1:5635894-5640191 GCF_000523025.1 Cynoglossus semilaevis | reverse complement strand
AAGTAATCATTCTTTTCTTTGGAAAAGCAGACGCGTTCTTAGTAATTCCACAAATAAAAAAGTACAGACCAACTAAGTTTGACAACTACTCCACTCAACACTACAGCAGCTAGTACCAACATATGCTGTAGTCTCTGTTTAAACCAAAGCTGGAGTCATTTCCTGCAGCAGACCACAGCTGTTTGTGAGCACTGATGTCAAATGGTTTTTCTGCTTGTTTGCCTTAAAAGGTCAGACACTGAATTGTTCTGCGGTGAAACCTAAAAAGTAAATATTGAAAATATTGGAATAAAGTAAATTATTTTTCATGATGATTTTTGTGACAAAGACCAAAACACACAACATTCAGTCTCTGTTACTGTTAATCATAAGGACAAACTATAAACTATGCACTGCACCCCAGACCAATAAAAACTGTCATTGACATCAGGATCTCAACCAAGTTGCCTACCTTTTCTTGTATTTGAGGGCTTGTGACTTCCAGTAATCAACTTCCTCATCCTTTGTTGAAAATTTGGGAATCATCTCTGTGTCCATGTCAGGGCACCCTGAGGATTAAAGTCAAACGTTAATTTGTAAAACAATGATTTGCAATTTAAAACAGCAAAATAAAAAGTGTGACCTTCCTTATTAAAAGGTTGAAGAGTTCCATTAGACCATAACCTGGATGGCTGGATGAAAATCCTCATCGATATCCTTCTACGTTAAGCTAGTATATTCATGTGGTCTTGAATTACCTACTCAGCATAAAAGCACTCAAAATATGTTTCCACCTATATGAACTTCTTTCTGCCTAAAAGGCTTGTAGTAAGAAATTTTTATTTTTTCTTAAGTATTTTAAAGGCATATAATAACCAAAAAGGATGAACAAGCAGGTCATTTAAACATGGCACAACATTTGCATGTAGAGTCAGGTATAAAGCATTCCCTTCTTATCACAAGGAAAAGGAAACAAAACAACGCGAGATAACAAATTTGCCTTTCTCAAAAATGACCTGAACTCTAACAGAAGAGAAACAAGAACAGAGTGGCTATTTCAATTTTGTTAGAGAAAAGGTATTTCTAATAGTCACAATACATGTAATAAATAATGATGAATGTTTTAATTCTCCCTAATCTTTTAAAGATCCTACAACCTGGTGAGTTTGGTGAGATTTGCACCCGTTTTAATCTCCATAAATGTATGTGACGTAATATTAGACTATTTACAAAACATCCCTGAAAAGAGCATGCGAGTGTGTTCTATTTCTACAGGAAGGCCAGCGCTTAACTTCCAAGAATCTTTACAATACAACCTGAGCCCATGGGACTTTCCTGCAGACAGGTTATTTATAAAGTTTGGGAAAACTGCTTTGATTTTTGTTACAACTATTTTGGCTGCCAAATCATCTTTATATAAAAAAAAAGCCTGGTAACAAGTTTTATATTTAGAGAACAACATTATTATACTTGTCATGGCTAAAAGAAGAGGGTCCAGCTCCGAAGGGATAAAGACTCAGAGGCAGATCTGCAGTTTCCGTTAAAACATTCCTTTGAGATGGCATCACTCACAACACGCTGGAAGCAGACAACTCACGTGTAACTACAGAACACTATGCTGGAGATCTTGAAGGAAACTCAAAACCAAAATACCACAAGGGAGGAGATGATGAATATTTCTGCAGTTGACGTAACATGATACTTGTATGATATACTAAAGTGAAGTAACAAGAACTACTTACAATTATAGGGGTGGGATTACAAAATGTTTCCTAAACATCATTGTGACTCTACAGCGATGACTCTGAGTACCAGGAAACAGTCCTCATGGTGATTCAGATCTAAGGCTTACAGAATCCAATTCCAGAGGGCTGACAAATTACTATAGTATAACTCTTAAATATGTCAGACACACAAGCACACACAGGTACCATACATGGAACTTATTATGTCATTTTATGAGATGAAAGGTATAAGCTTGTTATGATATCTTACAGTAACAGGTTGAGTGCAGAGACTCATCATATCTCAATTTACCCTATGTTTTAGGGCAGTTAGCATGGTTTTCTCGATGGATGATGAGAGGATATTACAGACAGGGGAAGGTTGACAAGAAAGGACAATGTCCTTTCCCCACATTCTTGTCCCTGCGTCATCTTTCTTTGGCTAGATAGTAAGTAGATGTTCAGTGTTGGCACCAGTCCATGCCCGCAGAAATGTGAATACATGTGAAACTGACTATCATAATCTGTTAAATTGATTACAAAAATAGTTTCAATTGAGCCACCATTTATAGTCTTGAAAAAATAGTCTTAAAAATCTGTCAATTGGGACATGTTCAATACTGATAATAAATATGAAATGCAGTTTAGAAGGTGTTGTATCAATATTTTTGTCCACCAGACAATATGCATTTATGGTAAAAAAATTAAAAAATGTCACACAAATGACTTACAATGACCACAAGGCTTAAAGAACAAAAAAAAAAAAGAAAAAAAAGAAAAAACAAAACACAAAAGGTTAACGGTTAATACCAGTACGTTTAAAAGCTGAATTTGCATTTACGCATTTAGCAGACTCTTTTGTCCAAAGCGACTAACAAGAGGATATTTTTTTTTTACATTGTAGAAATCTCAAAATATATACACTTCAGATGAAAAATGTATTGAAAACAATTCAGAAATTTCGGGATCTTTGGAGGAAGATGACAAAATATTTCAAAAAAGTATGTAAGCAAAATGTCCTTCATGGTTTTAAGCATGATCCGTACCGTTAAAAACCGAACAACGTCTATGAGTAAGATATTCATTTCGATCAAATTTCACAGGCTAAGAATAAAACACTATAATAAAGCAGGCTTCTCCAAATTATTTTTTTACATCTATAATTCAACAACATTTACGTCCGAATTTAGCTAAAACAAGGGCAGGGACCGGCTGTGTTTCAGGCTATCTCAGGAGCTGCTGTTACAGTCTACGTCGCATTCAATATCGTTCAGTGTTGGCAGGTAGTATATAGACAAATACCAAAAGTCTGACTTTCGTCATATCGACTAAAACAAACGAAACGTCAAAATACGACGAAATAAATCAAAGCTTAAACTGAGAATCGCCACACACAGAGAAGCCGCTGCCATAGAGAAACGACATCAGATCGACACGATGAAACCCAAAGACGACCAGATTAAATTAAACCTAAACAATCAATAATTACTCACCTTCTCATGTCAAATTGTGTCAAACTATCTTCCGCGTCAGTAGGTTGTACTCTCGCCGATAAAATACATCCAAACCTAACGTTCCCAAACAGTCCTTCACCGGCCTTAGCTGATATTTGCAGTGACTGAGCTGTGTTTCGGAAACTGCCAACGCGTCTCCCGGAACCGACGTTATTCAGCGCATGCGTGCGCGATGACGTTATTTGCGCTTACGTCAGAAATGGGTATGGCAGCTTCAGATGCATATTTTCTAGACAAAAAGGACGATCTATCGATTGATCGATCGATAGATCGATAGACAGATAGACAGACAGACAGATAGACAGACAGATAGATAGATAATTCAATTTTAATATGTAATACTGGTTAACTATTATTTTCCGTCTCAATTGATTAAGATTTCACTGTTTTTGTCTTACCCATTATAAATCATATTCCTGTTTCTCTTTTTTTCTGATCTTTTTTCAAATACTACCAAACGTGTATAAACGTTATTAACAAAAGACCACTCACTATTGTTTTGCCTCTGCAAGCAGCTGGGCTACTTATCTTTCATTGCATTGTCACACAATAGACACTAGATGGCAATATTATTGAGGACTGACTATATTAAACACTATCTTCACTTCAGCACGTGATTATACTCTTGTTTTATTACAAGAATTTATTTAGCCTGCGTTAAGAGTGGGGAGAAGAAGTTAATTTGAAAAACATTCACGTCTGTATTATATTTCCTTTGAAGAGAATTATTTGTCTTGACTTTCCTAATTAGAGCAAACAGAATTTCCAACAACATTTCCTAGGATAAACAGTCTTGAAGACAACTTTACATTTTTGGTGAATCGTGAAAACACCTACATGCATACACCTTAAAGAAGTAGAGGCATTTCAATATTACTAGGAAAAATAAGTTAAAAGATTATTATCAAAGAAAATTCCAGAAGCCCAATGCCTGAAAGAGTATTGCTGAATGACAATGGAAATATGTTGTCTAATACGTTTATATTTAGTCTATTATATTACTTAGGAAAATTAGAATATAATAATTTAAATAATAATACTAATTTAATTGTAATCATATATATATATAATTACAATTAT
>NC_024323.1:5629056-5635880 GCF_000523025.1 Cynoglossus semilaevis | reverse complement strand
CAAACATGTGACAATGTTTAAAAGACTGAAGAGAACCCTATAAGAAACGTTGTATGTATGTCAGCCTAAGTCAGCCAAACTTTATCGAAAGATGTAGGACACTGAAAATTGAGGCGGTCCAGCCTGGTTACACTACGTTTCCCACAATGCGCCGCTGCGTAGCCGGGAGGCTGCTGTCACTGTTGGTCGCTCCCTGCCAGTGAGTGGCCGCGTTGAATCGGTCCAGCATCATCCATGCACAGGCAACGGGGCAAACGAAGATGTAGAAAAGAAATACATCTTAATATTATATGAAGTGACTGTAGTTGCGGTAAACAGGGTTTCGGAGGCACTGGCAGTTTTGCAATGGAGGGGCGAAAAGACTACTTTGTGGATTGTGTGGAGCTTTTGCGAAGCACGGACCGTTATGTTGAGAGAAATAATGCGGAATATTCCCCCCTGTAGGTGTTAACGCAGAATATTCAAGATGAAGAAGCAGTTCAATCGGATGCGACAGCTCGCCAACCAAACGGTGGGAAGGTAAGCAGAACCGAAGCCGTGCAAGAACCTCACCGGCTCCTGTTTCGCCCCATTGGGTGTAATATGAATAATATGCATCGTATTATTTATTTAGCACCATATCATTAGAATAAATGCATGAAATAGACAAAGGAGGATGCGGAGGGATAAATTAAGAAAAAGAAAAAAAGCGACCCCACTTTTTGACACCTTTGACGCTCCTATGCGTAATAGCGCTTGGATGTAGCTACCGCAGAGCCAGTGTGGGCGCATTGCTCCATTACAACCTGCCCACGGAAAACACTGTACATCATACATAGACCAGGACGGACTGGGCGACCATCACGCTCGGACGACGCCCCCTCTGAGGCATCACCAGTGAAAGAAAATCCCTCGGATAAGTGATGTTGTGGTGCTAAAATCTACCTCCTGTCACTGAACCTGTCGGTATATGAGTGTGGTGATGATGATGCAGACCGATGCGGTGCGGGCTGGGCTGAGATGTGAGGGGAAAAATGGGGAAAAGGCGCAATGTTTTCATTACGCAGTAATGTCAGCTGTGAGGAGGGAAGCACCTCCTATGCCTGGGTTATCCACTGCCAACACTTGAAGGTCGTGTACCGCAGCTGACATCTACTTTTTGTGCTATTGTCCAACTCCACTGTCTTTAAAATACAATAAAAATGAATTGTGTTCACATGTGAAATAATGTCCCCCTCAACCTTAATGTACTGTGTGCTTGCTCTGGTTCTGGGTGGTTCTAATATTTCACCAAAAAACAGTTTTATTGCCACTTAGTCGGTTTGTTCATGACTGATGCTGAGTGAGTAAAGGCAGTAAAGGGGTGTGTGTTTAAATACCTTGGGTAAACCATTCAAAGCATGAATGCTGTATAAAACCAGCAAAGTACAACGTGCTAGTGAGATCTGCTATGATGCGTACAGTGGATACAGTGGCCCTGTCTCAGGCTCTGTTCCCACTTTAATTTTTTTTATCTCACCAAAGCACAGAAAAAAATACTTAGACTCTTATGTCTTGTTGATGGGACTGTACTGTGTTAAACCCCCTGAAAGTTCCACACAGTACTGTCTACCGTTTATCTGTCTATCCTAACGGAAGCATTCCAAAATAATATTTGCTTTAATAAAAGTGTATCCAAATGTTGACCATTTTTTTGTACATGGGTAATTCCCTGAAATACATGAAGTACCTGACAGGAAGACTGAGGGTTTTCATTGTCATAATTATTTAATATACTCATTATGGAGGGTGGGGAGGAGCTTCTTAAATGCTGCTCTTGCTTTAAGGGGTGGATGTTCATAGTCACATAGCCTTGTCCTTGTGTTTCTTTGACCCCATTAAATACGACAAGTGTCAACACATGCCGAAAGACAGGAAGCTGAGATTTTGATATAAAAAAATGACATCAGAGGTGGATGAAGGTTGAGCAGTTAAGGCCACACAGAAGTGGGCTTGAGAAGGTGTTGAAGGATGTTGAAAAGATAGACATGAAGATAAGGTCACAAAGAGGAAGATGAGCCGCTGTGGTGACCCCCAAGAAGATATGAAGAAGATATGTGTTGTTGTTTGCTGCAAAAACAGAGAAGGCAGAGGGGCCAAGTTGAAGTAGTTTTTCTAATATTTAAGGTTTTATTTTTATGTTTCCGTGGCCTGGTCTGTGTTTTCTAGAATACAATAATTTCCTTGTGACTCACTTAAGTCTACAGTATGTGGGTGTGATTCTGCTCTGAATTGTGTGTGGGCAAACAACGTGTGGGCTCTAGTAGGCGCAGAAACTGCATCCTTTTTGCTGAGATACAAACTTATTCTACAGTAAATACTTCATATTGTATAATGTTCTCCTTTTGCTGTTGTTTTGTGCAGCTGTCTGTCTGGCAGGATCAGTTATCTGCTGAGGAGTTCTGCTTACATCACATAAACATAATCAGTAATGGTATTCTCTATGAACAACGTGTGTAATTTTTGATCTGTATCAGTTGTATGAGATGTCTGGCCCCATGGTGACATTGAATAATAAGAAATATTTACATGTAAAAACAAGAACTAAAGAAATGCTCTAAGCTGGTGTTTGACTAAAGGTAGACCCAAAAGTGGGTCACAGGGCTATATTTGGTTATAGCTGGATGTCATTGTTGAAACCAGTTTGGTTCATTTTCTCATTGAGACATACAGTTTCATCGTAGCATGGGTTCTTACTGTGAGGCATCAGGAAAAACACTGTATTACATTGTTTGTATTTTTGAGCCATCCAGTTATCAGCCAGCATTGACCGTAGCCCTCATGAATTACTAGACTATTTTTGTGAAGTGGAATGAAGTCCTGCATAGAAAAACTGGATCGTGACCTGAAGTAAAGTGAAACTTTTGCAATCCTGCTCTAAGCTATATCACAACCTTTATCTTTGGCCAGTTTGGCAAATTAAATATTTACTAAATATAGAACTCACAAAGACCAAATGGTTTCCAAAAGTGTAGCTGTCAAAATATATAAGATGTAATCTTCATCTTTAAAGTAACAAACCCAGATGACTTTACGCTGAAATTGTTTGGTCTTTTGGTCGTTGTGACTATAACACGAGGTTGGTTCTCTACTTCATTAAAGATGAGCATGAACAGCTTCTTTTCCATGCATCTGCCAACTGTCAGAGTATTTAATTATTAATTTTAGAGGTAAGATGAGGCATGGTCATTGTAGAAGTAAGAGTCTAGTAAACGGCTTTCAGGTTCCCTTTCTAACCATGACTCATTAAGATGACCTGAGACGGATATGGACCAAACCACGATGATTTACACGTGTGTTGAACAAAACACCCATTGTATTTTAGAATATGAGGTGAATTCTAAGGTCAATTGTGAACTGCAGTTCAGTGGGAAGTGCTTACCTACATGTACTGCAGGTATTCCTGTGCCCTTCAAATGCTGGTATCAAACCCACATAATCAAGGAGAGCTGCATCAGCAAGGTCATCCATTGTAGAAACCTCTGTCCAATCACATGCAGTATGCAGATCATCCTGTGTGGTGACAATGAAAGGAGAGCATCAGAGCAGGGTAGGTCCTCAGCCAACTCAAGTTTGGATTCTTGCCCCAGTCTGCACTGGTGATGTTGGTGTGAGCAAGAGTGAAAACCTGTGCCAAATCCCGTACACACTCCACTCCACCCCCAAGGAAGGGAGCAGCCAAAAGTCATTCTTCATTAGGTCAGCTGGTAGAATGAATGACTTTATGTCTGTGGGTTTGATGCCAGTACTGGTCTATATTTAATCCATTTGTTCTGTTTGTAACAAACCTGAATGAATTGGGACTTTTGTAAATATAAAATATACATTAATTTAGTATTTTACTCTTTTACATTTGACTTTTCTGACCTGTGGAGTCTCTTTTAACTTCCGTTCAGTTTGTGGTGACATAACTTCGGTCCGTTCATTCCAATTTGAGACACCACAGTGGGAGGCAGTGGAGACGGAGTTGGCTCCTCTAATGTTGTTACGTTGGGTGTGTGTCTATTAGCAAGAGTGGGTCTTCAGAGCTGTGACAACTGCCCTCTAATCTACTCATCTTTTCCCCTCATTATGCTGACGATGTTACAGCACGTCTTCGGTGTGTCTTATATGTGATGGAAATTGAATGTCTTCTTTCAGTGGGGGTGGAGGATTGGGTAGCAGGGAAGGGGAGAGGGAGTGGTGATCAGGTGTGCTGTGTCAGCATCCCTGTGGATCTCCATGGCTGCAGTGGCTGCTTCCACTGCTTGGTTGACATGCATATCATGTGATTGCCAGCTTGACCAATCCGCTGTGTGTAAGACACATCATATGAAGGATGTGCAGCCATGCATACAGTATGGTGTTAAAATATGTTGCAGTACAATGGAGGTGAGGTGAGGGGGTGACTGTGCGTCACAACTGTACTAGGTGGAATAATACTGACTGAATCTGTGTTTTTCATGTTTAAGATCAGCCAATATTTGTAGTGGATAAATAATATAAAAATGTGTTTAAAAGCTCAAACATGAATCTTTCAGGGCAGTGAAGTCCACATGCTCAGTGGTATTCATAAAGAGAGGACTGTATCTTTTTGGTGCCCTCATATTTACTGCAGCTCCTACCCTCAATTTCTCCTGACCCATTTCTTTATTCCCAGCTCGCTGTCATATTTAGGTCTGGAGTGGCCTGGAAAAGAGTCCACCGAATCTGTCGTACTGCAGATCACAAACCAAAGGAAAAAGATTAAAATTACATTTTTATTGTCACTAAAAAGTGACTACACCTCATTACAGATGGACTCCAGTCTCACATCTGCCTTCCTGCCCTGACCTGTGTGATGTCATCACTCCCACAAGTGTATGGTCACAGGATTTTTTCTCCTTGTGTCCTGTGCATAGGCTTGAACTCACCACTTTGCAATGCAGTTATCTTAAAATGGCATCAATTTGTGAGCAGGCAGATAAGTGATGCTCTCTCTCTTTACCACACTGTCTCTCTCTCACCCTCTCTCCCTGTTTTACTCAATTTCTCTGTCCATGGCTTTTACTGACCACCTCCGCCTAATACCATGGAATCACCTCAATACAACACTACTACCACCAATCCTATTGTTAGGGCAACTAGTGGTCAAGGTTTTTTTTCTTTTACCCCTGCAGGTCCACCAAGTCTAACAAACCTTTCTAGAGTTTAAACATCTCAAAACCTGAACTGTAAATTCCTCAAAATTTACTTAAGACTGAATAGCGTTTTAAAAGCAGAGCAACAGAAGTAGCACGACTCGTTGATTCACTTTCTCCCCAACTGTGCAACATAAAAATATTTCTGCCAATCAACGCACAGAGAAAACTCTTGTAAAGTCATAACTATCTCTAATGATACTGAACTTTGAACCCTTGACCTTGCTCTGTGCAACATATTTTTAGCCTCAGGCAGACCTCGTTTGTTCTTAGGACAGATGGCTATTGTCCTGACAAAACAAAATAACAACCCTGTGAATGAGGCAAAGGAAAAATCATTTGTGAATTCATTGTACGTGCTGCACATTAGCACACTGCATCCACACCTCTCGGCACCAACGTTACTCGACTCACAAGAGCTTATGCTAGCTGACAGCTAACACGAGACGTAGGAGGCAGCCCGTTGCATGCCAATGCAGCATCTCCTCCTCCTCCTCCACCTCGTCGTACTGATTTTCTGCTTCAACAGATGAAACCAACACTGTTCAGTATAGACCTCTGAACAAGGTTCTTTATAACAGGCTTCCGCTATTGCTAATCTTCAATAAACCATAAACTAAATTCATCAACAGTTAGACACAAGTCATTCTGTTCTTGGTTGTAAGTGTATGTTTCAGCGTTTCCTTTTTTTGTATTGTTCCTCCTTCTGTCAGAGGTCCGTGTTGATGACTCTCCCGTAATCCCATCAGTGCCAGCCTGCAGTGCATACTGCAGGCTGCAGATCAGTCAGAAAGGGCCTTTGTCAAAGCACTGTTTGAGGCATCAGAGAGATGATGTAATATCAAACAGAAGTGCTGTTTCTCTATGTTTAGACAAACATCCCAAAGAGGCGGCACACTGGTGGGCCTAACAAACTTCACAAGTGGTTTATTTTACTGTATAAGCACATACGAGAGAACACTTTAATGAATGCTGCTCAAGCTCACCAGTGTGACTGTGTATTTGCACTAGTCTATATTTCTTCTCACAGTTCACCTTCGTGTGTGAAGGCCGGTGACCACACTTGCATTAGACAAGATCAGAGTAACCGGAAAAAATATTATTATGTGATTTTCTTTTTCAATTCACTCTGCTAGAGGTTTATATTTTGTAAGAATAAGAGTAAATAGCATTAATATCATTATCTTGGCAATGTATGTGTAAAGTGTCATAGAGTTGAACCTGTGTGTCAACAGGAAGTGACCCCTAAGGCCTGGCCGTGATGTAGGACATGCAGGAGCTGCAGTACATCAATAGTCAATTATAAAGATGCCGGGCTGAACACTGGTTTGAAGTCAGAGCCTGTGCTGCGACGCCTGCGTCTTTACTCTCCCTAAAATAAATGAGCACTTCACACGAGTTAGAATGACTGCTGCGAAAAGCGATTGCTGTACAAACAATTTAAAAAAGCAATTTGACTTTGTCCCAGCCTCCATCGCGCAGCTTGCGTCAGGACTATTCGCTCAGTTAAATGTGGCTGGTCCAGAGTAATAAACAGCCTTGAATGAGAGTGGCAAATGAGTAAAGTAGTCCTGCTGTTTGACGTAACTCCATTCTCCTCGGGAGGCAGGTTACTCCCTTTCACTATGCCCACTTCCTTCCATTCAG
>NC_024323.1:5622293-5628980 GCF_000523025.1 Cynoglossus semilaevis | reverse complement strand
CTTATTCTGCTAATAACATTTTCCTGATCTGTTTATGTGTGTTTACTAAAATGTCTCAGTTTCATATTTTTTTCACTTGATTAATTAGGTTTGGTAACATGGAATCTGTTATTTTTTTAAAATCAGATTTATATGCTCTGCTCATCTTGAACCTTACATGGAATGATAACTCCAGATGTTGGCCCCTGAGACTGACCTTAGACGTGCCTGTTAAAAAAGGAATAGTTGAGAGTTAAAGTAACAAAGAACTACTGCTCGTGATTGTGTTTTGGCCTTAATGGAAACACAGTAGGACATCAGTTGTACTAACTGGTCTTTGGTGGAAATACTTCACACCATTAGGATTCCACATATTAGTGCTGGGACAGCTGTAAAAGTGTAGCAGCACAGTTTAACTGGGAGAACAGAGCGTCCCTTGTGGGAGATATTCACAGTAAATAAAGTTAAGCAGAGATAACTCACTGCTTATGTTTCCAGTGAATCGCTGCTAACTGCCCTGGGCTCCCTCTCCGCCCGTCTCTCTCATTCACTCCCTCTCTGGACATGTGATGTATGTGTTTTGTGTGTACGGCACTGTGTGTATGTGTGTGTGCGACTGCATGTGATGTTTGTGTACGCCAATCTTGCAGTTATTCTTGCATACTTAACAGAACCGTGACCTAGTTGTCCACACTGGACAACTATGCTAAGTGTGTTTCTCTGTATTTAGAAACCCCCGTATCCCATCAGCCCCCCTGTTTTGTCATTTGGGAGGGAATTTGTACTGTAAACTGCAGAAAAAAAGACAATAACATTTAATGGAGAAATATGGTGCGAGCATGTGTACTGTGAACACTGCAGTGTGTACTTCTGTACTTGTGCATATACAGCATCACCTACTGCATGAATGTGAGTTGGTCTCTGTAAGTCATGCCAGTACTGCAGGCTGCGTGGTGCCCTGCTGAGGCCCAGCGACACCATTCTGCTCTAGAACCGGAGACTAGTGACTTTTTTTTCCAACTATCCTAATTTTGTTTTCATGTGACCCCAAAAGGTGTAAATTAGGCTACATCTGGGTTTGTTTGTAGGATTTGTGTGAATCCAGCACAAGTAAATAACCCCATGTGGCCCACACTCTATGCCCAGTTCTTACTGTGGGATCTGGGACTCAAACACTTGCATCAACCTAAGTCTAAGACCTCAGATGTTCTTTTCTCCATATTATGATTTTACTGCCATGGATTATTCATGCTTTTATAAACTCTAGGCACAAAACGCTTTGGGGCTGAATGCTCGGCTGTTGAACATTAACATATTTTAGACAGTAATAAAAGACATGTTTGTATGGAATGTGCAGCCCAACTGGTCAGCTGAGCATTTGGTGCACATTTTACCTCCAGCTTTATGGAAACACTTAACATGTAGATGGAAATCTCTGAGTAAATATGCACAGTAAAAATTGCTTTTTTTCCCCTTTCGGCCAACTGTAAATACACCAATGCCAACGCCACAGACGTATATAGTGTTTTCTTCTTATTGATGTTGCCACCAGAAGAACATGGACGGTGTGTAAAAACTGGGCAGAGCCACTGCTGTGTTTGTGATGGACTTTGTATGGAACATAAAGTTCTTTTCATAGATTACATACATAAAGATAGAAAAACTCAAAAAGGTTGAATATGATTGGTCAGTACATTTGATTGACAGAAATGCATTTTTTTATGTATGTTTTTAGAGCCTCCTCAGGCTTTTGTTGCCTTTATTATAAACATACAGGAATACAAAGTGTGTGTCCATAAATAGAGGGACTTTCTTTCTTTGTCCCTGTTTGCATGGAGTCATCGGTGATCTCAGGTAAAGGAGTCCCTGTGTGGTGGCAGATGGACGGCATTAATCTGGCTGATTTTCTTCCTCCTCCGTGAGCACACACTGCCCACATGGCTGCCAACTCTCCTACATGCTTTCTCCTCTCTCTGACAGAATTTGCAGCAACATTTGCTGAAAGGAATCTCTCAGTGCTGTCCCAAGAATTCTTTCTCATGTTCTCATTTTCAGCTAAAATTCTGCTCGAACGACTGCAGGATTCCAGACATTGCGGTGCTGTCGGGTCTCAGAGCTCTCACTTGTTGATGATGTACAGTATTGCTTTCCTAAGAGGAAATACCACTCTGTGAAAACAAACAAAGTCAGAGAACAAGACAGTGTTCTGCCTTTGAAGATATGAGTCTGCTCTGTTTGATGCCTGGGTCATAAGGGCAACGTCAGTTGTGGTCAGGGAAAGAACGCCATGTTAATTTTTCATTACCAAGTATTTGCACTGTGACAGAGACACCTGTACCAAACTAAAAGATTGGTCTATGTTTCACCCACTGTTCCATTTTCGCTGTTGGACCAGCGTTACGGTCCATTCACCTGGCAGCAGTTCCCACAGGGACACTTCAACCAACCAGAGAAGCTACGATGACCTCACAGCTGCAATGCAGCCCTCCTGGCTGCACAGTCATACATGTGAAAATCCCCCTTGTGGTGGTCTTTTTATAGAACACAGTGTGTTAGAATTTTTTGGAGGTGTCAGAAGTGTTGAAGCAGAAAAAAAAACTGTGCCAAACTTTAGCGCCCTGCTTGTGTTATTTATATCCAGTCAACAACAATCTGCAAACGCACTGATCCTTAAAATTATGCCAAAACCTTTCGTGCCTCACTTTCCTACCGTCTGTCTCTGTGTTTAATAGGCATGTACGTACACCAACCAAACACACACTTCCAGCATTATCCTCGTAGCTCAGTGGACACAGCCGTTTTCCAAGAGGCTGACTGTGATTCGTTTCATTGGTACATGGTTTGACCCAGTTCCCATGACTCCGTGCTCACGTTTTGGCACTGAGACAACAAATCTGAGATTGATTTGATTCCAGTTCTGCGTTCTGTTGTCGGCAGTTACAGCAGTCTTTAACAGATGTGTCACATGTTTTCCTTGTTGCAGGACAACTGGTTGGTATGCTGCTTTTTATTAATGAAGTTGAAACTATTTCTGATTGGAGTTGACTTACAGTTGGGTTGCAATAGCAGGAAGTGATCCGGTAGACAGGAAGAGGAAGTGATGGGAGAGTTTGCCCACCGTTGGGTGGTTTATGGGGGTCTGCAGGTCTCTTTTTATAAGGTCAGACTGTCTGCCACAGCAGCCGCTCTTTCGTCAGACTGCTGTCACTGCAGGAAGTCACTGTTGTTCACCGCTCAGTTTAGAAACTCCCCAGATTGTTGTTTTTAATAAGTCAACTGCTGTGTGTATTTAAGACATTCCTGGAAGTTGTCTGTTGTATAACTAATATTTTTAAATGTTTTTATAAGAAAAATAGTTCAAAAGCATACAATGTTAATGGTAATAATAGTCAAGTAATGGAGTTAATATATGACAAATATAATATAGAAAATAAATCTGCTGTTTTTTTTATTTGCATGTTAAAAAGCTATTTTTTGTTTTGTTGTTTACTCCTCTATGTTCACTAATCATCGTCTCCTTTGTTTTTACAGGGCAGAAAAAACTGAGGTGTTAAGTGATGACCTTTTACAGGTACTTTTTTTTTTGGGAACATTTAATAACCCAGGTTGAGTTTCAGGGTCTGCTTGAACTTCTTGTGCACTGAAGGATCTCTTAACACGCACACTGTAATGTCACTGTTCATTCGATGACACCTTCATGTGATGATGATCATGTTTGAATAAATCTTGTTGCATCAGTGTTTGACTAGCTCTTTTCACAAAGTTTGGAATTATACATTTTAAAACTTAAAACTAATTAAAATTAAAAACGAAACTACTCGGCTGCACCTGTGTCAGTTCAGATAGACTTAGTTGAAGTAGAGGATTAGAGTTTACAGTACCCCTAATGTAGAGATGTAGGTGTCAGCGTCTTGAACTCACATTTCACAGAACATGGACGACAGGAGAAGAGTCTGTAACGCAACAAATTTGACAATGATTAATCTGGGACTGAGGAGCGGTGCTGTGTCAAGTCTATCCAACTTGTGTTAACCCAGGTGGAGAAGCGTCTGGATCTGGTCAAGCAGGTGACACACAGCACTCACAAGAAGCTCACAGCCTGCCTGCAGGGTCAGCAGGGAGCTGACGTCGACAAGAAATCTGTCAAGTCGCCTTCGGTGAGCCCCTGCACCGTAGGTCTTCTGTCCTACAGCTGTAACAGATGCAGTGATAATAACACACTCCAAACTTTCCTTTTTAAAGAAGAAACTACCGCTCACTATCTTGGCACAATGTCTGGTGGAAGGAGCTGCAGTGCTGGGAGATGACTCCCTCCTGGGGTAAGTACCGTGAGTAAGTAAGTAAATATAAATACAGCATTTGAATTCCCTGTGTCCTCATGTCCCCCCACCCCCGGTCTGCTACTCATTTGTATGTGGTCACCTCCTGCTCATCGACATTGTGTTTATCAACAAACAGCAAGATGCTGAAGCTGTGCGGAGAGACGGAAGAGAAACTGGCCCAGGAGTTAATCCAGTTTGAGTTCCAGATAGAGAGAGATGTGGTGGACCCTCTTTATGTGCTGGCAGAGGTGAGTCAGCAGTGGTCTCATTTGATGAAGAATTCGAAATGGTTTTAGCAGAGTCCACAGTTAAGGGTCAGGGAGTACTTTCAGTAGGAAGGAAACGGTCCAACATAGACCTGTCTGAGTCACATATGAACAAATACCTGTGCTTTTCACATCTGGACAGGCTCAAAATATTATTACAAATGTGATGCAAGTTGAACTGTACAGGCTGTCACAAACCACTTTTCCCTCAGCTGCTGCCAACTCTATTGAACCTGTACAGCTGCTGTTAAATATTGTGACGTTGGAGTCAAAGAAGTCTGATGTCTACATAAACCAGGAAAGGCTGAACCAGAAGCAGCAGAGCCGTCACCCCTAATTTTTCTTCCTTGATTAGAATCATCCACATCAGCTCCTTGCCCCGGGAGCTGTCGGAATAACTGCAGATAGTGATGGCCGTCTCGTTCCTACACTGGCTCTTTAGCATACAACTTTCACAAGCATACAGGACCTGACGAACTGACTAAAACAAAACCACCTGACTGCCTGTACAAACTCTTGATTTTTTTTTACAGCGGAAAGGATTTTTTGGAATTGGCTAACTGCATGTTGCATGGTGTTTGTAGTATTATTTTGAGCATGTTATTATGTTAAAGGCACAAATGTTAAATGTACAGAACTTCAGAACTTTTCTAATATCTTATATAAAACAACAGACTTCTTTAATGTCTCATTTTGGTGGATACTTTCCACAATTGTCCTCCTGTAGGTGGACATCCCCAACATCCAGAAACAGAGGAAGCACTTAGCCAAGCTCGTCTTGGACATGGACTCTGCACGGACAAGGTGAGGACACGGCCTTGTTCACGTATTTTTTAAAATTAAGGCTCAAAATAAAGCCTTTATTAAATGTTTGTGCAGGAAGCATGAGACATGCAGCTGTCTGTTTCTTTTTCCTCCACATACTGTAGATATCAGCAGGCATCCAAGTCCTCCAGTCATCCCAGCACTCTGCAGCCTGGCACCAAGTCCGAGTCCCTCAGAGAGGAGATGGAAGAGGCAGCCAATCGGATGGAGATCTGTCGAGTGAGTCACCAATCAAGATATTTATGCATGCATTTTCTTTTTGCATTAATCATATAAATGTCAGATTCATTAGAAGTCTTTCAAGTGTTGTTGTTTTGTTTTTTTTTTTCAGGATCAATTGTCTGCAGATATGTACAATTTTGTGGCCAAAGAACTAGACTATGCAAATTATTTCCAGACAGTAAGTAATAATATTTAACATGATGTAGGAGATTCTTTCATTTAAGTCATTTGTACTTTTTGTGTAAATGTTGGTGTATTGTTGTGTATTATACACACCTGTCACAGAATCCTTGGTGTAAAGTCTTATTCTGTCCCCTGTAGCTGATAGAAACACAGGCAGAATATCACAGGAAGTCATTAGAGATTCTTCACAGCATCCTACCCCAGATTAAAGCACACCAAGGTGAGTCTGTGTGTGTGTGTGTGTGTGTAGATATGCTCTATTTTGGCACCTGCTGCAATAAAAAGTTGAGCAGTACGGACATTAATGACCCCGATGTGTGACATAACAATCCCATTAACCTATAATTACTCACCTTCGTATTTTCAGATAGCTGCCGCACAAGCACTCAGCCAATGTCGGGGCTTGTTTATTTGTGTGTGTGTGTGTGTGTGTGTGTGAGAGAGAGACTCCAGCTGCTGCTTTGTGTTGCAGAGGCGTGGGTGGAGAAGCCATCGTTTGGCAAGTCTTTGGAGGAACACCTGAATATCAGTGGCAGGGAGATTGCGTTTCCAATCGAAGCCTGTGTCACCATGTTGCTGGAGTGTGGCATGCAGGAGGAGGTAGAGAGCTGTTCTGAATTATTACTGTGATACAGTCACATAGTGTACAATGGTTGTGGCGCCTGCTTCTAATAAGAAGATCAACGACCTCATCTATTTTCACCTCAGTGCGACCTTTGAAGCCGTATTTAACACCTGAGTGTTTCTGACCTTTTCTCTGTCAGACTTAAAAGGTCTTTCTCTGAAGTTTAAAAGCGAGTGGACGAACAGAAATATATTTTAGGATGCTAGTGAGGGAAGTTAGCGGAGAAGAAGAACAGTTTGTGTGACACAGAGAGTGAGAAATCTCA
>NC_024323.1:5611930-5622258 GCF_000523025.1 Cynoglossus semilaevis | reverse complement strand
ATATTCAGAGGATATTTTGCAAAAGATAAATGGTGAGAAACAAGTGTTGTGGTCTATCTGTGATAAAAAAAATCCTCTCAGTGACAAGAAGGAAGTTCCCCCTTCAGTAGTGACAGCGTTGCTGCCCAGGTCATGTTAGATCTTTAGTCTTCTGACTTTGCTAATTGTTTCCTGTGTGTGGGCTGCAGGGCCTCTTCAGAGTGGCTCCATCAGCCTCCAAGCTGAAGAAGCTGAAAGCCTCTCTGGACTGTGGAGTTCTGGATGTGCAGGAGTACTCCTCTGACCCACACGCCATCGCAGGTGAGCTACAACCCCCACACATGCTTCTTTTCCATAACAACAGCCCTTACCCTGTCACTCATGTTCAATAAAAGCTTTAAGAGTATATGCGCAAAAAAAAAAAAAACAAAAAGAAGAAATCTAGCTATTTCATCATTTTAGACCTTTTTTTTTATACCTGTTTGAGAGACTAGCAGGTTTTACCAGGAGCAGAGGTACTCAACAGGGGGTGCACAACACTATAAGGGGTGCAAAGATTTACTGCAGGGGGTTTATAAAATATTTGGGTAACTCAATCATTTTGAACATTTTATTTTGTGCGTGTTAAATGTTTTAAATTTTGACCATTTTACACACATTTCTCAGTGGTTTCTCTACTTAACATTTTGATAATTGTTTTCATGCTGACTTTTATTGTAGCTAACATTTCTTAGCTAACTATCTTTAGCTTCTTGAGTGCTAGTTGCTTTACCTCATTAACCATGTATGGCTAAATGTGAATTTAAAATGTATCTACAAATCTGTCCAAACTTGTTCACGTCTTCTAATTTATTTTTCTCAGTTTTCCGAGATTGTTTTTTTTGGGTTCAGGTTTTTTTGAATGGCATCTGTTGTTGTTGAGCAATATCAATCTGTCAGTTGCACTAATTGCCCGGCTGCTGTGGAGTGTTGATACTCTGCCCAGTCTCACCAGTGCAGTAAAAACCGGAAACTCTCCCTGGTGTTCTCTCTCTCTCTCTCTGTGTGTGTGGGGTTTTTTTTCACTCTTCCTGTTTCTCTCCCACACAGGGGCTTTGAAATCATACCTCCGTGAACTCCCCGAGCCACTGATGACCACTGAGCTTTATGATGAATGGATTCAGGCATCCAAGTAAGATAAAGTTTTTTTATTTACTTATTTTCTGTTTGAATTTGTATGAGTTTTACCACACCCCGCTGCAAAAAAGGTATAAAAATGTAACAAAATGTTTCTACTGGGAGGTTGGAAAAATGAAATATGAGAATGTTTATGAGGGAGTGGACTGCCAACAAACAACACATTTATTTTGTTTTCCCAGTATTCAAGATATGGATAAGAGACTCCAAGCTTTAATGGGGACATGTGAAAAACTCCCTACAGACAACTTAAACAATTTCAGGTGAGGTTTCTGTCCTTTGTTTTTTTGTTTTTTATTTCCAATTATGTACTATAAAAACTTTGGAGTGATATTAGTTTTGGTTCAAATGAAAAATGGTCAAATATAGACCTGGGTATTTCTAAAACCTCATGCTGCTGCAGTTTCCTTTCCAGCACAGTAGATGGCACAGTTGGGAAAGTGTCAAACTAAGCAGCTGCAATTTTAAAGTAAAAGTTCTAAACAAGGCTTTTTGGAAGATAAGAGAAGATTCTGGTAAACCATGTGGACAAAACAAATAATCTTTGACAAACATAATTATCTCTAAGTTTAAATTGAACTGCTGCAGATATCTCGTCAAATTCTTGGCCAAGCTGAGTGAGTATCAGGACGCCAACAAGATGACTCCTGGAAACATGGCCATTGTCCTCGGTCCTAACCTGCTGTGGACGCACACTGAACCGTATGTTTGTTTTAACAGCTTACTTTAAATAATGACGTTATAATTATGATACATAGATTTTCTTTGTACTTCTTTCTATCTACTTTTATTGAAACCAATTGAATTTCAGGGAGGTTTGTTTCTCTTTTCCCAGAAACATGACAGAGATGATGACCACCGTGTCCCTGCAGATTGTTGGAATCATTGAGCCGATCATTCAGCACGCTGACTGGTTCTTTCCTGGAGGTGCAAACACATACTGCATATTTAATCATGCTGAATGACAAATGCCGTGTGTTTTTTTTTTTTTTGGAACCTTAACTAACTTCTAACTCCATCATATTTTCAACTGCTTCAAGAAGTTTTACTAATTTATTTGTATTTTTTGTAGATTTATCCGTTATTTTGTAGATTTCAATAAACAAACATGCTTTTCTTATAAAATAAAAAAAAGAAAACAAAATCAATACTATTTTCCTCCATTTTGATATTATGTGCAGAGTGAATTTTTGCCTGCAACATTTACAGTATTCCTTATTTTTTGATGTTTAGGTTTTATCATTTTTAAATCCCATGAATAATGTATTAATGGCCCTCACAAACACTGCTGAGGCTGCGGCGTCCTTTTTGCTGATGTCACGTCTGCTCCTTCCTTCAGAGATTGAATTTAACCTGACCGGCAGCTACGGCAGCCCCATCCACACCAACCACAACTCCAACTACAGCTCCATGCCCTCGCCAGATGTGGACCAATCAGAGCGCAAGCAGCCGCATGACCAGAGCCGGCGCCCACTGAGCGTCGCCACCGACAACATGATGCTGGAGTTTTACAAGAAGGATGGGTATGGAGCCAAGCGCAGCATTCTGCTCCCCACCTCTCACTCTCACACTCTCTCTTTCTCTCCCTTTCCACCCACGCCTCCTCTCACGCATCTGATACTGAATTCATGCGTTTGAAAAAGCTCGTCCCTGCACATTAAATATCCATCACCACCGAGGAGTATTTATAGATCCCGTTCCTCTACGTTTTTCCCTCAGAAATCTCTGCGGGTCACAGGTATAGATGGATCGGTAGGACTCAGTGATTGGTGCAGAGTCCTTTTGGAGAACATTAACAAACACAGTGCTGTAACACTAGTCCCGCTCCATTTCCATGTGGCTCATTTGTCTTGGTGCTGATGACTGTGTGGTAACAAATCTCTGACAGAGCATGTTTAGAGGAACGTCTCTTTTTTTCTCTCTTAGAAGTTATTTCTGTATTATCTCACCATACTCCCACACCTAGCTTCTCCTCCAGTCTTTTCACCACGTCACCTGGCCTGACTCATCTACCCAGTCGCTGGAAACTCCCAAGCAGAATATGAGCCACTGGCTTTAATATCTTTATAGGACAAAAACTTCAATTTTTTTTATCTCATTCTCATTAACCAACTAAAGAAAATAGATTTAAAAAATGGCAGGCAACATGTGGTGGTCTGTGGGCCACATTTGGCCCCCAGGCCAGGAGGTTGGACCCCTGAAATAGACATTGAAATCAACAAAGTGTTTTTTGCTGTTTACTATGAGCACAATGTCAGAAACGATAACCTTTAACAGGCTCCTATTGGACGATGCATCTTTACATAACATTATCTGTCAACTTTTATTGGCTGTGTCTTATACATTTTATCAAAAGTCCTCTCTGATTGTGATTTTGTCTAACATTTGTCTAACTAACATTGTTAGGGGGGAGACCTTGAAGGACTGTGAGGAAATGTTTGCCGATGTTATAGTAGCTTCATTTCCCGTAGACTTGTATAAAAGCCAAGATCAGAGCAGAACATTTTCAGTAATTTTCTCTAAATTTACTGAGAATGAAAGATGGTCGTGTCCATTTCTTATAAACAGTCATTAGGCTCCACTTTTCTGATCGGCCTTAAATGACAGACTGTTAGATGTAGTCTGTTATCGTGAGCCATCTCATGCATTTCCTTTGACTTCATGTCCCTCTTCCTCTCTTCTCCCCCACTAACGCAGCATTAGGAAGATACAAAGGTACCGTATCATTTTCAACTTCTTTTCCCGCTTCATCAGCTCACTATGTATTTCAGCTGTTCACCTTGTTTACATTAACTCGACTCACCTGTAGGGTACTAATGTGTGTTTGCACCACTCGGGGCAGAATCGAGTTAGTCATGACTTTTTCAACTGTGTTTTATAAAATTTCCAAGTAGTTGAAATGGTAGCTTTAAATAAAAGTAGCAATTTAGTTCTCTCTGATTTGTGCCCTCTGCTGGTATGTGGTGTTTAGTGCTTGATATGTCAGGGTCCAGAGACATTACTAGCAAAAAAATGGAAGCAGAAACTGTTGCTAAATTGTACAAAGATATGTTTTTTCTGCCAAATTCAAAACGGCTAATAGTTAACACAACCCATTCATCATTCAAACAGTTAACTAATTATATTTGAAATACTTGTTAGTAAACTAAATTTGAATACTTGTGTTTTTCTAATACTCTTTGCTGCTTACTGACCAATATAGTGGCATGAAAGCATCAGTATCAGTTCTTCTGTGATCTGAATCCTTAGTAACTGTGATTCTTGCGTCCTTAGCCATTCCTAACGTCACATTTTGTACGACTCTGTCCACTCACTTGTCTCCAGCATGGGTGTCCGTGTTATGGATACCTCCTGGGTGTCTCGTAAGGGCTCGTCCACGCTGGTTCGCAAGACCTCCTCCACCCCTCCTGGCATGCAGGTCCCCGGCTCTCCTGCGGACACACTGATACCAGAGCAGCCCGGAGAACTCGCCACCTCGCCCTGTGCAACGCCTCCACCTGCAGAAAGATTCTGGTAAGTCCATCATGGAGAGAGAAAGACTGTCCTCTTCCCCTTTACACGTCTCCACCATGTTTTGATTTAAACACCACCACCACCACCGTCACTATCATCAGCTTCTTAGCTCAGTGATCTCTTATTGTTGTCTGTGCTAATCATTCATTCATTAATTTCAGTCACATGTTCTTCTCCTCACTTCTCCTCCACGTTTCATCAGTTACTCCCTGGTATTTAACCTTGGTTTCCATTTTTAGCTGAACCAATCAGTTGATTCTGTCTGTGCTGGGGTTTCAGCCGTGGTACTGTTTAGAACTGCTGCTTCTGCAAGTCATTGCAAAGCATGCCAGTATTTCCAGTGTCCTTTTGTGGTGGCTTGGCTTTCCCTGCTTCGGTTGTAAATAATTGGCTTTTCTGTTGACACTCAGGCAGATTTCATCTCTTTTTTTTCCATAAATGTATCACAGTGAAACATGTGGATCCTCACCTCATGCTGGCTCTGCCCGTGTGGCAGACATGAGATAACGTAGCTTCTATAGTTTGGCTCGGTGTTCACTCTCCTGTGGCTCTTTCGGACGGTGAAAGGGTTTTGTGTCTGTTTCACTCTGTTCTGGAGTGACTGTGAGATCTGCAGTGCAAACAAGTCTGTGAGGATTAGTGCAGCAGGTGGCAATATATACAACACAGGCACCAGGAAAAGTTGATAATGCTATGAGCTGCAGACCAGGGCTTTGCTCCATGCAGAGTGAAGACACAAGCTAATCACAGAGAGAGCGCTTCACACTTTATTCTTTTTCTTTGGCAAAAAAGTTTAATTTTTAGTTGCTTCTTGATGTATTTGCACAAGCTCAGTGCCCACCACCCACCCTAAAATGCTATTTTATTTCCTTTTTCTTTTGGCTACAGATGTATTAACACACTAACACCACACATCATTAGAATAGCTTATCCTTCTTACAGTTGAGGACAAAACTATTACCCTATTTAAAGAAATGTATTTTTTAGGTATCACTCTGGTGCTTTTATACAGAACAACCAGCATTTTAACATCTTATATTATTCTAGTTTTGCATGATTGTTTTCACAAAACTGAAAAGAGTAAAGTCAAAGTCATAATTTCGCTGAAAAGTTCAATTAACAGTTCAAACAAACTGTTTAACTGAGATGTTTCCTTTATTTAGTCTCCCTTAATATAAAAACTGAATAATGACTTTGAGCTGCTGGTGCTAAAAATAATAACCAATTTAAACAGATTCATCAATAAATTCTTTTTACTAAAATATCAGGAGCTGAATGGGAATATAATGGGAATTGTATGTGAAGAAAGAAAACTACAACTGAAAGAACATTTTCTTCCAAATGTTCTTTGGAAAAACAAAATCAGATTGAGCTACTGAAGATCGAAGCTATGAAGAGTGAAATATGTATGAAAGATTTTTTCGACACAAATATGATGATAAAACTTTTTTTTGGAGACATTATAAAAATCAGAATAAAAAAAAAAAACATCATCTGTGCTGCAACTTTCTGACACTCCAGTCAATGTTATTGATAGTTCTGCCATGGTGTGAGATTGTCCAATCAGAAGACACTCTGTTACACAGTACAGTAACAGTAGTAACTACACTGACTTGCCATATTCAGCAAAAAATGTGAACAAATGCAAGCTCTCTGGAACAACTAGGATGATCAGAGTGCTGTCAAATATCTTGTTCTGTACAAAAGAGTTTTCAAAATTCTTGTAAAACAATAACATTATTTTCTTACATGGGGCCAATGATTTTGTCCTCTGCTGCATATTGCTGCGATGCGTCTCCCTGTTCAATCACTAGAGCTGTTTTTTGTGTTGTCTATTCTCTTAATGCCTACAGCTCAGACAATGTGTCGCCCCATCGGCCGGACACCTCTCATGCCCATCCACCCTCAGGGGAGGAGCGGCCACCCCCCCCTTACCCCAGTTCCTCCTGCCACACTCTGCCCCACCACTTCTACCCCAAGCCCCCTCCCTGCACCCGCCCTGTGGCACCAGGCCCTGAGTCCCAGCCCCCTGCCTCACCCCCACCCCCAATATCCCTCGACATCAATTCGAACCCCAAACCCAGCTGCCTGCACTTCCCCAAGCACAGTCCCCCTGGTGACATGTCACATGCCCACCCATCAGACATTAATGCCTCACCACTCTACATCAGAACCCCCCTGGTACTAACCCGCCATGACCAGTCCCTTGGCAACCCCCCTAGCTTCCCGTCCTCCATGCCCCCGCCCCCGCCGTGGGCTGCCTGTCCATGTGCCAGGGAGAGAGGACCCCCCAGGCTGACTAGGTAAATACACAAAAACACACCACAGCCTCTATGGATTCTTTACAGAGTGGCAGCTGTGTCGCTCCGCACCTCTTCATGTTTTCTTTTCTGCTTCCCGCTCCCGGTTTAAACGACATCTCAGATTCTGTAACATTCAGGTTGTCTGGGGATGCATCTGACGGTGTTGCCTAGCAACTGAGGATGTTACTGGCTTATATACCGCTGGCTCTTATTGCTGTTATTGAGCAGACGATAAATACATGTACATAAATACATATGGCCACCAATGGCATATGAATGTATTTATTCCACGCTCTGCCCTTATATAATTAACCAACAAAAAGAAACTGCTGCAAACATTTTATAGGTTTGCACTGAAGTGCCAGCTTTGCAGTTATGGAGTCACTTAAACATCCTTCCGAGAGCAGTGAGAGCACTGACTCGCTCTGGAGTGACAGAGGAGGTTCCCTGAGTCACATGTCTGTGATGTGACCCCCACAGGACAATGTGAATCATCGCTGCATATCAGGGTTTCTTGCTGTTGAACCTTCGTTATTTGACAACTCTACGGTTTCTCACTCAGATTATGCCTCTGTGTTGCAGCCGTGTGTCTGACACTGTAAGAAACTGCAGTTATATATACATATATATGTTACATAATCATAACATCTGGCAACTGTAGCAAAGGATGGTGAAGGAGTGGGATCGGCCTACAGATGGAGCTAACAGCTGTTCGATGAAAATGATGATGAAATGATTTGCAGCTAAAAAAAGTATAATGTATGATTATGTGGCACTGTTTTGTAAAACTGTAAAATTATATATATTTACATATATATGCATATATGCATGTATATATGTATATGTATATATATGCATATATGTGTATATATATATTTGTATGTATGTATATATATATACACATATACACACATACACACACATTAGCAGAAGCTACGTGATCAATAACCCATTAATGGTTCCAGAAATACTACAGTTTGGTCTTTTATGTGTACTTGCTTTACTTAAAGTCGTGCTGGCTTCATTTTCATCATGGTTGTACTTTCGAGTTGATGATGATGATGATGATGGTGATGCTGGTGATCAGGTTGGAGGTGGTGATGGTGGTGGCAGCACTGAGGTTCATGTGCACGAGGGCGGTTTAGTGAATGTGAGCGTGATCCCAGGAGAGACCGGACACTAATGTCCACTTGTCTTTTTCAGTTCATTGAAGAGTAAAGAGCTTTCTCCTGTAATTGGACACAAAGCCATCCAGGTGGCAGGTCCAACTGTCCCTCCCAACAGCAGCGGCAGTCCTCAGAGCAGCAACCAGTCCCTTCATTCTACAGAGCACAGTCCACACTCCCTACGCAAAGGTCAGCATGATTTTCAAACCTATTTCCAACAGTGAATACAATAATCAGAAAGGTCTGTGTGTCTGTCACATGTCACGTTTCTAACAACATTTAGCTCCGGCTAAACTTTGGGTTTAGTCATTGATTATGCTCAGACTGCAGGTGCTTATTATAGTCCAAATGTGGCACCATTTTCAGACTTCAGTTTGGAAAAAAAATTTAGCACTAACAAATACAACTGTTAGCATGTCAACTTGATCAGAGAGCCTCCGCTAGATGTAGAATCCCACATGACGGAGGCCTGGGACAGATCTGTGTTGTTTACACTGTAAAATAATAGCTGTTGGTCACATCTGGGCAAATTCAATCAGATTTGGACCAGCTTACCTGCAGTGTTGACATAGCCAGAAGAGTTTCACACTGTACTTATATGACGTGAGCTCGAGTTTCCTTTTGAACAGCGTAATAGAGTAATACTGCTTTGTTTGTTTCCAGGTCCGAAGAAGTTGGCCCCTGTGCCGCCCAAGGTCCCGTACAGCCAGTCTAGTGGGATGTCCGACCAGTCTACAGGTCAGCCGTCACCGGTCAGCCTGTCTCCCACACCACCTAGCACTCCTTCCCCTTATGGACTGGCCTGCCCTCCAGGGCAAGTGCCCCCATCATCTCCTGGGCAGACCCCATTCGGGGCACCCCAATCTCTATCCTCCCCTCCCTCCCTGACTGGAACGCTAACCAAGTCTCGGCCCACCCCTAAGCCCAGGCAGAGACCAAGTCTGCCCCCTCCTCAGCCACCCACAGCCCCTTCCGGGTTCACTGGCCCGGCTGTGGCCCAGGTCCCCCAGCCCATGGAGCAGGGTCTCCTGGATGGACTGTCTCCTGGGGAGAGCATGTCTACAGGTAAACATCAGCCCTCGGTAACAACCCCCCCGCCCCCCCCCCCCCCCCGCCACATCATGCCTCAGAGAGCCTGGCCAGCCATTACAGACAATTAGAATTTAATAAACCCAATATGCTCACTGTACTAATAGAGCGGGAGGAAGGAAGTAGAGAGGAGGGAGGGAGGAAGGGAGGAAGGGAGGGAGGTGGGGCTGCAGCGGCCCTCACTCAGACTTGCAGTGGCTCTGTCCAATGGAGATGGTGGACGAGTGTAGGACTGTAGTTTGTTAAAGATTCCTGGTCCCCAAACACGGACTGATTCCAAACACATTTGTGAAGGAATGAAAGTTGCCTTTTAGACACAGATGCCTGACGATGATACTCTGACCTTAACGTTAGCAGAACCCCTGACCTACACTATGTACTCATTGCTTGTGTTATGTGATGATGTTTCTGGGTAATGTGTGGAAACATCACGGAGGCATAGCTCGTCCTGCTTGTATGGAAGTTGCCATTAGATTCATCATGTGCTCTGTGTATATCTGTGTTGCCCAGACCCTCAGTGGGCAGAGGTAGGTCAGAGGCTTACACACTTCACACTAGGCTTAGACTCTATTCACTGTGTACTGTAGCAGGCGTGGGAAAAAAAAAAAACAAACAGTTAGCCCCACAGAGCCCACAGTGTACCGCTGTAGCCACCTGTCCACCTTGGTGTTCTGATGATGAGGTGTTCTGTCATTATATACCAATCCTTCTGTCACTGTTATATTTATCATTCTCTTGTTCCCCCTGCTACTACTGTACCTTGCAGCTGTGTGAGGCCAGTGTGGGCTAAGTGTGAGGGGGACTTTTAGGGTAAGCCAGACCGCTCCCCCGCCCCATGCACTCCATCTCACTGCCTGGCCTCGTGCTGTGGCTGCCTCTGGGGTCTCCTGCAGCCTGCCTCCAAAACACTCAACAGCTTCCAACCATCTCCCTGTTTCCCTGTCAGTGTGTTATTCCTCACTCTTTGCACAGTAATGCATGGCCTATGGACTTCCCAGAGTGCACCACACTGCGCTCACATTGCAGACACTGTCGGCTTAAAAAGGTCCATCTTAAAGCCCCCGCTCCTTTCTTTTCCCCATTTACAGCTTTACGCCAGCAG
>NC_024323.1:5599863-5608163 GCF_000523025.1 Cynoglossus semilaevis | reverse complement strand
TGGTGAGAGTGGAGGGGAGGGCACAGGTAACCCCAGTCCTCCTCCGGGGGGGTTCATTGCTTCTTTTAACCCTTGGTCCTTTTTTCCAACACTGCCACGCTCCATCTCATTCCTACACAGGAGCAGTCTCCAGCCTCTGCCTGGTCCTGCTGCGCCCAGTTACTGCAGCACATTAGATGGAGACGTTACTCCAACGCCACCCGGTGTCTCCTCTCCCACAGAGTTTCACACACATCCTGTTGCCTCTGTGTTGGTTTATCTGGCCGTTGTTGTACAGTACTGTGTCGTTGTGCAGTCATTTTTGACCTGTCCTTGTTCTTTATCTGACAAATATAGTTGAGGACAAAACTATTAGCCCCACGGGAATCGAACTCTCCTGGAGGATTCCCAAGTGCTTTTATATCAGACATGATATTTTTACACTGTTGTTGGAAACATATTGACGTTGGTAAGAAGGAGTTACTGCATTTTACACTGCATACAGAAACATTCAAGAAGTGTAGCGTTCAGATATCTGTCCAGGGGAGAGACTGGTGCAGTGTTGAGGCTCCATTAGCAACCAGAAGGTTCCGGGTTCAATACCATGTAGTAGCTAAATCCCAGGATGGGATGATTACTTAAATTGAACACGAACACATGAAAGCACACACAAAGCAGTTAAGTAGGCGGTAAATGGACTTGGCGGTGTGATCTTAGAGAGGCGCCGAGCGACATGAACTCAAAACAGCATTGGACAACTCTCTGACTAACACTGGACGGCTGTTCTGCCCAAAAATGTAAATCTGACCCTGACTCAATCTGCCAAAAAAGTGTGAAAAGATTGTTAAAAGAAAAAAAAATCAGTAACATAATTAAAAGTATTTTTTAACTACAGTAAAACTTATCCTATCCTTGGTCCAGTACTATCTCCATAGGGCCAAAGTGACTGTTACTGACTGGTCTATACAAACACAAAAAACAATCTTTGGATCACGGTCGATGTTGATGACATCACCAGGAACTAATCATATATATTAGAACTTATTAGAATAGACCTTTAACAATGTAACACAGACAACTTTATTCCTTCAACTCAGAGAAAACTGTAATTTAAAAAAAGGAGTGTTTTCCCATAACAATTCCTAACGCTGTATAGAATCACTTGGGAAATACTTGCAGGGACATAACACTTCTCAGTGGGAGACAATAATTTTGTCCTCATCTGTGTGGTATTGTTGTCTCTATGGGCACCCAAAGCTGTGACCTCCCAGACGACTCACCACCGAGTTTGCTGTGGTCCGACTTGCAACACAATGAAAAAACAAAATGATTCCTGTGCAGAATGTGAAACACATGTGATCTACTGATTTCCTTTTCTCAAATCAGGGCTGACGTCACACACACACACACACACACACCTCTTTCTTGCCTTGAGTTCAGAATCAGAAAGATTAATATTATTTCTGCTCTCTTCCATTTTTTTACACCTCATGCTCATCACCCATTGCTCTCTCCTTCTCCTCCTCCTCCTCCTCTGGCTCACATCACCGTTTCTCACCTCTCTGCTCACCATCACTCACCCTCTCCCTGCCCATGCTCACCATTAGATATCTTCAATTATGAAATCCCCTCCATCAATGTCAATCTGGACAGCCTCATCGATGAGTTCAGCGCTGGTGCCCCCTGCAGGAAGTCCCTGGCAGTGACAGACTCTCCAGACGGAGACGATGTGTGTGAGGAGGAGCCACAGAGCACCACTCTATGACCTATGAGCCTAAGACACCACTGCTAACCAGCACGCACCCCCACCCATACTTGTTACTGTCACCGCCAAAGGCCTGATGGGAAATCTAACCTTACTGATGCCCACCTGAAAGTCTATAGAGCTCAAACCCTCCCTCACTGCTGCTACGGGCCGCAGAGAATCACATCTGTCACAGTGGCTCGCTAAAAAACAGTCAATGTAATCACAACTAAAATAAGATAAAATGAAAACAACCAAAATGCTATAGTGGAGGAACAGTTGCCTTTCGGTAAAAGACGACCATAGATGAATATTATGTTTTTTAAAAAATGTCAGATTTTTTTTTTTGCTTCACTTGTTTGATGGTTTTTTTTCTCTCTTTTTTTGCCTTATTTATCCAACATGCAATCAGATTGCAATATGATATTAGTGACTTGGACATCGTTTGCGCAGGGGAAACCCAAAGCCTGACATCGCACGGAGCAATTGCACATCCTCAGGGTGAAACAGAGAGACAGAGTGAGAGAAGTCTGGTTCTATTGCTCACAGGGTATTCAAGCTTTGGTGCACATCAGGAACACGGCCGACGGACCAGTTAATGCATTTTAATTCCCATCTCCATTTTTGATTTCCTCCCCCTGTTTGAAGAGCGACATTTACCTGGAAAATAGGGGGAAAAATTGCATTCACTTTAAGCTCACTTTTTACCAGCACAGTATGAGAAGAATGTTATTGTACAGTCAATTCAAGTTCCGAAGCTTGCCTCTGTTTATCGGTGAAGACAAAAGCACCAATGTGTTGTTGTTGTTTTTGTTTTTTTGCATGAGACGCCAATGTGACTGCTTCGTATCAAAGGCCTAAGAGTGGCAGTGTGTTTAATGGTGTGAATGTTGTAGCTGGAATTCCACAGTGGGCGTGGGTGGGTGATCTCCCCCACCAGGTAGATGCAAATCAGGCAAAGAGGGGCAGGACTAATATGGGTGTGATCTACTGGTTGATTCGTACCCACGTACCCCAGGCACGGGTGAACACGCTGTGTGAAGAGGTGGTGTTACAGTGTGATAGTGATCATAATGGATGGGTGACTACACTGCCTTTATATGGTTCACATGGTTCTAACTCCTAATCTAGTTACAAGTGCTTCAGGTTCAGTGTCCTTTGACCCCCCCCCCCCGCCCACACCGCCCACAAGACACTAACAGACTGATGTAGATGTATATAAATATATGAGATGAAAAGTGAAAGTATATGTAACTGTACTGTTGAGGACAAAACCATCGGCCCCACAGGAAATGGATCATATGGTTAAAATGTTTGTTTCTTTTGCTGAAGCATCATTGAATCAAATCGTTTTTATTTATTTATTTTAATTATTGCAGAAAGGTCAGAATTACAAGAACTTCGACGTCAGACCTGTTTGTTGAGCCAAAGCACAAACTTTTAAAGTGTTTTAATGAAGTAATAAATTTGAAGGAGGTTAAAAAAAACTAGACATTATTTACTTGTAATTTTTTTTTTGTTTATCTTTGGTTAAATCTTCTGGGCAGAGTTGGAAACACTACAGGAGCAGAATAATAATTATAGACCTGGGAATGAATGGATGGTGAGGGAGCTGTGATGACACAACCTCCCACCTTGCACTGGATATATACAACTGGGTCAACTGAGAGGAAACGTCTCAAAGTGACCTTTGACCCTGTTTAGGAAATGAGAGGAGAGGAGTACACCTCCAAAGAACACCATCCTCAAAGTGAAAAGACAAGAAAAGTTCATAATTTTAAAAGATTTTACTTGAAAAATCTATCATTTTACGGGGTTCCCATTTTGTCCTCAACTGTATCCAAACTGTACATATATATGACACCATAATATATGTGCTGATATTTATCTGGTGTAATGATTAAAAGATCGGTGTTATTTTTGTCCCTGCACATAAACAGCAGTACTGCAGTTCTGTAGATTCAGGTCATGCTTTTACCACAGTGACACCAAGGAGTGACGCTGGAACCGCGTTCTGCCACAAACACCAATCTGTCAGTCTTTCTGCAGTGATGATTGTAGTCATGATGTCAGACCAGTGTCAGTCACTTCACAGAGAGACAAAGTGATGTCCTAACAGTCCAGGACAAATTTGAAGGCAAATTCAAAACCTATTTTGGACGGAATTTGCATACGTCCTCGCTGCAGATTATGGATAACTGTCAATTAAATCTTAAATATCTCACAGAATGTCAGTGTGTAGGAGAATCATTTAAGTGCAATTACAGTGTTCACTGATCCACCTCGGTCCAGAGGTGGTCAAACTCACTTCCCATAATTCCTCTGAAAAAAGCCATTAATAACACTGAAAAAAAGAAGAAAAAAAAAGGAAAATTATTTTTTGCTTAATTCAGTTGTGAATGATCTTATTATTGGATTTCATTTGCTCCTGCAGTGATCCATGGTGTGCATCAGTGTGTGTACTCACAGTGACGTCCGCTCATAAAGATTTTGGTGACAGTGGCGTTGGTTGTTATTTTGGAGCTGCAGTCATAACAACAATGTAAACTATAGAGGATTTATCGTCTGTACAGGAGTCAGAAATGTATTTATATTAATGGTCTACTTTTCTGACATTGAACCCATGAGAGTTAATATTTTTGGATGAGGGTCCATTGAAGCCCGTCGGCATGTACGGGGCAGTGTCACTGTAACGCTTTCGTGCATCATGACTGGATCTTATCTTAGAGCCACCTTAAGGCATGCACTCACAGTCATCTTAGGTGTGATGTTTATGCTGTTGACGTTCAAAAACAATCCTCCCTGGAAACTCTGCTCATCACTTCACATTTTTTTCTCTCTCGGCCGGTGCAGTGGATATAAAACTTTGTACACCCCTGGTTAATATCCAGAGATTTTCAGCATAAAAGACTTTTTTTTTTAACCAGGAGAATAACTCACTAAAGCATGACGCTGCTTCGTTCATGATGTTCTTCAAGTGTTTTGCAGTGTTGTGTTTCTGCCAAACTGACTGACATCGTTGACTATGAACTGATCATATTCAGCTGTGCTTACATGTTTTCTACTGTTTAAAAATAGCTGCTCTTTCCTCTAGTCACAGGCAATTAAAAATGTAACTGATATTTTGTAACTTTACTCCGTCAGTAGGAAAATTGCTCACTACATTCAACCGTTTTTTGGTGTTGCTCAACTCACCACAGTTCTGCTAGAGCTGGGATTTGAACCGGCAAACGTTCGATAACAAGACAAGTCTTCTGTTTATCTTTTTTCAATTATGGAAAACATTCCATATATTTTGAAAGTATTTTTAGTTCATTCTGTAGTGAGTGATACCATTAAAAGACGACAAGTCTAGTTCTGTTTTCAGGCTCTTCACAGGCAAACAACCATTAAATCCTACTGCAATAGCTGAACTCATGTAGTGTTATGTGGTCGGCATCTCTCTGTTAGATGGTAGTGATAGTGTGCTGGCTAGTATTTGAGGTTTAAGGCACTGTTTCTAATGTGAGTAGTGATTGTTGATATCTTAAAAACTAAAGAGATGAAAGGTTCTCCTCTTGATTTATGTTTCAATGTGAAAAAAAATCCCTTTTCACAGAGGTGTGTGAACTCTTTATATCCACTGTCATACAAACTCACACCAACATATTCTCGGGAGCCACTTTTTGCACACAGTTAGTTAAGACATAATTTAATCCAGTATGTGAAGTCACGTAGGCCTAAGTGGAAAAACTCAATTTGTTTACATTTTGTGGAGTTTATTTTAAGGTTATTAATAAAATTTTAAAATAAAAGAATCTGAAAAAGTCTCCTGCATGATCTTAGAGGAAGTCTTTTAACCTAGGTTTCCGTGTCAGTCGCTGTCCTTTCAGGGACTGTCAGAGGTTGTAGGGAATTCACTGAAGGACTGAAGGGGAATAACAAAACAGTCGTCTCTGGGGTTTCCAGCAATACTGAAGAGAAGTGGACGAAGCCTGTGGATGCACTGCCTCCTGTTCTCATTACTAGTGTACAAACAGGACCTGCTGCTTGTCGAGCCTTCCATGACCCCTCACCCCCCCTCCTCAGCCCACTGCCCCTTCTGCTTAGCATATCAAGTGGAACACAGTGTGTGTGAAGCCAACCTGCAATCCTGATCAGAATGTCAGAAATAAATAAATATATATTAAAGTCTACATTTTTAATAATCTCTCTCTCGAGTCTTGTGAGGTGATGAAAATCTGCCTGAATTCATTTTCATGTCTGACAACTGCTTTTATTTACTTAATTAATTTTCTATAAAAAAATGTTCAGTTTCAGTTCATGACCTAATAAAAAATATCTAAATATTAAAAAAATGATTTAGATTTCTGTTTTCTGCATCAATAGCTGCAGATTAGCAAGAAGAGACCCAATGCAAGGGAAATGTAGTCAAAAATAGCAAATATTACATTAAGCTAACCCAGACAAATGATGCAAAAATGATTGAAAATATAATAAATAAAAGTTAGCATAGAACTATTCTATAATAATGAATAATAGAAATGTCCCATGCCTGGGCCCTGGACCAGACTTTGGACCAACGCTGCTATTTTTATTTTTTCGTTTTTTGAGTCATCGAATAACGACGATGAAATTAGCAAGAGCTGAAAAGCTGAGGAGTCTACAGCAGCGTGTAACCTGTAGGACAGGCACAGCAGCATGGCTGAAGCTGTTCCACGGCACAACGAAACAAGGAGTGTTCAGGTCTGAGGAGGTGAGGTAAGAGAGAAAGAATGTTTCTCTGATCCAAGGAACACAGACATCAGGTACAATATGTTTATCCTTAGACAGTAACATCCTGTGGTACAAGGACAATTGGCTACACCAAAAATCAACTTCAGTAAAAGTGACTATTCTCCTTGAAGCGGTTGACGGTAATTTAACGCTGCTGGACGGCGGGGTCTCTGATTACAGCCGTCCACCTGACTCTGCTCGTCCCTATCTGTTGGTGCTGTACACCTCCGTCAGACAGTGTTGGCTGCATCAATTATTTCTTCGATGAAACATTTATAGACGACTGTAGCTGTAAGACAAAACTAGGACAGAGCATTCAAAGAATACCTAAGGACAGACAACAACAACATACTGCACAGGCTGTCTTCATGCTGGATTCTTGTCCTTTTGTTTACTCTCTAGTTAGCAGTTGGGTCGTTCATGTTATCTATCACTTTTATGCTACAGTCACATGAACTATTAAATAGTTTATGTGAAAATTATTTAATAGTTCAGGTGAATGAACTGCACGAAACACTGCACACAACAGATTTTTGTGTTTTAAAGGCACCAGCCATTGATATAAGACTTTTAGTCTAACCTTAATCCTTAACCTGGGCCTGACTGTAATCTAACACTTATTCTAATCCTTACTCCAAACTAAAATCTCGAACCTCAAAAAAAAAAACAACAACCCCCCCCCAAAAAAAAACAACAACAACAAAACAAAAACACTCAGACACACACTCAGTAAAGACCTGAAAGAGTCCCACAAGTATAGTAACACCAGGTGTATTCATGCACACACACACACACACACACACACACACAACTGGTCTTCTGGTATTTTTACGAATATGCCATCCCTAAAAGCTCTGTTAACAACACAATAAAATTGGTTTCTATGGTTGCGTTTCAAAAGGACTTGTGTTTTGTGTTGTGGGACAGTTTTGTCTCAGTGTTGTTGGTAGAAAAGCCTGATAAAAGTTAGTGAGTCTTTATTACATCACACCACATTTGGCTCAGGTCTCTATAAACAGAACACTGATCATTGTTTACACACGTTTGTCTGCTGCAATGTCTAATGGTTTCAAATCCCCTTTTTTCAAACACTTTGAAATGAGACTTCTGTTGAGTTAAGAGAAGTCACTGAAGTTTCCTGTTTGGCTGCTACGTCTGGAACAGGTAGAACTCGTTGCAGGAATTCTAAACAAAAGCCACAGTTGTCAAGATTTTCTTTGACCTCACTGTCGCGTACACAGTTGCTCAGAGATGCACATAAAACAGGTGGGTGTGTCTGTACAGTCCCTGACTCTTCCTGTCAAGTCGTGTGTGTTAATAACCTGCAATGTTCCAGTCCTACACCACAGGGAGGATCAGGCTGAGTCCAAGTCCAAGTTGAAGAAACTAAGTCCAACCAAGACAAAAATAGTCCAGGATATAAATTTTGAATTTTATTAAATTTTAATTCAATCAGTTGGGGTTTTTAGTCTATACAATAATAATAATAATAATAATAATAATAATAATAATTAACTGGAGTGCCTGGGTTTCAAGTCACTGACAAAAAAAATAATAAAAAAAAATAAGAAAAATAGAAAATGTCTACCTAAGTCTTTAGGGTTTGGAAATTCCCTAATATTTTAAGTGTGACTTCTGGATGCTTTCTAGTTGTGACCACGTCCTAGAAAAGTCCTTGTCGTTGTGTTTTAGCCTGAGGTCAAGTGAATAAAGAGAACCTCGATTTTAATCTCCAGGATTTTAAAGTCAGTGATTGGCAGTTGACTGGTGGACCTGAGGTTTCACTGACCAGTCCAGTCAACTGAAGGGCTGCATTTTGAAT
>NC_024323.1:5545367-5599829 GCF_000523025.1 Cynoglossus semilaevis | reverse complement strand
AAACAACCGACTGGGACAAACACTGTCTTTACCTGTTTTCTGTAAAAATATCGGTAACTGGCATGACGCCCACATGGAACAGACCGATGAGCAGCCAACCTTTTGGCCCACTGTGCCTATATGGACTCCCACATATATAAAAACGGTACGTTTCCACTGAAAACGTGCACAACGATGTGCACAGAACAGGGATCAGCAGGACAATTAATCGAGAATCAGATTGGCACGTCATAACCCAGAAACATTCCTGGATTATGCCAACAAAATCCAGGGCAAAGTCGCAGCTACCAGCGCCAGAAGAGTGAAGGCGCAGAGCAGGGCCATCAGACACCGCGCTGTTGTGCAAATTCTGCGTCTTCGTCGTCTCTGGGGTTGAACCACAGCCAGCGCGACACTGAGCGCGTCGTTTTCAGACATCGGTCTGCCCTCGGTGCTGATGATGAAGATCTGGGAGGCATTCTGACCCGGGCAGATCAGCCTCTGTCGGCGCAAACGCTCACTAATTCCCCCAAAACAGCGCGCGATCCACTTCACCTCTCTGTCAGTGGAAGTGCGTCGTGCGCCCTGGGGCTGATCCACGGGCAGAGGGATGGGGACCTCCAGAGTCTGGACCGCACGAGGGTCCGTGGCTGCCGAGGAGGACGGCGGCGCATCCTTCTGTTTCTTGATGAAGGTGAGATGACGGCAGACGGGACAGGCTATGGTGTCCCTGATGTTTCCGTCCGCGTTGATGCTGACCAAGGTCTTGACCAGGCAGTCGTGGCAGAAGACATGTCCGCAGCTCAATGTCCTCTCACTGGCGGACAGACTGTCATAACACACAGGACATTCCTGTGCGTCCTGCTGGTTGTTTTCTTTGGATGATGCCATAAGAGGCAAAAAAACAAAACAGCAGCCAAATAGTTCGGGTGACGAATGAAAAGTTGAAATAATTGATCGAGCTTGACGTCCTCTCACGTTGTTGTCCCTGTCAGAGCATGACTTGACTTTTGGCTGTGGGTGGAGGCTACGGTGGAAGAACAGGGCCTGCCACCTGTGGCTGCAGCATTCTCACTGACTCTCCTCCGAAAACGTTATTGGCAGTTCAAGTGGCCGAGCTGGTTCACATTTCACGTATGTAATTAAATAAATACATAAAATATGAAATATATTTGCCTATTAAGGTCTTTTATTCTATTGTAAAGGCTCTGTGGTGATTTCATTTTTGACATTTTCGCCACCTAGTGGTCACTGAGGAAAAGCGTAAGTAAGTGGACGCTTCGACTACGCCAAACGAACAATTATCAACTCTTAGCAACTGTAATGCTGTTATAATTTCTCAATTTTAAAGAAATGTTGAGACAAAAGGTCAGAAATATAAGTTACTCTACTTAAAAAAAAGAAAAGGACAAAAAAGAAGGAATAGTTAAGAAACAAATAATAACACAAAATTGCGTTCAAATGCAAAGGACAACAACAAATAATCTATTTTTTGTTTTCATCCACTTACTACTTAATAATTTCCCAAAATGTACATATTTATTAAAAATATACATTCTAATAACGTGTAATCGCATTCCAGGCACTTTGCTGGTAGAATCAGTCAGAATCGACGTCTCAACAGATGCTCAACATGATGCGTTTTTATACCTGGGCCAAGAGGTGGCAGTATTGTAACATAAACTGCAGCACTTCAGTGTTGAAGATTAGATTTTGATTGTCGATTTCTTCAAACAAAAACTGTCAAAGGGTTAATGGTAGGATATTAATAAAATAAAAAGTTTATCTTTTCATTTCATTCATTTTATTTATTAATTTCTTATTCTTTTCCAACATAGTATTTTATTATTTTATATTATGTATCACCATATTAAGAACAAAGAAAATCCTTTTTTTATTTGCTAAAATCCTTTACCAGAACTCTTTAACTATTGTTACTATGTTTAAAAATATGATATGATTTATTTCTGTTTCCACTATTAGCAATTCTCTCTCTTTCAAAAGAGCAGGCTACTTATTGACATCATGGGCCAGATTCAAAGGGTTCATGGGCCCAAAGTAACCCCAGGGCCACAAGTTTGAGACCACTGGTTGGTAGGGAATAGGTGACAAAGGTTACAAATAGGTATTAATTTAGCATTTCTTTCTCCTGTGCCATGCAAAGACAATATGTTCAGGTCTGAACTGCTCTGAACAGGAAACAGCCATCACACACTCACATCACACTCAGTCAGGAAGGATGCCCCCTGTCAGTGTCGGAGGGCCATGATCGGCCAACAGGTGGGCTGCACACCACTGCTGCAGGGTTCAGAGCCCTCAGGGAGTAAGTGATACAGAGGGGAGGCTGTTCTCTGTCCTCATTAATCTCCCCTGAGAGGGGGCGGGGGATCTTCAAGCCTTGATCTCAACCTTTTGACCTTGTCAGGTCATTTGTTTTCGTTAGTCCCCACTCAGAGCCAGTGGCCAGTCCCAGTCCAGACGGTCTTCATGACCCCCTAAAGCAGAGAACATTTCTGAAAGCATCTCCAGGGGTTCTCTAAGTCTAACTCTCCACACTGAGCCCCCCCCCCCCCCCCCCCCAACTGAGTGTCTTTTAAATCAGCACAGATGATTCTTCACATCCTATTGCAGGAGCTCAGCGCTGATCTCTGCCCAGCTCTCTGGTGCAGAGGCGCAGGAATATTTCACTGACATATTCAACACTGTACCATCAAACAACACTGGAGACGTGTCTGAAGTTCTGTCTCTCAGATGCTGTGAAGCAGCTTCAGGTTAATGTCCTATTAGAGGGACTTTTGAACACCAGTTTGTCATGCGATCTCCTGCTGTTCCTGTCACTGTGTGCCATGACTGAGCGGTCTTTCTCTCGCTCTAAAGCCCCCCGTGCTCAGCAGTTGTGGACTAATTGGCTCCCGGTCCGTCTAATGAAGCCTCCTCTCGGGTCGTAACCTCTCCACCTGAGGACTCGTTGTTGCTACTGATATGTGTGGGCTGCACTTTGACAGTGACCTGGTCAGACAGATGCCCCGTGGTTTGAGTCGTGGTTTGGCCGCTGCAGCCTGTACACTTGGAAACTGTGCACTCATTAGATGGGTGAGGTCAGGCTGGAAACTAAATGTGGGTGTTGTTTAAGGCAAACAAGGGCAGGGCGTTAAGGGAAGGAGCTAATGGCATGTTATGAGCTCAGGTTAAAAGATGCCTCCACCACAAAGGGGAGACGGGTGAGACTGGCATGAACAAGGTGCCTGTGTTTTGTTTTCAGACACGCAGCGTCATATTACTCAGATCAATCCGCCTGGGTGTGAGGGGTGGGTTCCCACCAGCCTTTGGTCTGTCATTATAGCAAAGTGTGACATATTCATCAGAGGAGTGTGAGCTCAGCCAGAAACTGATGAGAGAAATATTATCTCAGAATGGAACAAAAAATAAAGTGTTATTATTGTAGTATGTAATACACACCAGGTTTGAGTGAATAGGCTTAACAACAACAACAACAACAACAATAATACTATAGAGTGGAAGCTGAGCTGCTATGATCGGGGTCCAGATCTGCAGCAATGCATTAAAAACACATCATGACACTGTGACAGATAAAGCCACATAGGGCCACAGTGAATTTAACATATTTATTATTTATTACAAAGTAATCCATCCTAAATGCAACCCCTATTTCCCATACTTAAAACTGAATGTGACCCACTGACCTGTCTGTAGTCCAGATGTCTCATATATTGGAGCAACTCGGCAGTATAAATCTTTTAAATAATTTGTATTCTGAGTTTTCCACCAATCTCAGCTCCACTGACTTTTCTTTTCTTTCCCTTCAGTTAACTTGTAAAAGCAGAGAGTTAAGTGTGTCTTTGTAGTGACCGTCCCTGTCGTTTGAAGACTGGGTGTGGAGCTGCAGAGCTCTCCATAGGCATTAAGGCTTTTCAGGTGAGTCTGTGCTCCGTGGCCAGACTTTGTGTTGTGTCTTTTAAGGGTTGTCTTTAGGCTGTAATGAACACCAGCTCAAACCCAGCGCAGCCTCTCAATGAAAACGCTGTGACTTCTGAGGTGGGGCAGGGGGGGCATTACAGGTCTGAACTGCAGGGGCTGTTTAAACATGCATCAGATGGCAGAAAATGATGGTTATCACAAACACCATTTAGACACTTAAATACTGCCCTGCCGCTCCGTAGGCCTGGGGTTTGTCGAGTCGAGAGCAAGGCACTGAGCAGCGAGGGTTCATCAGCCACCAAGCAACCAGGAATACACAAACAACAAACAGGAGATGCAGTTTCTAAACATCCTGTAGGAGCGTTGGCTACCGCAGGACTGCAGCAGAAACTGAAGTGATTCACTGGAACGGGTTCAAGGACACGGTTTAAATCAGCCATTTATAAATATTTGGTCCGCAGGAAATCACAAATAAAATAATGTGGAACTTTTAGCCATAACAAATATTTCTAGGCTAAGTTGTCATTATCTTTAATCTTAGTAATGTAATTATTCTAGAACATTCTTAATGAACCTAACCTAATGAGCATTTCTAAGCTGGCTCATTTTACACTATTTCTTAATTATTGAAGTTTTGGCTTAGTATTTTATACTTTATATGTTTTTACTAACTTCTACCCTATTGTTTTGTACATTCAAATACTCCTCGATTCAACAATGTAATTTCCAGTCAAATTTAGTTAAAAGTCTAACTACACAAAAGGTCCTGGAAAAACTTCCTTCTTAAATATACGATAAAAAACATTTGTCCACTTCTGACAAACAAAACAGAACAAAACAAAATACCCGGGCTTTCTGTTCATTAGTGTGTTTGTGAGCGGGAGTCGCAACAAATGTCTGTCTGCTCCAGCTCTTGGACTCCAGACCCAAAAGTCCAAATGTTCAGGCTTCATTTAAACATCTGTAGAGGTTTTTACATCAACCTTCCTCACATATGCTTTGTTTGTTTATATAAGACGATAGTTTACTCACGAGGGAAAAAAGAGAACTAAATAAAAAGGTTAGAACGGGGGCACAGATACTGTATTTTATGACTTTGGTCGGGAGGAGGTTTTACAAGTGGAGACATGAGAAACTTAAGCAGAGAGCTTTTACTGTTTTGTTTGGGAGAGAGTTCACGTTGGAGACACTGAACATTTCACATGAGTTTTTCTGTTTTTTTTTTCCTTTTCCCTCCACTGTCCTTGAAAAGATTCAGAGTGAATTGTTTCCCTGCCTCTCACCATCCTTTATCCAAACATTAGGAAATACTTTTACTGAGTAAAATCAAAGTTGCCCCAGCATCATGACAGGTCAACACGTTCTATTTATACGGGAAGGTGTGGACCCTGGGACAACTGAGAAGATGGTGGTTATGTACCATCTCCGGGGGTGTTATTTTTCACACAACACCTCTCATCACTTAGCTCGACTGCTAAAACACCGTTGGAGATGATAATTGTTACTTTAGAAATCACTGTGTATAACCAGAGGGTAATTAGGTTACTGGAAGAAAGATGGAGATCAAAACCATTCAGTTGGACTTAAAAAAAAAGATAAACAGGAGAAAAATCTAAGCTTTGATACTGTATGAATTCACTGCATGATAGTTTTGTTAAAGGCTGGGATTGGTCATCTTTCCACCACAAGACTCAGCACAGATAAACACTAACATCACTGTGTTACTGACGTTCACCCAAAACCACCGTCAACTTTACTTCTACTGATATGAAACACACAGTTGTCGACCATCAAAGCTCGCGAAAATATCCAACCACTCACTGTAGGATAAAAATGGAGATGAAAGAGTTCTAAAACATTTGAGATGATTTGAAGATAACGTCTGCTGAGAATCATTTTTCTTTTGTGTTTATGCTAACCTTTAGCTAATTTAATTTCTAATTGTCATTATCTAAAGGCAAATTTATAATAACTGTGTAGGTATTTTGACTTTAAAAACAGCCTAATGTAAGTTTAATTCATTTAAAAAATATTTTCCCTTTAATTCACTTCTGCCATTTTCTATGCTATTCTATGTTTGGTTCTCTTTTCTCAATTATTTTTCTATTACAACTAAATCAGATTTTTTGTATTTCTGCTTTATATATTTTTTTCTTTTGGTTTTGATTTGACTTCATTTAAACAAGTTCTGGCAGTAAAACGATACAATTATTATTGTTTATTTCTTTTCAGGTTTTCTTCCTAAGACAATTCTTATCAGCAATTTCATATGAGAATTTGCTATAGTGCATTTTTCCCCACATCACTGCATTAAGACTGCCAGATGGATGTGATGTCAGTGCTATGACTGTAGCATCCATCATCGACAAACTCTTCATTATGTACAGCTCATGTCCTGAGTGTCAGTTCCATGTGCACTTCACCAACATTACTGTGTTTTTATTTCACTGTTTAGCCAATAAAGATGAAGCGCTTCACAGAGGTGACAGGTTTTAACCTGAGGCAGAGTTAATGACGCAGTCGGCCTTAAGATGATACCAGATTCTTGGCATTCAGCCTCCGCTACTGTTTTTAAAAAAAAGACCAATTCATAGGTGTTTATTGTGGAGTGGTGAACTGCCACTGTGGTGTGTACGTGTACTCAAAGACAGTGCATGTATACACATGCAGGATAATATCATTCAGGGTAAATGTTTGAAGAAAGATCTGAGAGTTGCAACGACGGTTGGTTTAAACACATTAAAAAAACTAAAAAAAAAAAAAAAAAACTAAAATAAAACCTAAATTATCATCTTATAAATATTATAATAGTAAAAACTATGAAACCAACTTATGGCTATAATAAAAAATATTTAAAAAAAATCAGATTAGTAACAGGGGAGCTTCATTAATTACAATTCTAATTTACCGTGATTAATCATGATTGATTGAGGTTAATCATCTAGTGACAAAGGTCAGGCCGTCAGTTTGCCACTGACAAATACTGTGTAGTATAACACCACTAGGACAATTTAACAAGAAGAACCGAAACCCTGTTCCTGTTCTCGTCACTGTTTTTCTTTTTTATCACTACATCAGGTGTGTTCGTGTCAGGTGATGCTGAAACATCTGCTGTGCAGAAATGTGAAAATTAAAATTTGCTGCTGAACATTCACACATGCACAAACAGCACATCCACACTGCATTTTTATACCAGACCACTTGTGGCTACCGAGGCCTTGAGCTAGCCTTGGCGCTTCATGGACACGGAGGACGGATTGAGCTCAGATGGCACACAATTTATGACGTGAGGTGAGGAACCTGACGGACAAGCCGACGCCCCTGTGGGCCGGCGGCCACCGGGAATGGAAAGATTTATAAGTGGGAACTTACAGTTGATTGCATATAGAAAAAAAGGTGCATTAGACGCATAAACACTACGACGTTACAGTTGGTTAGAATTAGAGAGATGTACGTTGAATCTGTTTTATCCTGAAACTTCTGCAGATTTGAACCAAAGTGAGGTCTGAATGATCCATAAATCAAACCTGAGAAAGGTTTAAAGCCCCGAGTCTTCCGGCTTTTAGGACACGATGTAATATATAAGAGGTTCGTGTGGTTTGGTTTTGCTCTGCCTTGATCTTATCGTTACCGTATGCGGGTTGAATGTCCGATGAAGTGTCTCGGCCCCTGTGAAATATGCATACACTAAACAGGTTTCCAGCACAGAGTTGTGTTTATTTAATGCTAATGAGCGCGGTTAGCCCAGTACGCAGGGTTCACAGTCTTTGACTCTGTGTTTGTATTGGCGCGGACTGATTTCATTGTGCTTTGTTATCGTCATCAGTACATCATCATTAAAATGAATGATCTGTGGACGGAGCACAATGAAGTTGAATCTGTCCGCCGTGCAGAGGTTGTAAAATCATTGGCCGTCGACATCGGTGTTCAGGAATGTAGGAAGCATCGGTGTCAGTAGAAGAAGTCTTCGACGACTGACTGACCTCACTTCCCTCAACCCTGCGTTGAACTCCATTAAGGGCTGCCTGCAGTCTGTAATTTCACCAACAGCCTCTTATCATGTTTGTCTTGTCTCTTCCTCGGGGGCTTGACTTCTTGCCCACAGACCAGCTTTACCTCATTTCAGCTGGCTCTCCACAGAAAACAAACTCAGTGGGCATGACAACGGCGCAGCCCACTGGAAGTACAAGTGGAAATCTAAAAAAAAAGAAAGACTAAATTAGTTTCTAATGAGTCAAGAGTCAAGAGACAAATAGTGCACGGGAATGTCTTCAGTTTGTTGTGTGACTGCAGCTCTGCGCTTCGCTTTCAAGGATCATTTGCTGAACACAGGGTAGACTATTTGTCAGGTTAAGTGCCAACCTACTGCACACATACATATCTGCGTAATTACTGCATTCATTGTACTGTGATAATTAGGCCACTCTTGAAGGTACAGAAAAGAAAATACCCCACTTGTTTTGAGGGGTCACAGGAAGTTTATATTGCTGTGCTTATTGGTTGAGGTGCTGCCAAGAAACACACAGTCAGTGGCGCTCTGCAATATATTTATCTAAGCAGTTATATTGTCATGAGCAAGACTATTGGAATGAGACAAATAAGAGAGCGCTATCAGTCAAGTTCCATGTTGTCAGGGCTTTTGGCAGGTGATTTAACTGCACTTGAAAATATGTCTAATAATGTTCTCAATGGAGATTTCTGTCCATTATTCCACCTCCTGCTGACAGGTACAGTACTGGTGCAGTAAAAGTCATTTGAATAGTGTCAGTGGTGTGGAGTTTAAGTTCTTCAGATCTTACATTTAAACCACCTTTGTAAAAAAAAATGTTTGAATTAATAATAAATGTTTGTACATTTACATGCATTCTTTAATTAGCATGAAACGTTTTTGTATATTAGCCTAAATATATATTTTCTCTATTAATTAAAATATTTATTTTTTTTATTTCATCCATTTTCATGGATCGGTCCATTGATTTAAAAAAAGAAAAAGTTAAAAAACTGGGTCAGGACCAGAAAAAAGATTTAAACCTGTGTGTGTGATACTGGTACTGGAGTACCTCAGGGCTCTGTATTTGGTTCTGCTCCTATGTACACTCAGCTGTCATAACCCTGTAGTTCTTGCTTTATGAAATCATTCTACAGCGACCATCACCTTGACATTCACGTACTCACCAAGGTCAGAACACAAGAACCGGACGCCTCGGGTTCTTGTGCAGCTGTACAGGTGAACTGAAGGACTGCCGTTGACTGTTTTTCCCTGGTAGTGACAGAGAAGGTCTGCTCCTCCGTTTTCACACAACCTTGTCATCTCAATCCAGATCAAAGGATCCAACTCCTGGCTGACAGGAGCCAAGGACTTTGACGTAGTCTACGGAGAGAAAGAGGGAGCAGGGTTTGATCAACACCATGGGTGGTAAAAGGCAGAAAGTCGGCGTAGGTCACCCTGTGTGATGAGCCTTTTGTGATAATGTTCTTCGCCCCGCTCTTCTAACTTCTCACAAGAGATGCTTGGTGTATCTGATTATGAAAGAGAGATTTAGAAGTACCTGTAATCTGGAGATGAAAGAGGAGTCAGACGAGGAGCATGTCAGGAATGTTGAGAGAAAAGCACAGGGAAGCAGAAATGGGCCAAACCTGAAGTGTCATGTGTCGTTTGTGGGCCTCCACCTACACACACACACACACACGCACACACACACACACACACACACACACACACACACAGCTTCAACCCTAACCAATCCGGTAAACATGAGTATGAACTCTATAAATACACAATAGAGTTTGACAGATGTCATCCATACAGTACATCAACATGGATGGATGGACAGACGGACAGACAGACGGACAGACAGACAGACGGACAGACGGACAGACGGACGGACAGAGAGGAATTACAGCTTCTGGTTCTGGCTGCTTGTACTTTTCTAGTCCTACTGATGACTCATATAAACTACCAAGACTGGAATTGATCCCACAACTCTCTGATCGTAAGCCAACTGGACAACCTACAGGACTACATCTACCCCCAGTAGTGAAAGTATTTTTTTTTATTGTTTTGAAGTACTATTCATTCTGTATATATTCATTGTGACACAGACTTTAACCGTCAGGCTTCGTGTGGATAGGAGAACGTCTTTATTTCAGCTTTATAAAATATATTCTTCCCCTGTTTGTCCCCATCTTTATTCCATAAACTGCTCCAGTGGTTTAACTTGCATCACTACCATTTGATCTGCTTTACTTTCCAAAGGACACAGCGTAAAATTGCAGGACCTTGATATTTTCCTTCGTCTCCCATAGGAGCATAATGATGTGGACTCCTTTGTTGAAAGCACCTGTTCTCAGTGTGAATAATAGGCTACATTTCCATCCAGGTTATACCCCCTGAGGGACGCCGGGCCCTCCAACCTCAGACTTGATGGACTGTATCTAGTTGCTCGCTCTGCCAGTGAATGTTCTCACTGACCTTTGGAGCATTCAACATGTCGTGTTTTGATGCTGGCATGAGCTCCGTTTTTGGTAATGATCACATGGGAAGTCAAGATGTATTGATTTAAAGAAATATATTTTAGGATGAATCAAAATAGGATAAAAGAAGCTGTTCCAAATTGGAATAAAAAATAAAAAAGGAATTGTTCAAGTGAAGGCTGTGAAATCTAATTTTCTTCCTAGTCAGGCTTGTCCAAACTTTGGTTTTTAAGGGCCGACCTGATTTGATAATAATGAAACTCAGTTAAGCCCCAGACCTCCTGTGATTTGTCTGGATACAATTAAACAGCCTACAAATACACTCCATTTTAACAAATTCATTTTGTGCACAACAATGAACTGTGAACGCAATTTCATTAAATCAAAGCCACCCAGATTTGAACAAATACTTTTAATAATATTCTCATGCATTTTAGTCAGAGAACTCAGCAAAACGCTCTGTGCTACAGCAGGCTGTGAGTAATCTGTTTTAACCTCACTGTAGGTGACTTAACATTTCTACTAAAAACAAGAGATGATGTCATTTCTTATTGAGAGTAAATTAATTGCTTAAGGTTCAAGTTTGTCCAGAGGTTGTCCAAGATAACCAGAAGTTAGAACAGAGAATACAAATACTCTAGTCAGTTGAAATAGGCAAAAACTGAAAAAGAGAAATGCTAAGAAAAACACATTAAAAGAAATTAATCCAATTGAGCTATAAAAAATATATAATATATATAGCAGCCATAATTGTGAAGTGAAATAGTGTTTCTCAAAGTGGGGGGCGGGCTCCTTTGGCTTATATATATATATATAGTTTTATATATATATATAAAAATTTATACATACACTTATAAAACGTTTTAAAAATTGCTAGTCGGAAACTTTAAAGCTGAACGGAATTATTATGGGCTGTATCTAAAGAAACGCCCATATATGGTAAAAAAGATGGAATAAACATGTCAGAATGAGGTCATTCCTAAAATGATTTCTATTACATGTGTATGGAGAGATCTGTCTGGTTTAATTGGATTCATATTTTTCAAACTGCAGAGATGAACCACATCAGCGCGGCCATCAGCAGTTGGAGGAGAGGACTCAACCAATGCCAGTTTCTTCCTTTTATAAAATGCCCATTCATTACTAGGAAACGTCATGTGTCTTTTTTTATTCTTTTCTCTGTTAATACAGAAAATCCACAGACAGACGTTTACTGCAGGCCATGCACAAACCTGGCCCAGGAACAGACAGACGGTGTGAGGCTGCGTGAGCTCTGTGACCTGCCACGACAGGACACCGGCCAGGGATAAGGCCTCTCCTGCAGGATCAAGGCACCAAATCTCCTCACACTGTAAAGTTATGCTTAAACTCAGATAAGATGCACTCTGGCCGAGGCTGCAGAGAATTTATAGATATTTTAAAGAGCCTTAGCTGCAGCTGAAGGGCCTTGAAGGAGGACTTAGAAGGTTAGGGAAGTGTCGTGATCAGCCTCTCAGCTCACCTAATAACCCTGTCATCAGACCAAGGGCTTTTCCTCCACACCAGCTCGGCTGCTCCCGCTGTTATTTAGGTTCTGTTTGTTCTTTCCAGGATAAAGCAGCAGATGAGATCATCCATCAGGCCACTTTACTTTACCCTCTAATGGGCTCCGATCCCTGACATCTGGAGGTTGCTCCAGCAGTGACGTTAACGTTATTTAGGTCTTTGATTGCGTCTCCGACTTTTTACCGTTGGCTTGAATTGCAATTAGAGCGTGCACTTGAACGCAGATTTATGCATAGAAAAATACACAGGCTGTGCACCTTCTTTACACTTTACTGTGTTCTCAACTATTTTAAGCTGAAGAAGTGAATTTCAAAAATGTGGTTGATGGCATATTTCTGGCATAGTGATTTGCTGTATCCGACTCAACGTCTGCTATATTAGATTCAGTCTACAAATCTAGATTTCTATATTTAAAAAACATTTGCACATAGCTGGTGTAGTTAAGCATATATTAGCTATGCTTAGACTAATGCATTTTGGTCAGATGCTCTTGTTTAATTGATGGCGCATATCAATTAGCTCAGAAGTAGCTAAGCGTTATCCAAAGAACCTAGATGTTTTGCAGGCAAAAGAAAATAACTGTGTAATTTCAACTGAAACAAACAGTGCCTTAAAGAAGCTCAAGAAAAACAACAAAGTAATGAAAAGCATGCAGCTGAAACAAAAACCAGGAGAAGCTTTGTTTTGATAATAACTTACAACAGCAATTCAATTTACTGTAGTCCTCCAGTAATACTTCATAAAAACAATTATTCTTGACTCTTGCAGCATCGTCCCTGCTGCTGGGATGTTTGTTTACTCTGTGTGTTTACACAGGAAATGCTACGACTGGCAGGTGCCAAACATCTTTAGCTGGAAACCGAAAACAGCAAAACTCACGCAGAAAATATGGATGTCAAGTTAGGTCAGAAATTACAATAAGTTACCCCCCAAAAATGTAAATCTATCAGTCACAAACATACTGTTGCTAATTAGCTACATGTCAGCACAAAGGACAGCTATGAAAGTTGACAGAGATTTGTTTCTCGTTCTGGCCCCACACTTCCTTTACAATTGAATATAAAATAATCCCATCAATACTAAGACACAAATCAGGTCAAAGGTGACTGAGTTGACCACAAAGAAAACAAACAAAGAAAACGTAGTTAAAACCAAAGAACCTTTACTGTTATATTTACAGATATTTTTCTCCCGTTGTGAGCTGTGGTTATAAAACTAAATGCTGTGGAACAGTCGCTGGCACCGATGTGGTGATTAACAGCTGAATCATCTCCGACTTGCACGACCTTGGATAGCATTTTTGGGTTTCTGAGCAGAAACGAAGTTCAATAATTCAGCTTCGATTCAACGACATGCTGCAGAAAGAAACGTGTAGGAGAAAAACAAAGAGCGCCTGTGTTATTGAAGCAAACATCACTTTTTTTTACATCTGTTTATTTGTGCTGTTGGACTGGGGCAAAGAAAATGTTGGGATTTAAGAAGACAAACACACATATATATCACATATAGCAGTGTGTGAAGAAGAGGAGATAAGGGGTTTAGGTGCAGGGGGAGGCCGACTCTTTGCTGAAACTCTGACATGGCAGCTCTGGTTTAATCCTGCTAATCCTCTGCTGGCTCAGGGGGTCACTAGGCCTTTGACCTTGCACCGCAACGCACACATTAGACACAAACAGAGCTTTTAGCGATGTCTCACAGTTCAACACTCACACGTCTTCATCGTGACATGCCTCGCAACTCTGTAAATAATTGACTTTTATGGTTTGTTAGAATTTTCTGATAACATTTGTTTGCGTAAAACTGCAAGTTGACTCGGTTAAAATGATTCCGAGGCTAATTAAAAAAGATTACGAGGCCGATTAGCCGGGACCCGCAGGACCTTCTGATACGCGACACACACTCACACGTGTCTGTTGTTTGTCTGTTGAATTCCAATGTAACAGATGATTCTCTCTCTCCAGAAAAACATTTGTTTCACGGTCATTACTTGTGTTATTTTCTGTGTTTGACATCTGCCAGGACTTTCTGGATTAATGAGTGCATTCGTTTTAATAACACAAACTTTTATTTTACTCTTACTCTGTCCAGGTTTGGGTAAATAAAACACGGCTTTCACCACACTGATGCCAACTAGTGTTTCACTGAAGTTGGTTTTATAACCACAGCTCACACCAGGGGGAAATCATCAAACGTGTGTCCATCTTTTAATTAGCACGAACTTAAACAACAACAAAACTACAAAAAAAGCTCAACTAGGAGCTGAAATTGATTCAAAACAAAAACTTAGAATAGTAAAAATAGGCCCCAGTATGCCAAACCAACGGAACTAACCAGCTGATTTAAACAAATCAGATAAGACGGCACAGCTAACCGACTGTGATAAAAACAACTTCCTACCAATAGGTTCTCCCTGTTTTAAATAGCCCCCATGGGGTCACTGGAAATTCAAAATAGGGTCAGAAGCCAATAAAGCCTGGGAACTATTGACCTACAGTACATTTCAAACATCTAGTCCTGACGACCACTCAAGGCACTTTACACTACAGGATCAGCCACCTACCTGTGACATATGACCTACAGTGACTGGAAGTAAACCCACAACCCTCCAAGTGAACAACAAATGCAGAACCTGCTGAGCTACAGCCAGAATTAATTTGATTTGATGATTTTAGCATCTTTTGCTTTAATTTTGACTGTAAATTCCACACAGCTGTACTGTATATTTATAATTCCATAACAAACCGTGACCCCCCTGCCCCCGTCCTCTTGACTTAACTTTTATTCCATCATAGGATAAAAAATAAGGGCAAGTCATTTCTGACCACGGACATGGACTCAGATTGTAATACCATCTGTTTCAGAAAACAATGGCTCATAATGTGTTCAGTCTGGAGGATTGTTCTCATCCTTTGGCAGTGGCTGTGAGCGGTCCCACGGCAAGTGACTGTGAAGTGAGTTAACGCAGGACGAGGACGAGGAGGAGGAGGAGGAAGGTTTTAAATGAAGTCTCCATAAACAACAGCAGAAGGCCAGATTGTTCTTTTTTTCTGAAATGAAGACAAATGTTCCAAAGATGCAGTGTAGTGTGGTGTAGTGTAGTGTAGTGTAGTGTAGTGTAGTGTAGTGTAGTGTTGCATCCCTGACTTTAATGACTGCAGCGTAAATCTGAACACAAACTACAAATGATCAGATTAGTGCATCTGTCACTAATGAGATTTCCATAACTGACTTCTCCTCAAGATTCCAGAAATGATGCAACAGTCATTCTTAACACACACACACACACACACACACACACACACACACACACACACACACACTGCAAATGGGAGCATTATAAAACAAACATGTTTATCTAATAAAGGAGAATGGTTACATTATATAAAGACAGAAATTCATCTTGTTGGGCAAATACTTACTCAATACACCTTGGCAGTGATTCCATACAACTCTGTGAGTGGGATGTGACCCAATTTTTTTTTAATGACCCCCATTGGCCCCTCCTTTTAGTGCTACGTGTACATAAAGTACACACAACAAACTAAGAGGGCCGGGGAAGGATAAAGGCTAGTGCACAAAAAAGAAAAAAAAATCAAAGAATAAAAACCAAAGAATTTAAAACCAGTTACACGAAATGCTGCAATTTGCAGGACGAGTAACTCATTTGTTGACATCACACAGATGTAAGATCACACATACACACATGTTGAATATTTTTCTAATCAAGAAAGTAAGTTTACAGAGTTTCCTCCACAGACATTCTGTTGGTTCTTTGCTGCTGTAATTATGAGTCTAATCTAGTCTGATTGTTCCATCCAGTCAGAACGCGTTGTCGAGAATTCACAGACTGACCAATCCTGCCTCTCCTCAAATCAGCCTACTATAATTAAACACTAAAACGGGATGACAACAGAAATGGTAATAAGTACATGTTAATGAAACCAAATTATGCATCATGATGTGATTAGATTGAAACATTCTTCTGTGCACACGCATGTATAAAACATTAGCCAAATTAGGTCTTTCTTACTATCCGTGGCTACGTATAAGTTGACAATTAAATGTTTTAATTTTGTCTGTCTGCACCCTAATTCCATATCGCAAAATACAGGTGTCTTTTTTATTTGAAATTACAACAGGAAGTGCCACATATTAACTGTTGTTAAAAAACAAACAAAAAACCCTTCCCATCTCTTAATCATCATGAGCTCTTCTACCTCTGATACTCATTTAGGGTTAGACGTTACAGCGTACATTCAGAGACGGCCGGGCCATAAATCCTCCATTGTTACGGGAGGTTACCTTAGCCGAGGCGTGTGTGCTTCTGTGCTCGTGAAAAAAGGGAGAAAGGACTGGTTGCTTTACACTTTTGTTATTCAATACAGAATCACTGATCGTGTTATCGGCAGCTATTCACGCAACACTGGTGTAGCTGCCGGAGAGACAATACATGTTTGTCCTAGAAACGTGGTGTCATCGTGGCAGTGTGTGGTACGGGTGTCCCAGGGCGTTTGTTTGACTGTGAGTCTGCCAGCCACAACTTCAGGTGTGAATCAAAACATTTTCAACCAAACAAAGACGCTCTGCATCACAGATGAAGACACGCTGGTATACTCAGAGCTAATTTCTCTAGTTGTAAATGTGTTTTGAAACACTAGCTGGCATAAAGTGCTGATAAATGGCTCAATCTTCTTCCAGTTACATGACCCTGAAAAGGGATTTTTTTTTGGACTTCTGAGCAACAAAGTAAATAATGTAGCATTTCGACCGCTGGGGTTGATTCCAGTAAGTCGTGGACAGTGCTTAGAAAAACAAGCGATGAAGTCGACCTCTGTCTGTTTGGTTTTCACATTTCACGTGTTGTAAATTTGGACATAGCCTTGTTGGATTTTCATTGACGTCGCATGATTGGCTATTTGTCTCATTACATTCCGGTGGCAGTTCATGTCTTTTATTGGTGTTTCCTGATAGTAAAGTGAATAAAATGCCAGTTGGGATTTCATTATTTTACGGCTTCCTGAACTGGTGCCACTGTCTGTTTATTTTGAAAGGTTAAACCGGAAATTGCCTCTCCTACACGCTGTCAGCCTTGACACGCACTGTTGCTTAGTGTAGAAAACCTGGAGCTGCCGTGTGAGCGCTCTCACACTGAGTGAAGTGATGGGAGTCTACTGTGTTCCTGCGTTGGCTGCTGCTGCTGAAGAAATGCTGCCAATAAATGTTTAGTGATTTTTTTCTAGTTGAAAATTAAACTATTTTAAATATTTTTTTCTGATGTACACGTCGTAGTGAACCAGGAGGTGCTGGAGGAGGTTTAGTGTCCCAGTTGACTAATTCATGTTTGGGAAATTACGCACGGACGGCGCAGCACAGAGCCATGGCACAGGAGTGAGGCGCCTTCGCCAAAATGCCAGCTGACTGGAATATAACTTTCCCACGGCGGTCCTATGGAATATAGTCCGATTTTACACAGCATACATGTTGTGCCATCATCCCACGTGAAAAACAGACACTTTGTCTTCTGCATCATGCTGTCCCTGTGGGTCTACATGATCTACTGCTGTGTGGACTACTGCTCGACGGCGACGAACGTGACCTTCCGCTCCGTGAGTAAAGCCGAGGGCGAGCCAGAAGTTGATAACCAGGGCTCCTCTTTAGGAGCGCCCAGGGACTTGCTGAATAACGAGAACGACTTGGACAGCAGAGGAGACGAGTGGGATGAGGTCAGGGGTGAGGCCAGGGTGTTGGATGATAACTCCCTGTCAGGTTCCCTCAACGAGTCGGAGAGTAAAAAGCTGCCACAGGCGATCATCATCGGGGTGAAGAAGGGAGGAACCCGGGCGCTGCTGGAGTTTCTGCGCCTGCATCCGGACATCAGAGCCGTGGGAGCAGAGCCGCATTTCTTCGACCGCAACTACGACAAAGGGCTGGAGTGGTACAGGTACCGTGTACATCACAGTATTCCACACAGTATCATATCACAGGCGTGGGTTCTGTCAAACAACAGGTAGAACTATGCGCCACTTCTCACGCAACTGATGCGCCACGCGTAACTGAGCCATGGCACGAAGGTGGTTTATGGCAGAATAATACTACTAAGTGTGAAGTATTCACAGGACTAAAAAGTACACACAAATGAAGTAAAGGTATTACAAATAAACAGTAAAGGAAATAGAAATGTTTAAAATAATAGCTGTGACTCCGATGGTAAACATATACTTTTAGTACACACTACGCAAATATTAGTCCTACTATATTCAGGTGTATTCGAGTACGCGCTCCGGCTGCAGTACTAGCGCTTTCTGAGGAACTTGCAGAAGAATATAGTCAAGGTTTTTGTTTATACTCATGATACTGTTTAATGAAGAACCATTCCAGTCAGTACTACTGCAACAAAGCTGAATACGTATAAATTGGTGCACGTAGATTGTGCAATACCACGCCATGGTAGTACTACATTAACTAAAGAGACAACGTTTAAATATTTTACAAACATTTACAAAGTACCTTAGTCACTATTACAGGTGAATCTGAGCTGCTTCATCAACCAAGAGTCATTATTTATTTTAAATTTAAATTCAATTTAAAATAAATTTAAATGCATCTTACTTAATACAAATAAATTTAAACGTGTCTTACTTAATACAAATAAATTTAAATAAATAATGCAAAAAAATAGAAATGGTACTCAGTAAAAAAATTCCTTTCGGAACATTCACTCTATGCTGATGAGAGACCATTTAAATAAGATTAAAAAGTAAAACTAAAGTATGACAGGTGACATTACTCAACAACTAAGACCTGATTAAAAAGAAATGGTTTTTTTTTAGTATTTTATGCAACTCTTTTCCATAGTTCCTTTACCTAGTATTACTGATTTCCTGCTTGTTTGCGTGGCCTTCACTCCACTTTCCTGGAACTTTTACACAAATGTCCTTGAATGTAGCTGTCCTCTGGCTGCCTGACAGAGATGGAGGCAGAAAAACAACTAAATTAAACATGCATAAAACTCTGTTCAAATAAAAGTTTTTGGAATAGGAAGCAGCTATTTGTGTCACGTTGGCATCTCCTGAAGTTTTTTGTATTTTTTTTCTGTCACGGCAGCTGTCGTCTTTGTGCTTAGCCCTTCACAATCAACTCAGCTATTTAGTCACAGCCTGTTCCTTTTAGACAGATTATATTTAAATAAATGAAGAAAAAAACCAACTCTTCTGTCCCACATTTCTACTGTACAAGTGGATTAGAAGTTGATGTTTTACATCCACGGAGCTGCATTGTTAGAAGACGTCTCTGCTTTTTCATCTGTTTGTTTGAGCCACAGATTAACAGCAAATGTCAGTGGTTCAGAGCTGACTCCATTATAAAGCAACCATAGAGGAAGTGAAGCAAAAATTCAAATAGTTCTCCGTTAAGATCCTTTTAGGAATTTCCGGATGGGATGATCACTCTTTAAACGGTGTTTTTGAAAACCTAATGGAATTTTGACACGCAATTTACAAACATGAGCAGGGAATGCGTGTGAGCGATGAGTGATGTCTAAATGAGGGAGTAGCCATGCAGCAAAAAACAAAACGTGAAGATCACACATGGCAGATGTGTATAATTGAGACATGTCAACTTCTCGTCGAGGGGCTTGTATTCCAACCATTAGGAAGCAGAGTTGTTCCTGGTCAAGACGCTAACAGCCACAGCCGTACTCTTCTCTTTTGTTTTTAAATGTGTCAAAGTTCCCTGAATGCACCTGTCACAGACGCCTGGTGTTTCAAAGACAGAAAAAAAAAAAAGTAAAAACCTCTGCTAGTTCTCTGTTTGTTCTTAAATCTCAAAGGAGGTATTTTCTTTTTTCTTTTTATTTATTTTCTTATTTTTTGTAAGCGAACAAGACCAAAGTCATGCTAACCCATTTATCTGTACGGACTTTTAGGTCAGGTTTTATAGCCACCAACCACCACCATCAACTTTGATGATTTTTCATGCTCATATACGTCTCCTTCCACAAACCACAACTAATGGCTTCCACTGCCAGAGAAGAACATTTCATGCATTTTTTTTCATTATAACATACGTGCGTTATTGGGAATTATGAACGGATAATAAATCAAAATAAACTAAGACACACTGTATATAAAGAAAAAAAACACAAGTTGTAGTGCTTCTTATTGTACCTCTCCTGCAGGGGGCGTTATCAGGTGTTTTTTTAACACATTTTCACACATTTAGACTACTAGATAAACAAGTACCCGAAATGAAACATTTAAACCTGGAATCCAACTAAACACCTTAAACGTCTTTACAGATATTGAAAAAACTCAACTTCACTCTAACAGGCTCTGCATGACAACTTAAATGACTGCGGATCACACACTTCATTATGTGATACTGTATGTATTAAACTCCTGCGAATGTGACAGTCTGAAGGGTAGAAAAACATAGAAATCTGATCTGAAATCAGTCCACACTGACGTGTGATCAGATGCAGATTCACATCTCTACGTCTCAAACTTTGAAAGTCTTTCATGCTATCCAGCCATGCTGACCGTCTCTACATAGTGCAGACCTTGGTCAGTTGGGTCAAATCTGGTAGTGAGTCCTCTGCTTAAATACAGGAGGACAGACAAAACCGTAGTCTGAGTAGAAAGTGTGCCGCACCCCTGATATTGTTTTTCCAGTAAACAATCACAGTACATGCAGGTTCACCTACTAAAAAGTAGAAAATGCAAGCTGTGGAAAACCTTCCTACAGATGAACACACCACTATACACTGCTAGTGATCCAATAAAACCATTAGAAGTATTACTTTTGTACAATCCTACAGCCATGTATGCAGATGATCATCCAAAAGTGATCTGTCATCTCTTCATTCTCGGGCAGCTGGGTCTTGTTGAAGTAGAATTTAATTTTTAAACACGTCCAGTGAAATTAAGCTTCATCTTCTGCAACGTCGACCCAGCTAATTAAAACAACTTGGCCTGTGTGGTCTGGGTGAGAGCAGTGATTCCATACAGTGGAGCACCGTGACACCAAGCTGACCATTCATTAACATTTAGGCCAAGTGATGTTCTGGATATTTAAAAAAAAAAACTCATCCAGACGCAGTCTTCTGCCCTCTGACATTTATTAACCTCAGTGTGCGAAAGCCAAAACATGCAGCCAACCAGGTGAAGACATCCGACCATATGTTTCACTTCAGTGGCCCAGACTAATCATGGTGAGCAGGAGAGGGGCAGCGAGGGGCAGTCCTCTGGGTGGGCTTATCAGTTCCTGTGGTGGCATTGAGCTGTGGCCACACCATTTATCTGCGGTGATTGTTGTGTCCATCCTGCTGGAGGTCTGCTGTGTCCATTCTGACAGAGCCCCATAGAGAGCAGAGGCCCCTGCACAGCAAGACGTCTGCCACAATACAACACTTTTTAGCTCAGAAGCAAAAAAAAAGAAAAGGAGAAAAGGGCAGACAATTGTGCACACTTTCTGTCAGCGAACGCAGCAGACAAGTCCCTAAAGCCGTGGGAACAGCCCCGTCCTCAGCCCCGCCTCAGCAAAATTCCAAACTTCCTCCTGTGTTTTTTATTTGCTACAATTTAGCAGCTAAATTATCACAAGATCACATTAAACCCCACCAGGTCCTAATAGGAAGATGTGACTTAATTAACAATTGTCTTTCCCTGCGGAGGCTTCAAATGTGCAGCTTTCTTACCATTTACTGAAAGTGTCAGACATGACGACGGTCTAATTCCCCTGCCACTGGCAACTCAGATGCAGGCCAGTGGCAGATAGAGGGCAGTAAATTTAAAGTGAGCCTTTAGAAAGTGCAACAGTATTATGGAGCTCCATGAAAGGAGGTGCTGAAGAACCCCCGGGGTCTGCATTAACCCTGACAATAAAAGAGGAGACAATTAGTGTGAAACATGTTTTCTCTCCCTTCACTTTGTATGCAAATGTGTTCAGAAGGGTGAAAGTGCCTTTTGACGAGACCCAGCAGGAGTTCGTCAGAAAAGAGCATTCACTGGAACCCGTCCAAGAAAAGACTCCGACACTTGGTTTGAGCTTTTTAGCCCCCAAAATTGACTCCTGGAGATCTTTACGAGCGCAGGAGACGCCTTTCCCAAGATGTGGGTTCGTACGAGTCCAATTGTTGATGTTCTGCAAACTCAACACTTTTAGCTTTTTCGCAAAGACACATGGGAATTGGTGTCGAGAGCTCTTAATAAAACATCTCTCTCTCTCTCTCCTTTAAAGTAATGTGTCAGCAGGCTGACGGGAAAGGCAGCAGCACAGAGGTGTGTAATGAGACGGGGTAATGAAAGAAATCACACATGCTTGATGATGCTTCAAAATGAACTTAAAAAAAAATAAAACATCTAACTTTTATCTGTTGTGTCTGCTGTATGAATTAAATGAGGCCAGCTTTCCTTGAGTACGTCCTCTCAGTTGTCCATGTAATGTGCTCTCTCACCTCCCCCTCCCATCGCTCTGAAGATTGAAGATTTAATTTGCTACAACAACCCCCCGGGCTTTCGCTGGAGGCAATTTGTCAAACCGCAGCACTTATTACAGCATTCAGAAAACACTGAAACAAACCAAGTTCACTCCATTATCTGCCCTCAAGTTGTTGACGTCCTCAGCTCCCTCTCGCCGTGTCTTCAGAGACCACGTCTGGTTTCTGCTGCGTCTTTTTTTTCAGCTGCGCAGAAACCTCCTGACAGCACGTCAGACCGACTTCAGACAGCGTCTATCTGTCTCAGCCATCTCTGTTTGGCTTCTTCAAAGAGCTGTTTGCTTTTGCTGATCCTCTCAGACCGTGTTCATACCTGACATTAACGTGTGTCTCTGCTGATCACCATCTCAGGTGTAACTCTTCAATCCTGGCTTTAAAGTGCGCATCTGCATAAGGCTCGAGTGAAGATCTTATCTGATTAAATTGTACTTTTCTGTAAATACCGCATGCATTTTTGTTGTTATTTTTAACTGGAAACGTCAGCACAGCATTTATTTTGCCTATCTGGATTAAAACAGTCTGGGTTTGTTCCACCGTGGGTTCCAAGCGAACCAAATCAACTCATCTCTGTGGGATTTTTCTTTTTCATTACAGACATGGAGACCAGGCCAGTATACAAAAAAATATATATTAGCTTAAGACTGTAGTATGAAATGTAGGTGGTCTTTTACTGCAGCTTCAGGAAACACGGCTAAAAGAATGCGGCCAGACCACCTTTGAATGTAATAAGAGATTGGATCTCAGTGTGTCATTAGTGTGTCTGGAGCGTGGACCATATAAGAAATGGATGCGGCCATTCGAATGCAAAAGTAATACTTTACAAGTACGCCGAAAGTGCATCACTGTCACTGACAGCAACACAAATGAAGAGAAACCATATGGGAAATAGAACATTTGTATGTCTCTGCCACCATTAATTAGTCAGGGGCCTTTACCATTTAAAAAAAATTCTTCATGTATAGCACGTTAGCATGGTGTAAACACTTTGTGTGTTTGTCAGTTCATAATTCCTTCCAAAACTCTTGTCCCTGGTAAAAACCCACATTAAGTATGGAGTTGTTTTAATAATTTGCAATGTCAGTTGTTGTGCCAAATGTACCATTTAATATTACAACTAAACAGTTCAACCTTGGACTTCGTTCACCACAACACTTTTCTCCACATGCTTCTGGGAGACCTGAGTCAAGTGCTTGCATGGTTCACCCAGGCTCTGATGTTTCCTTCCATTACAAAACTCCTCCATTTTCCACCTTTATGTAGTCCACAAAATAAAAGAAAAAAGAACAAATTGTGAGGGCTGCTGCTCTAGAGTACAGCAATACTTTTACCAAATACCACCCACCTGTCGTGGGTTTGACAAAAGATATGGTCCAAGGACTGGACGTGACCCCCAGACTGCATCTGTCTGAGCGTTAGGAGACATTTATGAATAAATAAAAGACAGATACATTGTCTGCCAGTTGCACCTAACATCTTCCAGATCAGACATGGCTTTACTGAATTTCAAGGCAACATCAGACTTGTACAGTCGCAGTGACTTAGCCCTACTAGCTATGTTAAATTTGTCAACTTTATCCATTTATGTGTTGCCTTTTTTTGGGGGGGTTTGTTTGCCCTTTTCACTCAAATCACCATTACAAAAACAGCACGATTATGTGCAGTGCAGTAGTTCGGTTGGAACACAACACTCCTGACTTCCTGTCCCACATTTGCTAATCACTGACGTGAGGTTCAAATTTTTGACAGACCTCCTCCCTGATTTAAAATACTCTGTTGGACTCTTCAAACAACCAACGGTTGGAGTTTGTGATGTGTTTATACGAGACTGACAGCTGTGTGAAGGAAACTAGCTCACCCTCACCCTCACCCTCACCCTCACCCCTCTACAGGCAGCAGCGGGATGACCCTCGGTTCTGCAGACATCGACTGTAATAACGGAGGATGTGAAAGCACGTTGTTAGAGAATGCTTTAAAGCATCATATAAGAAGCTCCTGAGTGCAGTGCACGATGGCATTGACTTTCACACTAATGATAAGACGGGGCCGCAGTGGCCCCCGAACACCTTGGCTAAAGTTGCTATCTGTGCAGACCTCCGTCTGGAACCTGTCTCCCAGTAAAACAGTCTGATTATAGTAAGTGGCTGCTGCATACCACCGCCTCTCATCCTGTCTCTGAGCAGGGAGAGGATTCCCACAGGCCTGTGGTCTAAGATTAAGACGTCACCCCCCCTCCCTTCCCCCCCGAGCATTTCTGCTTTAAAAAAAGAATTGTAAAAAAATGATTTGATATAAATTGTACCAGAAAGGATGGTCCTGCTTTTCTTTATGACTAGTCTGAAATGTGAACAGTGAGCTAACGTGATAAAACTGCACATTTACACAAAGGCATGAGCAGCTGGTGAACAAGTACGGAGCATCACAGTCCAAATCATGACTCAACAACAGTACGGTAGAGGAGTCCTTGTGCAACAGTGCCGATGGTTAATAGTTGCCCTTTAGCTGCTTATTTCAACATTAAACTCTCCAACCTGATACACTTTTTGCTTCACCAAATTGTTATTGACAATGAGGGAATCTTAGGTCGAGCTGCGCTTAGAGCCAATTAAATACTAAAGACGCACTTTATACATGAAATATTTAAGCATCCAGTAAAACGTGGCACTGGCACACCCTGTAATTTGTCTCTCAAAATGACTGAAATATAGATGCAGATGAGAATGGGTCTCTCAGACAACAGTAACATATGAGAAGTCTGTTCTGGTCTGATTCAAACGTTCATCTGACTGCAGTACCGAGCTGTTGTGACACCCTACCTTTGGACCTGCTGTCCGATAGCAGTGACTATAAACCGCTGCTCCACAGCAGGCAGCTTCGCAGACACACCCTTGACCACTGTACCGTTACATCGAGTTAGACTGCAGAGCGCTCATGGATGTATAACTGTCATCTAGTGCAGCAGCTGAACGAAAAGTTAGACAAAGACCCGAAGGTCAGAGAGGTCAATCCCTGCAGTCTTCATCCCTCAACAGCCAACCATCTAATCCTCTCCTGGCTCCTCCCACTCCTGTTTTATCTTCTAACCAACCTGCACTCTACCTGTTATCTTACCAGCCGTGACGCCCTCCTGGGAGTTTAGTAGGGCGGGTTAGAGGGCACTGGATGTTTACAGTACAGTACAGTACAGTCCAGTACATGCAAGTACCAATGTAGTCAGTGAGTTTATTTGATACCAGCACCTCTGAGTTCCACAGATTATCAATTAGTTATTATTAGATATTATTTAAAAAATGTATTTTAGCTGCGTGTTTCTGATTCTAAGGCCGGCCGGTGACTTTCCAAATCCAGCAGAAGAGGACAGTTAGGACAGTTTAGACAAATTGTACACATAACACACACACACAACACAACATACGAGGATATTCATTATTTTTGGCTGTCATCCGAGATGATTACGACTTTTCACTGAACACCCGTCTACCTGTAGGTCTGTGAGTGGTACTACGGGCCCATCTCTGAGACAGACAGGGGAAAGTGGTGGTTATGGTGGTGGCGGCTGAGCAATTTGACTATAATTTTTTTTTTGTGTCCCTTGAGCCCCGGGGAAGGCCCCCCAGTTGTGTGTATCCAGGAGATACAGCTGATAATTGCAACAGCAGCAACAGCAGCAGCAGCAACAGCAGCAGCAGCTTGTGACACAGTTGTTTGTTTCCTTTACCAATTACCTTGATTAGAGTTTGAGTTTTTTCCACTACATGCAAAAGGTGGCTCCTGCTCTGTGGGGAGAGGGAAGTGGCATAAATGTGTAAAGGGCAGAGTCTATACAGAGAAAGAGGAAAGAGTTGAGAAGACTAAGAAATAAAGTTATAAAAATCTAGCAGCGACCTTGTTTGTTTGTGTGGCATTAACGAGATCCGTGATGTTTACTTCATCGCAATCAGCAAGGCTTTTCTTCTACGGCACTCTGCACTCCGAAATGTGTCGGACCAATTTCTGCACACACAAATTTATGTGATGAAAGCTGCTGTGTTTGAAGAGGAATCTTGAGGCTATTTTTGCAGGCATCAACAGATGGAAGGAAATTGTGGCATCGCTTTAATGTCACGGATCATCTGCTGAAGACAATAATACATAAACATCAATAACCACTGTGGGATAATCCTGTGTTCATTATGATATTTGGTAGAAATGGAGCATAAAGTATGAGGTCTGCGTGGGAACAGCCATCACATGTAAAAACAGAGGGGATATTTCTGGGACGAATACTCCCGAATGGAGGGAGAAGCCAAAATATTATTCCTCAATGTAGTTTTTATGATTTTAAACGTAATCAGATGAAGTAGTAACTGTCGATACGTACAGAATGTTTTTTGTCCGTCAGTGGAAACAACTCATGCCACAGTTGTGAATTAGATGCTAGTGCTGTGACATTTAGTTAATTAATTATCTATTGAATTAGTTGATGACAGTAATTACATTTATTTTAATTTTCTTGCACTCTACGCTCTTTTGGAAGTGAAAAGAAAATCAGCTTCTCAAAAATAAATTTGTTCTAATGCGTCTGCTTTTCTCCGACGGTAAACTGAATATCTGTTTGGAAACAATTGGGTTCTTTCCACATTTTCTTCCCCTGTTCGTTTTCATTTTGCAGACTCACGACCCAATGTTGGGTGACGGCCCTTGTATTGAGAACCCATCCTCGGACCAAACACTCCTCTCTCCCTCTCTCTACTCTTCAAAGTCTCCCACCCAACCAACAGGACAGTGAAGCAGAGCCCCTAATGCTGTAGCGTGTTTGGCTTAGTCCTAATCCTCCTTGGCTCACTTCAGCCATTATCCAGTCAGGCCTGCAGTTAACAAGCTATGTTATGATCAGGCCGAGACGTCCAGGGTCAACAAGAATACGCAGTTATGGAAATATTCAGTCTCAAAGCTTTGCGTTTTTTCCCTCCAAAGGTATCCACCGTCACTTCACGTCTTACCACCAAACACAAACTGCTGGGAAATATGACGAGGATACAGAGCACACGTCCCTGCCATATGTCTGGACATGATATAAGAATCCTTTTGTATACTATATACGATAAAGGTGTGGATGCCTTATCATATGAGGTTATTGAGATTTGAAAAGAGATAGAGATCTTCAGTCGGCTGTGGCTTCAGCAGATAAACGTGTTACTTTTAGGCTTAGAATCTGTCAAGAAATTGTCACCCTTACAGGGTTAAATTTTAAAAGGATTCTCAACTACCAGGCTACCAAAGAAATGGAACGCACTAGATTTGGTGTATCATGTTGCATAATGTTCCTCTGAACCTAATATATGAAACTGTACCGCTCTAATTAATAATCATTGTTTTATGTCTTTTCCAGAGAACTGATGCCAAAGTCGTCGGAGGGCCAGCTGACCATGGAGAAGACCCCCAGCTATTATGTAACCAAGGAAGTCCCTGCTCGGATATACACTATGTCTAAAGACACAAAGCTGATTGTGGTGGTGCGGGATCCCATCACACGAGCCATCTCAGATTACACCCAGACTCGCTCCAAGAAGCCCGACATTCCCTCCTTCGAGAGCCTGACCTTTAAGAACGTGTCAGCAGGTCTGATCGACACCACGTGGAGCGCCGTTCAAATTGGCATGTACGCCAAGCACCTGGAGCGCTGGCTACAGTTCTTTCCTATGGAGCAGCTGCTGTTTGTGAGTGGAGAGCGATTGATAAGCGACCCTGCTGGGGAGATGGCTCGAGTTCAGGACTTTCTCGGGCTGCGCAGGGTAGTGACGGAGAGGCATTTTCACTTCAACCCCGCAAAAGGCTTCCCGTGCCTTAAGAGGCCCGAGGCCAACAGCAAACCACACTGTCTGGGCAAAACCAAAGGCAGGACTCATCCTAATATTGACCCAGAGGTGGTCCAGAAACTGAGGGACTTTTACAAACCCTTTAACAGTAAATTTTACAAGATGACTGGTCATGACTTTGGCTGGGACTGAAATAAGAGACTGAAACGACAGATTCACGCTGGTTCCTTTAGTGTTTTTTAAACCATGCTGGAGACATTGTTATTTAGTGTATATGCAGTATTTGGTGGATATGTAAAAAGTCAGATGTCTATTTTATGATAATTTATTGTTGACTCACTAAGCTGCCTAACCAGGTTTACTTCAGATTATTTCAAATATTTCATTTCGTTTCCATTTCCAGTCTTTTTTCAAAGCACAATATTTTTTACGGGTATTTCAAGCAGGGTCAGTTTTAACCCCCTACCATTTTAAAATGCAATATTTTGGCTTCACTCTATGATGTTTTAATGTAGATGTGACCTTTCCTCCACCTGAAAACTGATAAAGATCCAACCTCCCCAACATCTGTAATATCCCTTTAACATCTGCCTGACCCTCACAGGTCTGTGGAGCCACTTAGTCAGGTCAATACGGGCCACAGCTGATCCAGTGGCTCTTGCCAGGTGGATCAATACGGTAATAGCTCCTAATCATGTCAGTTAGACCTGAGTGATGGCACGCCTGGATCTCTGCAGCACTGCAATAAAACACAGGTCCATTGATCACGTGCAGTTTTGTGTCTGACCCTTAAGCCAACCTCAAGTTAATTTCATAATATACGGTAAATTTCCACTGCAGTGTTTTGACCCGACCGCTATTTATACTGCTTCTACAAAGGAATGTTGGTTGGAATCCAATAGAGTCTCCTGTCACGATGAGTTCTTTGGATGGTTCTTATCCTTTTCCCCCCAAATCCCAGCTTCACAATGTCTAATTATTCACTGCCCTTGTGCAAGGCAACAGTTCCCATGTCAGACTGAAACAGCACACACACACAGAGTGTGTGTGATTCTGTGCAGTCGTTGACACTAGATCTGTAAATGATACACGACAATTTGCATAAATCCAATGCATTTTAAGTTGAGTTCAAACCAACATTCCTTCACTTGGTTCAAGTCTTTACTTTTAGGTTTTAAACGGGGTTGAGTTTTATTCAACCTTCGTGTCAGCTTTTTCAGCAGAGGTCATTTTTTTTAATGGCCCTGTTGTGGAAGCGGCTCTACTATGCTGTACATGTTGCTTTACGAACATGAATCCAAAACAGGTTAGACTGAAAAAGGTGTAGTTCTGTCATTTTTTTAATGGTGCAAGAAATAAATGCTTTATCAAATCTTACTGTGCTGAGTTCAACCTTTGTTCTCTGAAGTTCCTAGGTACAAAAAAAAACAAAACTAAACTGAAAAGGATGGTTGCATCAGAAAGGGGAATTGCACAAAATTTATGTGGTATGAGGAATTAGTTGAGGAAATGTAGTTTTTTGGTAGACTAAAATAATGTACAGATTTCTCTTAATAAAACCAAACTAAAATTAAAATAGCTAAAGTGACTACATTGGGACTAAGACTGAGTTATGGTTCACTCAACAAAACTAATCAGAAGTCACTGTCAAACTAAACACCTTCTTGACCAAGTGATGATGATTTAAATCTCTCATCAACAGAAGCTCATTCAAGGACAGGTTATAGTTATGTGTTTACATTAGTTGTTTATTAACCAAAATGGAGCACAGTTTGTGTCTCGATGTGTCACTCAAAGTGTACAGTGACACAAAACAGCAGGTAGGAGTTTATAGTGACATTAGAGGGCACTATAAACACATGTTTTTTTTTCTTTTTATATTTTTACATTTATTTTTATGTACATTTTACATCTGTGTTTTTGCAGATGTGAGTTGACAGAGTTGCCTTGTTTGACTGTATCTTGAACTTGAAAGTATTAACTCACTGAACATACTGAACCTGTGCCATGTTTCAAAGGCTGCCAAATTACACCTGGATCTGTGAATCCCTGCAGGCGGGGGTTTCATGCTGACTGTATTTCACCATCTTTTACATTAGCGCACCAATTAGCGCAGTCTGCTTAACTACAATCTGCTTTCTCAGCCTCCTGCCGCCACAGGTAAGGGTGGGTTTCGTTGCCATGGCCCCCACAAACAACAAGGGTGTCGGGTGTCTGACGCGGTGGACCAGTGTCGTATTATAAAAAAAAAAAAACACAAGCATTCCTTTATGTCCCTGGGTGACACTGAACACTACGTGCACCACAATATGAAGTAGGGTCAAGTTACGAGGTACTTTTTCCTACACATTATAAACATTGCTATGAAGTATTTTTTTTCCTCTCTTTTTTTCCAACTGAGACCTGAAGCAGCAGCAGCAGCAGCAGCAGCAACATTTCTGTCCCAATGATTATCTGCCTGAGGACAGGATTTGTTCATTTTTTCACAATGGTTAATAATCCATGAAATGTGTATTATCTCCTGCCAATGGCTTGTCATATTTTATCAAGATGCTGCAAGTTATCCCTGCACTCGCCTCATGCAACCAGTTGCATCCACTTGAGCAAAGGTTATTGCATTACTACTAATAATCCACCTTTATTCAAGTCCCCAGAAAAACAGCCAACTATTTACCTGGGCCCGCAACAGATGACGGAGCCCGTCTCTCTGGTGGCACTGCTAACTGTCTGATCGCTCAGGAAGCAACTCCCTTCGCAATTACAGGGATAGAGAAGGACTGCTGTAATTGCTAGGCTCCCAACTGGGGAATAGCTGTTAGTGCACATCCCTCCAGGCTGTTGTAAAGCAGCCTGCTGTTGTTTGAAGGTTGGAGAGACAAGCAAAATAGGCACCTGGCAGCCACGGACATCAAGCAGCTTCGCACATCTACTTGGCAGACACCGCTGAATAAAAGCGAAAGAAAATAACACATCATACAACAGGCGACTGTTGTTTAAAGCCCAGATGTGTACTTAACTCCAGAGAGCCGGCGCAGACAACAGGACGAGCCGTAACCTCAGTGAAATGGAAATGTCGCCGTACAGTGTCAGTGAAAAGCCTTTGTGAGCTGCCAAGACGTCAGTCACGCTGACTAATTTGAGCATGTTTTGCTCTTCCCCCGAGGAAACTACTGTAAGTCATTCATTCACAGCGATTTCATCTCCTGTGTGGGCCCAGTCCTGACAGGACGGTGACTCAGGAATTCTCCTCAGATTCTTTGAAATCATGGCAAAAACAATTAAGTCTTCATGTGACATGAGAATGCAGTTTGTGAGACAGCAGAAGAAGAAATAGGTGTTAAGAGTAAAACCTGCCAGAGCGATGATTATCTACATCAGGGCTGTCAAAGTTATTTTGGTTCAAGGATTACCACCTGATTAGACGTCAAGTGGGCCGAACTAGTACAATCACACTGTAATAAATGAGAAATTACAGTAAGTCCATGTTTTACCCCTTTTGTTTTCATGCAAAGAAGTTTATTAGATAATTATTATTACTTATTCATATTTAATTAAATAATAATAATTTTGCGAAAAATATGTTAAACGTGAAGGATCGTGTGTATTTTGTAAAAATCTATCATAGGGCCAGATTGAACACCCTAACTGGCCCATTTTTTGGCCTGTGGGCCATATGTTTGACACGCCTGATCTAATTCTATACAGACATGCTCGCACACACATAAACATATATACTGCATATGTATACATGTACACATACCCATATATACACATACATACTGTATATATGTTTTTGAGAGAGAGAGAGAGAAAGACAATCATGACTAATTCTGAATGATTAGATTGCATTTTTATCATTCAGCAACAATAAATAATAAATATTTTAAATTCAAATGTCATGACATGTATTACATGTACTGTATTAAAGATAACTTTGGTAAACTGGTACAGTTGCCTTGCCTTCTGGTCTCTAATCTTTTATTCTACACTGGCAAGGGCAAGCATTAATCTGAGACAGTAAAGTTTAAATTGACATTTAAATATGTGCTGACACAGCTAATCCTAATCTAATCCCTTTCATCGTAGGAATCACGCCAGTGGTTAAAGCTGGGCTTTGAGGATCTTCACATAAAATTTGGAGGAAAAGTTTTATGTAAAGATCAAGCTAACATTTTAGACAAGCAAACCATTAACGCACTCACACACACACAGACACACACACACACAATATTGATACCAAAGCAGTACTACTGTACGGAGTACAGAGTCATCTACACCAACTGATTTCAAAAATATTCTTCTGCTGTAGAGACACCTTTGCCAAAAAACACTAAAATTTAAATTGTCATAAGTTCTGCAGTATTCTCCAGTACTCCACAGTATTTATTGTCATCAGTCAGAAAACAGACGTGTGATGTTAATAATCCTCAGACTTTTCTTTAATCACAAGTCTGATTTACTAATTGCTCCGACTGTAATTAGCCTGCAGGCGTTAGCGTAGCTTTTCTGTTCCCTTCTTCAGTGCTGCTAATGAAAATGTTGACATCTCACACCCGGGGACCGGTTGTTTCATTTGGGTTCTCCTGTTCCCACCGTTTTACTTTGCACATGATGACACTGCTCGTTCACTGTTGTCAAACTACGGCTCTCAGTCCTGTGTTCTCCCACAGGACTGGAGCTTACTTCACTGTACTCTGCTATGGGAAAGTATTATAGCTGGGAAAATATTTTCTATTTTATAATCTGTAATCTGTCTTTGAACAGCGTATGGGTCTAAACACACACACACACACAGACAGTGTGTGTGTGATGTCGTGATGGCTGAATGTTGCATCACCACCACCAGCAGAGAAATACATGTTGTAACCAGAGCTTCCCAGGAGGAAGTGCCTGCTAACCAACACATGCAGTGGTGTTGTTAATGTTGATGCTGCGGTCTCCCAGCACTATTTGTTGCAGTCGCCCGCCTGCCTGGTACCACTTTGAACTCTCCATTATAGGGCATTTCAGTCCTCTTTAAATCCCAATGGCATGCCACTGTAATGAATCACTGTGCCACTTACTGGGTCACTGATTGCAAAAGCCTTTTTGAAGTGATGGCAAATTACAAAACACATTATCTGTAGAGCCGCAGCATATATACATATATATATACAAATAAAACAAAGACATGAGGCCTTTTTTATTTCACTTTTCTGATCAGAAACACGGTTAATTAATCAATAGCTGTCAGTATATTAGCTGGTGTATATTTTATTTCCATAAAACATTGTTCGCACAAATAGAAACATATGGTCAGTGGCCCTGTCTTGAGACGTCCAAAGCTTCCAGGGCTTTTAACCCAACTCTCTACAAATTGTCACCTTAATCCAACATTTGTGGAGGCAGGGATCGTACTCTGGGTTCCTCTGTGGGATTTAATCCTGGACTCTGTGTTTCATGCTCTGTCCTTAGCCTCCACATTGCCTTGGTGTAGAAGGATCTGCACAGCTACTGCTAATCTGGAGTTGAGGTCAGAGTGCTGTCTGAGTACTGAGGATTAGACGGTTACATTTATCTGCTCGTGTCCTCATGATAAGGATATTTTTAAAACTGCGCTTTTGAACTCAACACAGCTGCTTGTGGCCACAGACGTGCCGACGTGACGTTATATTTAATTGAGTTATGTTGAGGAACACATTATGACTTTGGACACAGATTAGAAAAAAAAATCATATTGGAAGACAGAAGGGAATGAAGACAGGCCAATAATACGAGTGCCTCCAGCAAGAGGCCAACGCTTCATGCAGAGATAATTTCAAGGCTTTTGGGGATTTAATCTGATTTTGCAATTAATTGGTTCGTTAAACTCCTGCTCCCGGGATTAAATGGAAATTAAAGCAATGCCAAAACTGAGCTGGGGGATTTCCCATGATGATTCTTTCACAACTCTGTTTATTTTTCATCCCTGCGAAGGCATTACCTATCTCTCATGTCACATGTGTGCCGTTGCTACGACGGCTAGCGATAATTTCCAAATAACAACAATCGATTTCTAGTAATTAAAGTTGACAAAAAAGAGAATTTTGTGAAAAGAGATGTTAGCCTAGATGCTAACCCAGATTCAGCAATGATGTGGGATGGATCAGAGATAAACCACCCCAAACAATCTGATACCATCGAATCAGTGAGGTTACAGATCTGACATGACTACAGTGTGCCTGTTATCCAATCAGTGCACTGGTAATTGTTCTTAAATGATGACAAATTTTGCCTTTTTTATTTTAGTAGACTTCAAACTTGGACCCAAGTTTAAAATATGAATTTGAAGTAGTAGTAGTAGTAGTACTGATCTTACATTGACTTCCATTCTTGTGGTAAAATGTCCAAAAATAGCTCCAGACTGACTTCTGCAGGCGATGCCTATTCTAACTTCTTATCAATTTTCTCTGGGTTTTCTGCATTGACGTCAGCTACAAATTCATGGTGATTGTGCGCTCCAGTAATGACTCTGACAAAGAACAATTCCACTCCTCCTATAAGATTACATTTCTCATGGAAAGCTTTCAAAACTGTCCAGAAATAGTTCCGACTTTAACGTTCCTTCCGCTGCTGCCCTGAGTTGGAGAGCCTTGAACATCAAGGCCTTGATTGGTCATGGACTCTATTCAAGACAGATTCCTCGTGTTGCCATGGTTTCATGAGCTCTGTCACACATTGTCAGTGAAATGATAAGCTCTCTTCTCATCGCCCGCTACTATATTTGCTCCTTCAAGACAAGTTGCTGCGGCAAATGGGAGGAAACGGCAGAACGTAAATAACAACAAACAAACACAGTTGCTGCTGATTTATCTGCACGCTAGCAAACAAACTCTAATCATTAATTTACCCAAACAGAGGAGCAGCCAAAGACTGTATTGCAAGTCAAGCTTCCCCCACACGAGGATCCGCCAAAGTGCAAGGAATCTGCAACTCTTCCTCCTCTCCTGCCTCGGTGTCCAGCCCTGCTCTTCATCAGACCACATCTAAAAGCCTCAGAAATCATCCTTTAATTGATTCAAAACCTTACTCTCCACTGCTGTTCCCTTTGAAGGCTTTTATTAAGCGACATGGTGAGACAACGGCCCGAAACCCCGGAGCCCAGAATTTCCATTCTGCGGGTGCTCACCAGCTGGTGGAAGTTATGTCGAACAACCATCACACAGCATCCTCTGATCTTCTCTTCCCCGGCCTGGGGCTCGGTGAAGCCACTCTGTCACTGCTTCACAATACAGCCACTGGCACATGGCATACAGGAATTCTGGGTAATGTCAAACACTGCCGCACCGTATCGCTTACATCTCCAGCTTCTGCACAGGGCCGTGCAGATTCCCCGTCAACCCTGATGACGACAACAAAGTCCTTGGAATAACGGTTGACTGAGATGCTTCCATTCTCTCTGCCTCTGGGACAGTCAGGACAGGAATTACTTTTCAGCTTTCACCGCAAGAGACAGCCAGCTTTATTCAGGTCATGTGGTGGGAACTGTTTATTCTTCACTTATGACCTTCTATTGATTGTTCAACCAAAAATGTTTAACGTGCAGTGACCTAAAACATGGGTTTAGCTCCAACACATCACTGTCGCAGCACCAATAAAAATTCAGATACAGTTTAAATTTTATATATACACATACATATATATGCAATGAAAAATATGCAATATAAATACTGCATACTTTTCATTTATTTATTTGAACTTTTACCTTCTAAAACACTGACCATACATAAACAACAGCGTCTCTGGACTTCAGCTGCCCAAGCAAATGGACAGGTGGACAACAATGGTAAAACGAGAACTCCATCACTTTACAACACACAGTTTAGCTTTGCAATTAGCTTTCAAGATCCCAGCAGCTCTTACCAGAAGTTGGTGAAGTTGACTTGTCAGTGTTGGTTGACTGCCTCCATGTTTGTTTCTCTGAATCACCATCCCAGGACTTCAGTGACAGGTTTCTCCACAGTCAGCACTCTCCCTTGGGAACACCTGTGTCTCAGCAATGACAGGAAGTAGGTTGGCAGTAGGCGGGGCCATCTCAAGTTGAATTCTGATTTGTTAATCTTGCTGTCACTCAGTTTCACTCTGGCTTGATCTTTATTGACGTTACACACGTGTTTAAGACATTTGACGAGGGTTTTTAGTTTAAGGAAACATACAGAAATACATTGATAAGTACTAACATGTACAGGAAGTTGCTGTTTAGGGTTAAAATTGAAACATTTAGGCAACAGTTAAAATGTAAAAAAAAAAACTGTGTCAAATGATAGCATTGAGTGACTGTAACCCATGTGTCTTAAGCTTAAAACTCACAAACCTGTTGGAATGAACAATATGTTTGTTCCTTGTTGTTATTATTGCTGGAGGCCCTCAGGACAAAGGTGTAAAAATGAATAGAGGGATGAAAACGGAAGGTTTGACCCAGGTCAGGGTCAGGGTCAGGACCAGTGGGTTACAACAGTTCATCATCTTTGTTGTCACAATGCAGATTTGGAATTCAGAAAATGATCCATATCATATCAAACACAGCGTTATTCTAATATTCCTACTCGACCTACTTTGAGCTGCTGTTTGTTATGAACGTCTCAATGAAACCACTTTGCGAATCCTTTGGTTTTCACTCCTTTATATTTTTGCCTACAGTGTGACATTCACTTCATTCCTCATTCTCCCAAACCAGTTAAACCAAAGGAAGAAGATGCAGAGTTGCACACAGCACTGGGACCCAGTCAGCACTGACTTGGCATCTTCCTGTCTTCCCATTGATCTGTGGCGTCGTGTCTGACGATCAGTGCGCCTGTGCTAACAGAAGGGCTGTATCCACATGAATGAAATTCCACATTAATCAAAAACAAATCACATAAAAACCACAAAATCAAAGAGCTGCCAAAGTTGAAGACTGCTCCATGCTCCAGGAACTATGAAAAATTGCTTTTAACTCATCAAGATCACAACTTCCAGCCAGGATGATTGTAGCTCTGAGGTTTTGCAGACACTTAAAAAAACCCTTTTTCTTATTTTCTCATTCCTCCTGAAATTATAACATATCAAAATGTGTTACTTTAAAAGTAGTATAACAGGTTTGAAGCAATTCATCTTCAAAAAAGTAAAAGTAAAACCTCTTAAGACAGAAACAAGTGCACACTGAGTGAAGACGATGACACGGCTGCACCGACGTCCTCTTCATCTTCATCTTCACCGTCTGCTCCAGAGGCAAACACCGATCCCGAAGTCAGAGTTCAGCAGCAGCCTGAGGTTCACATAGTACATCATGTCGAAAATGTTATGAAGTGTGAAAATGTCTGTGTGAGCGTGTGGAGGCGATATATTACAGAGGGGAATGTTTTTACATAATGTTCTCTGAGAAGATCGGTCTCTTTCAAACACTTGGAGTGGATGTGTTACACACATTTTTTGTCAAACTTTTTTGGTGAATTTCTGAAGAACATAAATATATAATACTAATAACGGGGTTATATTTTAAGACAGGCTTCAGTTTGATTCTGTTCACCAGGCATGTCCAACACCAGCTCCTAACATCTGTGGATGTGGTTGAACGGCTTTCTGGGTCATATTTATGGTAAATCTATCAAATATTGTACCTATTCGGGGGCTTTTGTCAGTCCTTACCCTACTCTCTGGCTAACTTTTATCTATTTTGATCATTTTCTGCCTTGCTGTGGCTAATTTTACCTTATACCTCCTTATCATCTCTAGGCTATTGTTAAACCGTTTTCTACATTCAAAAGTAACATATGTCAACTGTCAGGTTTGCCTGTTGATAATAATCATTATACATTTTTTTTGGTTGATATTTCTAAGACACGTCTGCTATGTGTCAGTTAGTAGGACATTTTAGGAGCATTTCTCACCAAATGTCACATTTGTCACTACATTCACAACATGCTATTGCGCCAAACCTAAGAACATCAAACAGACCCTGGTGAGCCTCACACACCACTTCAACCATGCGAGTGAGAGACCTGAGTGAGTGAGACCTGCGTGAACCCTGACAGTGCAGCTGAGTGAGACCTGCGTGAACCCTGACAGGCCTCAGATGAGGCTGCTGTGGTGCAACATCTGGCTGTGGACTGACAGCAGACACAGCTAAATGAATGGACGCCTGCATTTACATTCCAATGTGTATAAAGGACTTAGTCGTGGATAAAATCATACTGGATAAACTGTATATATCGGTTCCATAGTGTAGTGGTTAGCATGCCTGCCTTGGAAGTAGAGCGCTCTGGGTTCGATTCCCGGAGGAAGCACATGCTTGATAACAACAGCCTGTTAACAACATATCTGCTGCTACGTCTGCTAGGAGCAGCCTGTTAACAACATATCTGCTGCTAACACAAGAATTCCACAAATATGGGATCAATATAGTACAAATGTATCTCTATTGGACAGTTTTAGTTTCTAAAGTGACAATTTAAAGGAAATGAGATGATGAAATGCAGCCAAATAGGAAAGAAGAAACTAACTGTTATAGTAAAATAAAAAGGACAACAAAGATACTACGACTACTGTAACGAAGACCCACACAAAATATTACAAAAATAGTAAAATAGTAACTCCAAGTTAAATTTAAAAGAGAATGATGAAATATAACCAGTGTAATGCTTTGAAAGTAAATAATGTCACTCCGTTCGTCATCTCTGCCTGTCAGTTTCTTGTGTTGACAAAAAAAGCAGCCTTTGAAGGAGTGGTGATGAATGATGAACTACTCACAACAGGAGGAAGAACAATTTTGTGGCCGGGTCAAGTCAGTGCTGGACTGTCACACAATCATCATCATGGCCTTGGATAACCCACAGCTTCAGCACTGGTCACATGTCACCAACCTGACAAAAAGAAGGAGCTGTGAACTGGAGCGCTCCAAAGGCTCCTTGACACCTTGACAGCTACAGATGGAACAGAATGGTAACAACAGACGAGCACGCTGCAGGTCGAGCTGAGACGTGAAGACTTTTCACTGTGACTGTAAACTGTTACATCTGTCTACATTGAACTGTTCTCATATTCACTCCATCGTCAGCATTAATGGTTTGAATGGCTGCAGTTAATCACAGTTATTACAAATATTACTACTGGCAGCAGTCAGCCCCTGACTTGTTCTGCACAGTGAACACTGAGGCACAAGGCTGGTTTAATTATTTAGTGGTCGGAGCAGGAGGAAGACAGGTCGTACTTCCTAAAAAGTACTGAGAAAAATGGGCGAATCTCAGTCTGTCCATCTATCCATCCATCCATCCATCCATCCATCCATCCATCCATCCATCCATCCATCCATCCATCCATCATAATAATGTATACACATTTTCAGGTATGTAAAAACAAAAGTATAACTGTAAAAACAACTTGTAGCTAGGCCATGTTGTTGAATAAAATGAATGTGATTTGAACTTACTAGCCTGCACAAAAGCTAGACCTAAATTTTAAAATAAAATTAAAAAAACTAAAAATGTCATCAAATGCCTCTGAAACCTATTTTACTAAAGCCATATATATATTTCATGATAAGATAGACATATATGGAAGTATTTGACCTGTCCAAATCAATGACTGGCTGCAGAGTTGGACTTTGGACATATATATATATATATATATATATGATACGTGTCCTCAGAACCATCCAGGGTGAAGGACACATTACAGGTTACTGACGTCTATCTTTGTAGAAAAAATACATGTTCATCTGCAGTACTAGTGTGGAGTGGCTCATTACTGTGTACCACAGGTACAGATGTGTACGTCAGAGGTGTCTGCTCCCAGGAGAGACGTGTTTTGTAGAAGTGTGGAGAGTGTTCTTACTTACCTGCGATTCACTCAGCAGTTCAGACTTTTCCAAAACACATTTACAGAGTTCACAGCCCTGTGTGGGCCTGGGGCAGGTTCTCTGTCTGACACCATCAGTGAGGGATTGGGCGAGAGGCATTTGAATTAACATGTCTCGTCTCAGTTTTAGTGTTATTTTGACAGGAACTGCAAAACAGAAAATGAGTTGTTTTCTAAAGCGCGCCGAAAACATTCCTTTCTCTGGGGCGAAAAATAGTTTTCAACAAATAATTTCTTCAAAGAGCTGCGTGTGGGCGCAGACCAGGGATCTGATTAAGTTTTAATTGGCGTCAATAAACAATGTGTTATTGTTCCACGAGTTAGTGAGAGTATGTTTATATCTAAGATATCAGGAATACACTGAACACTGGCATTATCTACACAGGGATCACTCTTCTACTCTTGTCTAAACAGGGATTTGGGACTAAAAGGTATCGAACCTAGAACCTTCCAAGTCCTACCAGTGCAAAACTTCAGCCCCAAAACTTTTTAAAATAGCAGTAAGTGTGTTTATGCACTTGGATCTTAAAAGATGAATTACTGAAGACACGAGCCAACCTTGAACGCCTGTGGCAACTACTGAGGGATGTTTCAATCTATGATGCATTCAATATTTACACTCAGAAATCTGGATCTGGACCGCAGGCAGGCCAGTCAAACACACATTCATTCTATGTTTGTATGTTTTTTGTAATTTGCTCACGAGTATCAAGAGTGACTATTATTAACACATTCAAAATCTGCGTCTATGTTACAACAGCACGGCTATTGCTAATGCTAATGCTTTTAAGATGTTGGTTAATTTTTACACATTTCTCATGCCTTCTTGATTTTTTTTTTCTAAAATAATATTAACTATAGACGGTGATAATCTGGTCTAATATATTTGCTGCAACATTGTATCTCCACTTCAGAGTGTGGATGTCATTAGTGACCCGTCCTGGTTGGTCCAGACTGGTCTGGATTTGCTCAGAGCAGCTGTTTGGACTCTCCAGTCGGTTGGTAATGTGACCAGGGAAACCATCAGACACGGACCAGGTCATCAGATCAGACCATGGAGTCAATATTTGCACTATGCAGACATTGAGGGGAACCTATTAACCCTGTCTGAACCTTGGATCTTTACTCTGGGCAGAGACGTGAGGGTTTCTTTTTTTTTTCACTCTTTTGTCTAAACATTGTCACTGATAGGGTTAACTACAGGATTTGAAATGGCTGCTCACCACCGAGCACCGAGATTTTTACAGGTTTATAGAGTTGGCTCTTAAACAGGATCTCTAGTGTTGCTTACATTGTTCAGTTCCGTCGCATCAACACTCTCCAATGTCCCAACTGGGAAATCTTAGTTGTACATTCCTGGACTCTGCCGAATAAACAATATTCCTGGTGCTTTTGAGACACATTCAGTGTAAATGTCATTTGATCTACGGTGTTACAATGTAAGGTGTGATATGACATATACATGTTTATGGGCATTAATATCAAAACTGTTTTGGCTAAAAAAGTCTTAGAAACATTGAGATGTACATTTCTGAACCTGTTGTCAGTTGTTCTTCAGTTCCTCTATTATTATCCGTACATGCTGCAATCATATTATAGTCACTTTTAGCTAAATTTAAAACAAAAAACTAGTTTTGTTTACAACTTTATGAATTAAAATGGATGTTGTATCTGTATTTGTATTTTTGACAACTTTTCTCTTGATGATTTTACTTTTATTAGATTTTTAGCTACATCTTTGACTAACGTAACTTTTTATTTTTCCCAACACTGTTTTTATTTAACATTTAGGTATTTTTGTTGTTGATGACATTGAAGTATTTTTTTGTTCTTGTTTTGTCTTTTTTTTCTCCTATTTTCTTACTTTTACTTGTGCTATCTAACTTATTGTATTGATAGAAATGACTACAAATGTATTTTTCTGGAGAAGTCGGTCCAAACACTTGACAAATGAAGTGTTGCACAAACCGGCCTTGGAGCCTGATGGTGTTTGAGAACCCGTGTGAATGTAGGCCACGGTTTGTAAAGCTTTTTATCTGGTGTAAGCAAATCTCATCCACCCTTCTTTTTAAAGTTGCCTGGTGGTGAAGTGTTTGCTAAAGGTGTAATTCCATCTTTTTCTTATTCCAGACTTGAGCAGCCAACAGGTCTGTGGTCATCAGTCACTGATTGGAGGCACCCCGGCCGGGAAGACAAACAAAAGGCACCCACTCCAAACATTTCCACCTTGGCTGCTTTCAACTCCTCATCCGCACTCAAATCCACCAGGGAGACCGGGGCCGCTGACCAGGGTCAGTGGGGTTGAAATAACACAGCTACTTTAATCTGACCCCTCCATCAGGCCACAGCCTCCATCCTTCATTTGATCTGCCACTAGATATCTACCACACTGGCTTACTGAGGCCATTAAAGGATGAATGGCTGCAGAGGCGACGTGTGGATGTATATGTATGTGTGACAATAACACAGAAGTTCACAAAAACAGACATAATGTTGACATTTACAATCTGATGGAGACTTTTTGGATTCTAAGCATCAAGCTAGAATGTTTGGTTGTCTTATGATAAAAATAATAAATCTTTGATTTTTAACAGCTTTGATTTTTTCTAAGAAAGAATTACCCCATGAGATCAACAATACAGACATGTTTAAACTTAATTAGATGATATTAAGAGAAATAACTTTAGTTTTTTTATATCAACAAAGAACTTTTTTTTATTTGATTTGGATTTAACTGCCTGTGTGTGTTTTTATAATCCTCTATCACGGTGAGATCATCCTCTGTTTAGAGGTGAAGAGAATTAATCCACTTCTCAATGTTTTCAAATCATTTTTCACTCTCTGCCTGTGTAATTATCCAAATGTGCCAGTTTGCGCAAGTTCTCACAAGCTCCCTCTCAAATTATCTGCATATTTTCATCGCAATCTCAAATGTGGGAAGCTTATTTGAAGGAGTCGTAAATGGATCGGCAGCCGTGTAACCGCTGTTTCATGTGTTGCCACATGGACACATCTCAGCACTGTCTCCGCGCTCTCTAATTTGGACGAGCCCTGCTCAGGCCTGACACACCAGAGAGTGGCATGATGTTGACTCTGACTTACTGTTGTATAATTAAGGGAAAAAAATGTTTGCTTCAGTAGCCCCGTCACACCAGCACAGAAACCTCTACTACACACACAGGTGTTTAGAGGGAGTGTGTGTTATTGTGTATATGGTGCTACATGAAGCTTTAGTTTAGGTTTAGTTTAGAGTAGGGATTAGAATTAAGACCAAATTAAGGTAATGGTAAAGGTAAGTGGTTAGGTCGACCGCTTACCTTTACAATTACAAATGTATGCCTTGTTCATGTCTGTACAAAAACTTCACTACTCATGAAAGTTCTCACAACACATTAAAACCAGGCTGTGTGTTTGTGTGTGAGGAAACGCCATATTGAGGCCAAATGTTGGCCATGTTTCTCACATCTCTACTGGTATTTATGGCAGCTGTGCATAAAATTAGCAATGAACAAGTCATAATTTTTTTTTGTTTACCAAAGTTGTATTTCACTTGTTCAACATCAGACCTGATTGATTTGTTCTTTTATGAACTGAGGAAGCTGCCATATGGCGCTGCCATATTATTGCCATTCTTTTATCTCCCCTCTGTCTCCTGGCAGTGGTGTGGAGGAACTTGGTCTGGAAGATTCCTAAGCATAGCAGGGGTCTGAAGAGGATGCGAGCGGCAGGATTTAACCACAGGAGTCACGGGTCAAAGGTGCCTTTAAGTTCCACATCTGCAACTTTGCCAGATCCTGTCCGGGCTTCCGTCAAAGTGGGCAGCCAGCCACACTCTAATGTGTATTAGCAAGACAAAGGCAGGGGATAGGGGTGGGCACAAGATGGTCTTTGATTTCTCTGAGATTTATGGGCGTGATGAAATCAGCCCTGAATAAACTGGGCTTTCCCGTTTTCTCTGTCATTTAGCCACATCTGAGGGCTCCGGGGTTTGTTCCTGGAGACAGACACCCTGTATAAAAAGGCAACAAATCTAAAGAGAAAAAAAAGAGAGAGGAGGGTTGCAGTTCCTCTGAAGTCCTCACATGCTCCATTCAGGCACTCTTCAGCTGGCCACAGCCCATTGTATGTGCTGCTTCACGACCATTACTGGCGCTGCAGAAAAATTCCTTCAAGTCGACTAATGGAAATGATCCTGAATGTGTTCATGGAATTCCAAAGAGGCAATTAACTGTTCGCAAATGTAATGTCACTGGCTGTTCTGCTGTAAAACTTTTGACCAGAGTGAACCAAACATACCTTCATGTCCATTGTATTTTTAACTTTTGTCTAGACAGTGTTGAGGTACGAAACCAGCCACCACAGTAAGTAGCCAGTAGATGGTGACGAGTGAGGCCTCTTCCTAGTCCCCTCTCCCCCCATCCTGCATGTGCTGCAGTAAATACTGAAGGCCCCCCCTGTGACCCGCCCAGTGATAAATAACCCTTAAGGTTAACTACGTTTGAAATGGAGCTGTGAGGCCATTATAGGCCTCCAGAGTTTTCTTGACATCCCCAATATGTTATCTGTAAGCCCAGGGACTTTTACCGCTGCAACATTAACTGCTCTCTGCTTTACAGCAGCACTGTCAAAGGTAAAAACTGCCTTCACTGACAAACATGAGAAGGACATTTTAAATCTCTCTTTGTATGTTTAGGGTTGAAAGGGAAGTCGGTATGAAAGGGAATTCAGACAAATTGCACAAAAACCAGAGCTTTCCTGTTCTTTAAACGTCAGACAGTCACCAAAATTCTGCAGCCTCATCTTACACACTTTACATTTTACATCCTGGACCTTTACAGTTCCTCGCTGACCTGTTGCTCTCTGCGTGACATTGTAAAAACATTAACTGTGTACGTGTTATTAACATCTAGTGATGATGTAAAATATGGTTATCATTAAAGAGAAAATATGGCGGCCTACAGGTGTCACTAAAACACCTTTAGATTGTTTAACATTGGGCATGGATTACCTAAAAGTACCAAATATTGTTCATAAAAGAAAGTCATAACATACCAGTTAATGAAAAATATACTCCCAAAAAGCTTGAGGTGTTACAATAAAACAAAAACAGTAGCCATAAGACATAATTAGCAAAGAGGTAGCTAAAATAATAAAAGACTTAGCAACATCAATGGTGAAGTAGGATTATCTAATAAAACATCACTGAGAACATATCAAGTTTTGGAAGTCTACTGTGGGCTATTAAGTCCAATGCTAATGCTAGTTTCAGTGCATATATAATAAGAACGTTTTTCTCCAGAGTAATGAAAACAACAGTTCATACTTTGGCCTGACTGCAAACTAAAAGCCCTTTTAACATCCCTACTCTCCCATTACGAAGAAAAAGGAAATTAATTGCTGTATATAAATGATAAGAAAACATAGTGGTAGCCAAAACCTGCTAATTAAAGTTAGCCAAGAAATGGCTGGATGTTTGCCACAACATTTAAAAACATGGTCAAAGGTTTAACAGAGGTAGTAATAAATCAGCCAGGGAGGGAAACAAATAATAAAAAGGCAGCCAAGTAATACTTGAAGTACTCAGCATGTCATCCACAGCAAAAATCAAAAAGATAAAAATAGCTGAATAATCCATTACATTGTGGCATGTTAACCAGAGATGGGGATGGGATGGGATTTAAATTGGTCATCTTCTATCTTGATGTAAAAGTAATTTATAGCATGGAATAAAAGTAACATTCAGAATATATACGAAAAAAAAAAGTCATTGTAGAAGCCATGTGGTATAATCTACATCTACAAACGTCTTCAGATCAGAGACAGAATCCCATCTCAATAATCCACCGTGGTGTCGACTTCAGAGTGGGGAGCACGAGGAAGATTAGTGTCGCCTTACCGCAGCTTTGTTTATACTTTAAACAGAAACACGAGTTGTGTGCTTGACGTGGGAATGAAATTTTCTATTCCAAAAATCTTAAATAACAACTTAGGTCATTTTGGAGACCCTTTAAAAAAGGAACGTTGATTCTGTTATGGTGGGTCATCTTAAACATGTTTTTGCCGCCACCTAGTGGATTAGTATGTGATGTGATCCTAAAAAGAGAGAAAATCATTTAGCAGTGTGTTTACTTTGACTGGCTGCTCGGAATAAGCAGTAATAATATAATATAATATAATATAATATAATATAATATAATATAATATAATATAATATAATATAATATATTTTTCATGCAATTTCTTATACGTCATTAAAATATATAAACAGACATATAAAACATAGAATCAGGACAAATATAATCTAGTTTCTTTAAGGCTACTGCACTAATTGTACTAAATATTTCTGCGGGGGGCAAAGGGAGGTTCACAACGATATTAGATACATATGTATGTAGTTATGAAGTCAAAACATAATAATAATTTTAGTAATTATATGCGTACTGTAGTAAAAGAAAATCATAATTTTAATTTTGTTCTATGTTCCTGTTCTCGGCATGTTAGTTGATTGAATCAACTCTGCCACCTGTAGGTCAGTTTCTACTTTAACTTTGTCACTGTCTCAAAAACATGCATCATAGCAGGCCTCACTAATGTTCTTCGAACTGTCTGATTCCATTAAGAAAGCTTTATTTAAGTAATAATTTAGTAAATTATAAAATACCGAATATCAAACAAAGTTGTTTTGCAAGGGGGATAATCGCATCACAAATAAACCCGAGGGTATTTTTTTAACCCTTTCAGCGCCTCTGTGTGGTAATATTTAGACACTACAAGCCACTGCATAAAGACAAACGAAGCAACTAAAAGGTTAATTTAACATCGTAAAGAAAAAAAACAAACAAACAATATAAGGAAGCTTCTCTCAGGCAAACTTATTCCAAAAGGTTTATTTCGAAGAATACTGACATATAAAATGAGGACAAAACAGGTTTATACAAAGCAAATTAATCACAGGACAACACAGTACGACTTGCAACACAAAGAAGGCTATACAGTTCAAGGATAGCAAGTAAAAAGCACCATTTAAAAAAACTAGATTACAAAATGCAAATGCAATATTTGCACATCAAGTACAATGATAATTCAAACAACATAAAAACTTTATTGATAATTTTGACACAAAAAGGACTTTGTGAGTTTATCGAAACTTGATTTCTTTTTTTTCTTAATTTCTCAGGGTTTCCTTCAAGAGCACAGATATTCTAAAGGAAGGCACACGGTTCAAAGTAAACAGAAGAAGAAGAAGTAGAAGGAGAGAGTCTCGGCACTCTGGCAGTTGAAGCGGCATCTCTTTGGCACAGCTGCATGACTTGTGAGAGACACAAACTCTATCACAAAAAAGGATGACAATGTTAATTTGACAACAATATGTACAAAATGTATGTAAAAATGTTATAAATATGTCTAAAAACCACAGACACTATGTACAACGTTGTACTGATAACAGGCGGGAGTGATTGTCACTGTAATCCCAGGCAGCAGGTCCATGTGGATCCCACCAGGGTTTAACTGGACTGCAACATGGGCGGCACTTTGGACCAGGCATGTTGTATGGACCGCATAGGGTTAGTAGATGACCTGTCTCCCATATGCGCCCCACTTTCTCAGTCACCCAAATGGGGTCCACATTTAACTGCTGTCTGGAATCACGGTAGAGGAATTTGTGGAAAATGTGGCCGTCGGCATACAACAAATTGCTAAAACGACTAAAGTGATACAGTCGCCACAAGTGTGTCATGTTGTTCAGCATACGATGAGAATGTAACAGATGCTGAGATACAGCAAAGAAATAAAAAGAATTCCCCCGCAGTGAGAAGTATCTCCTGTCTGTTTTGGCAATTGTTAGTGACGCGGGCACTTGTGCTGTAGTGTTGTGATGTCAGTCTCTGGTCTGTGGGCAGTAGGCACAGTGCGATGTTGTGGTAAGGGGCAACTACCCCTCCCTCTTTCCTCCCTCGCCTTCTCCTCTCAATCCTTCTTCCTCAGGATGATGTAAATGAGGCCACTGATGAGGGTGAGAGGGAAAGCCACCCAGGCCAGGACGTAGGCGTAGCCGAACTGTGTATGAGCGCTGTCATCGGGACTCATCACGGTGTAGATGATGGCCGCGCACATCACGAACACACCTAGAGGGGACAAGGAGAAGGAGCAGGAGCAGGAGGAGGAGGAGGAGAAGGAGAAGGTCACCAGTTGACTTGGAGGGAATGCAGATGATGTCACCACTGCTCCACCCGCTTCAGTTCTGGGTGTGACCATGTGATCATGTGATGAAGTCATACTTACTGGCGAAGACCTGGAAGATGGCCGTGAAGAAGAAACGTCCACCCTTGACCAGTTTGAAGAGCTGGAACAAAAACGCAATGAGGGAGAAGAAGCAGAAGAGGACGGAGAGAATCATGAGGGCTTGGACGGCCTGGATCCAGTCTACAAGACGGACAGAAAAACAAAAAAAAACATCACATTTTCCATAAAAACAACTGCTCAGTTCATTACTTCTGTCTGTTTGTACTGACTGACCTTCATCGATGGCTGGTTTGCAGTGGTAACCATCTTTACTTGTCAGGCAACTGTACCACAGATCTGTGTTCCTGCCTTCACCTACAGACCAGGCCTGGTAATTACAACAACATGGGGTCATTTAAATACATCACATCTTTCAAACAAACAGGTAAGGGCTGCAAGAAACAAACAAACAAACAAAAAAAAAAACCCCACAGTAATAACTGGAAGGCTATCAACAGTTATGCATCTCAATCTTCATAACCCAGCTGCAGTTTGAAATAATAATAATGAAAAAAAACACACTTACACTGGCCGCTGTGGAGACGATGAGGAGGATGAGGATGATTAAGTGCAGCAGAAGCACTCCGAGCAGAATGAGCAGCATTTTTCAAGTAGATCTGAAGGAAAAAAAAAAGGAAAAACCAAAAAAAAACACACAAGACAGACTTAGTTAAGTCACATGAAATCACCGCCCCTTTAAAAAAATCTCCAGTCAATAAGTAATGTTCCCACCAGAGGGCGCTACGCCCTCACTTTTGCTGCCAACCGCAATGTTTACCTCAGTGTAAAAGTATCCGCTTACATTCAAACGTGAAAGAGAAGCAAACTCGTAATTTCTTCCTGATGGTTCTCAAATGACAAGAGTTTCATTTTGCACCAAAACCCAAAGGTAACGCTAAAAAACGGCAGTTTATTCTAATTCACCACGAGTAGGGTTTCATTAAAACGTAGTAAATAAACATGCCCTGAATGTTTGGATAGGGAGTAGTAAACAACTTTTCATTACTCATCCTCGGCTAATCGACGCGTGCTGCTGCAAACAAACACCGCTTAAAGAGGTGTAGACGAGAAAAAAATATTAAAAAAAAAAAACAAACAAAGTTTTGTGCCACATGTGTCAGCCTCAGCCGTGACCGTGGAACAGGACGTTCATCTGGACTACGTTTCTAAACGTCAGTAGAAAATGCGTGCGTCAGCAAAACAAAGACAGAACAATCGGGATCTGTGTCGGCTTTTGACATCACTAAGTTAAATCCAAAATCGAATTAAAGTCCCCGGGGCGAGGTCCTGCAAGAGACAAGAAAGCCAAAACGAAAGTGAAAAAAGGAGGAGAAAAAACCTAAAGCACATCAAGTCCAACTTACAAAAAGTCAAAGCAGGATGAACTCTGAAGTGAGGAGTTGGGAAAGTTATCACCAGGCTGCTTCTGCTTCCACTCCTTTTCTGCGGCTACTATTCCAGATGTTGTTCTCTCTTTGCGTCTCTCACACACACAGACTCGCACGGACTCACACACACACCCCAGTTGTGTCTGTCTCCGCCTGAGAACACCGCCCTGCAGGCCGTGCACGTCACCAGAGGCCCGCTCCAAACTGTTGCCTTGATTTTTCTCCTCCCACTTTTCCTCCTCCTCCTCCTCCTCCTCCTCTTCTTGGTTGTAGCCCATCATCTGGATCGTAGTAAAGTCTGCAGGACTGCGTGGTGTTTTTTGAGCAAAACAAAAATGATTTCAATAAATGTTTTTAACAAACAGAAATCCCTCATGCCTATAACTGCAGCCGACACAGTCCTCTGGACTAGTTCATGTTTTTCTTTTTTACATTTTATTTATCCGTTCTATTTTCCTGACCTTGAATCCTGACCCTGACAGGTTTTGAAAACAGTTTTTATGTCACCCACATTTTTACCGCAGTACAGTTGAGACACATTGAGACAAACATTCAGATATAAAGTGTCCATTTAACCTATACATAGAAAAAAACGGTGAACCAATGACCTTTTTGTTGTAAGGCAACAACACTGTCCGCCCTGTCACTGTGTGCCCCGGGGCGATCATTTTGACAAACTTTGGACACTCTGAAAGAAACATTGTTATTCAACTTCTTACTAATGATACTATTTAAATAAAATCACATAACATCATTGTTTTTGTTTTTTGTTTGTTTCTTTGCTCCTTCATTCCACACCCAGGTCCAGACGTTCCCAGCAGTTGTTGTCAGGACAACTCTACCTTGTTCCAGATGGTTGATGTTGGCTGGACAGCTTTGTGCACATTGAGCTTCACAAAACACACATGGCTCACAGTACTCTTTCCAGATACCGTGTGTGTGTGTGTGTGTGTGTTTGGATGTGAATATACCAGCCCTACGGGGGCCCCGTGGTATGCCCAAAATGCCTGTGTATGTGTGTGTGATGCAGGCCTCCTGTTTACTCCTCGGCCTGTGGAGAGAGAGAGAGAGAGAGAAGGGAGGGTTTGTCCAGCGCCAAAGGGAGTTACCACGGTGCAATGTTTCGGTCATGCTAAATTGATGGAACATCTTGCATCTCCTCACACGTGAGATCCATGGATGAGTGACAGGAGATATGCCCACCACGGCCCACCGGGCTCAGGCATCCCTCATTACACCGTGGTCTCAGGCCGTTTCCTCACAGTGACAAATCTGTAAACAATGCCTGAGGGCAGATGACAACATCAGCAGCAACAAAAAAAGGGAAGAAATGCACGCCGGTTGTTTTGAAACCAGACCAAACTTCGCTGTGATCTCGTGCTGTCGGCGAACGTCGTTCGTGAACTTCCCTGCGAGTCTCCCAAACTGTTTTTGGCTCGTCAGGTGGATTCCTGTGGTCTGTGTTTGTAAACACGTGAGGGGAGGATGTGTGAGCTGCTGCCCAGGCCGTCTGTGGAAGGCTGTGCCGTGAGCTCTGGCAGAGATGAAAAAAAGGGCAGAGAAAGAGGGGGAGAGGGGAGGCAAGAGAGAGGGAGAAAAAAAATCAGAGAGAGAGTTTTGACAACCAGCTGACCACTCTGTTGGACCTGCTCCTGTTTATGGAGCTGTAATTGGTGCTGTGGTCAGGAGAGGGCAAACCTGCTGGGGCAGGTGTGAGAGACACTCTGAATGTCAACTCCATCTATTGCCTCCCTGTGGTTGGAGGAAGTTCATCTCAGACTAAAGTGCATTATCTTACACAGTTAATTACGTTATTAAAGCTTCAGAGTTTTTTATTAGTGTAGGAACCAGAAGTCATCAGAGACTCTGCAGGGAGGTGACGACGTCTTTGGTTGATTAGAACACTGTCATGTTATATATTTAATTCGACAGTTTCCTTACAAATGTGAATCAAACGAATCCCAGAATAATCTTGTAACAGATGCTAATTGTATCGGCCTCTTTGTACTTTGCTCCATAAGAACAGACCTCTGACATAAGAAGAGGATCCCCCATATATAATAGGATGTCCCTGTTCTGAAAGGTCAACCAACAGTTTGTTATAATTGATCTTAAATTAGAGGATTTGATCATCGATCCAAAACCATGGGTGAAGAACTGGTCCACTCCCACAGCCTCACTGAAGACGCTGCAGATCTATGTGCCTTTCTTACTTCACATTAGCTCATCCCTTTAAACCTCAAACGTCTCATGATCCCAGCACAATTGTTATGGCAGATGTACTGACTGACGCAATCCTATGAGCTGGACTCAAACCCGTTACCTTCTGGGTGTAAGACAACCCCATCGACCACTGTACACAACCACCCCTACAGTTCTGCACGTAATTTTCTGCTGACGTATAAAAGAGCATTCACAGGAAGAAAAACCCCCGCTGTAATGACACCTTTAAATGAGAAAGTCACACTAACTTGTGCTGCAGCCGCTGTAATGACTCATTTTACAGCATCTGTCACACATTCTCTGCAAATGATGCCTCAGTGCATTGAGCTGCACTCGGCCCAACCCATTTCTTTCTTATGACTTCATTAAATCTGAAAGCTGTGGGACCGCAATCAATGTTTCATAAGAAAGTAAAAAGGTTTTTAATAATGAACAAAATAAGCACATATTGCCCCTCCTTTTTTTTAAATGAATTTTTTTTGCCATTGTGCATTGGGACCTTGCGATAAATATTTTATTACAAAACTGATTGTCACAAACAAAATGATGATTCTGGAAAGTGCCACAAATGATATGAGCATTTGTCGAGAGTCTAGTCGTTATTTTTGCTCTGTCAAAGAAAGCAGCAGACTAAACAGAGTCCCCACAAGGTCCTTGAAAGAAAACACAGCTCCTCTGCTGCTGGAGGTGAAAGAATAGAGCGAGCAGAGAAGAGCCGCTAACCAGCAGTCACCATAGTCACAGGGCATTGTGAAGAGACTGCAGCTGAAATATAAAACTGTCACACCCCCTCTTTATTGAAACCAGGAAACAGATGAACTACTTACAGAGTGTTACTTCTCTTAAGAGCTGAATAACCTCACGTTGTCTGCTAACACAGTGAAGCTCGTTGAGTGAGTTCCCTGAATTAAATTCACCAAATTTGGTCTCTTTTTTTTTTTTTAAAGAAAGGGTGTATTTTGATTGATTCGACTCACTGAGGTGTTTTCATGTTGTGGCCGTGTTAAGAAAATCTGTTTTAAATGAAACATCTCCATAAAAGAAGACATTACAACCAGAATAGTTGAGGTGAAGACAGAGCCAAGATGTCTGCAAACCAAATAAAAAACATTTCTATAGATTCAACACTAATTGTACTGAGTTTCTAGTTTTGTCAGACTTGAGAAAAAAGAAATCATGCAGATACATGGGAGAGCATGATCATCTTAGAAAATGTCTTCATCAAGACCATTAAAATGGCACCCTATGTTAGTAGTACATAGGTAAGTCAACAAGCAGGACCAGCTGGTGGCAGCAGGGTGAGTCCTCTTGCCTTACAGCAGTAACATCAGTAGTTTGAGGCCCGGCGGTAACTGATAGCCTTCAGTGTCCTCTTAGAGATACAAAACATGAAGGAATGTGTTAAATGGTCACGATTTTTCAATTAACCATAGACACACAGTCAGTGTTTCCTGTCTCTCTGTGACTGCTCCCCTGTCCAGGATGTAGAACCTCCCTCCCTCCCTCCCTCCCTCACTCACCCCGCTCCCTCTGAGAACTCTAGAAAAGTATTAGGCAACACAAAATACATGGATTAATGAATGCCATTAGCGCCACACAATGGTCATAGAGTAGTTGGTGCATAGAGCTTGGCTCTATGGTTGGCTCTATGGTTGAAGCCTAAGTTCTTCACACATTAATTCAGCAGTTGCTCTGATTTTGATTATTGATTATTATGGCAATAAAAGCTCATACTGTGCCTTTTCCAGCAATGACTGCAGAGCTGAATGTAACTGACGAAGGCTGGCAAGCTCTGTGTTTTAGTTTTCCTCGGTACAAATTGTATCAGGGTTTGATTTTCATCAAATTTTTTTCCCCCTCAATTTAAATTCAATTTTAAACTAAAATAGCCGGAGGTTAAACCAACTCTGGGTGTTAGTGCTGCTGAAACAGTCTGCTGTTTTGCAACAGATTGACTGGGTTCCGGTACACAGTTCTGCTCTGGCTCCAATAGCAAACATGTGACTGAGGGAAGAGTGAGAGAATTAGGGATACAGTTTTGGTTTTGGAAATGACCCTGACTTGGCTGACTGGGAGGGATTTTAGTGAAACAGCTGGATGGCCAATTTTACTAGTGGGAATTTGTAAGAATTATGGAACGCCCCAGCGCTCTTTCACCTCTGGAAGTCGCTGCCAAAACAAGAGGAAACACTAAAGCTCTGAAGTCAGTCTGGTCAGATGTCATCAGGAGGAGCTGACAACGCCTGCTCACTAAAAAGCCGCGGGGTCATGTCAGCGGACACCTACGAGGAACATCTGGGAAAATGCTAAAGACACTGGTGCGCTGGTCCCTATAGCTTTGCTTTGCTACAGAATGGGTGAGAATGTCTTGTTTAGCCAAGTTCCAGTGGGGCCTAAATACTGAATCCAATGCATTAGTCTGCCTTCAAACCATAAACAATGGCGTTCTTTGGCAGATGCATTGTATGCTCACATGGCTGCGTGCAGC
>NC_024323.1:5536300-5545331 GCF_000523025.1 Cynoglossus semilaevis | reverse complement strand
TGTTTACGTTTTACCTCTCTACTGAATATCAGATGACTTCCTTCCACTGACAATGCAGTAGAAGAGTCCAGGGACCCAGAACTAGAGGAGCGTAGTCTGATTAAGGTCTGACTGTTCACCTACCATCCATCCATCATCTATGTCATCTCACCATTTATTCTCTGAGGAGGCAGATGAGCTGGAAACAGTACCAGCTGACAGTCTGTATTGCAGTGGGCACTAGTGTATTTGATGCAACAAAACAAAATCTTAAAACTTTACTTGCTTTACATTTGATAGCATAGCATGCTACAATCATTGATTAAAGTAATTTGAGGCCAGATAACAAAACGTCAGTCTTTAAGTTTTAACCAGAAGATTAGCACACATCACTTCTCCGACCACAGCCAGGTCAAACCACAGTGAGTATATCATAGGTCCGCAGTGTGTGTCATTTTTAAACAGGATGTTTTATCTGTATTTGTGCATCAGTACATTGTGCCCCTGTCATCAATTTATCAAAGTTTGTAGCAGTCAGGAGTTCAATGTATGACTCACAGCAGCAGGGAAACAAAAATTTTTTTTGTCCCAGATTTTACCCATGATTTCCAGTTGGGGAAATTTGGACATGACTAATTATCTGTTAGTGTGTGACAGGAAAAGACCCCAGCCTCAGTCTCTGTCAATCAAACAGGTTTGAGCTTAGCCTGAATCTAGTCACACTTAGTCTGGAGCACGAGTGTCTAGTGTATATAATACTGGTCGCAGGACATTCCTTCTATGTGTTGCATGAGTATTTGATGTGGTCAGTTGACTTTATATGGATAAACGTTTGATCCCCAGTCTTTTAGTCGTCACACGCAAGGCTACTGAAACCAGTCTTTTAGTGTATGGTTCCATTGTTCCATAGTGTCGCCGTTATTGCATACACATCTGCCTTACAGGCAGAAGGTCATGGGTTCGAGCCCCAGATAAACCACATACTTGGCCCCTCCGAGGGTCAGCCTGTTGCTGTTAACCCAGTGTACATGGTTAGAATGAAGGCTGGATTTGACACAGGATTAGGGTTCTAAAAATATAATTGATACTGAGGGATACTGAGGTCAAAGATCTGGTTGTACTCAACAAATCATTACTTAACTATGTTATCATCATAGCTTTAAAATGCAGAAAATGGTAGATGTAGTGATAGCCCTTGAGTTCACACAGGTCTGATTAGAATCTATCTCCTATTTGCATATCAGTCAACAGTAAAAAACCCACACTGTCCTGCCTGTACTGAGAGTCTTGACCTGACAAACCTTCCTGGCTATGATGCATGAGCGCTAATGCAACCATGCCACCTTGTTTGGACACAATTAAATCATTCTAACAGGGCATACAACCTACAAATCCATTTAAGTCCCTCTTATTCTGTGTCAAATTCAAGCATTGTCCTGCTTCACACGCTTCGGGCTTATCCAGGCTATCTGCCATGCAACAACAGTGCGAAAGATATTTGAATGCAGCAACAACTGTGCACAAATATCAGGCTGGATCGCACTGCAGCATCTGTGCCGTCAACGCCCTCTCTCACCTCTCCCAATTGAATCTTGGAAGGTTCAAAATCGACCGTGACCAATCTGAAGGTCCCCATTGGCTGAAGTCAAAATGAGATAAAGCTGGCTGAAATGTCAGAGTGGGGAGAGCGCTCCATTTCTTAGTGTTCAGAAATGCCTGTCTCTTTCTCTCTCTCTGTGCAAAAACAACAAGCCAATAAATCAGTGACATACAGCACGACAGACTCCAGATTGTGGCACTCTAGTGATACTAAACATGTGCTAATCATCAGCCCCTGGCTTCCTGTTGAGGTCTATGTCATAAGCGCAAACATCCCAACAGGCAAGACCAGCATTCAAACTCCAGTTTGAAATCACAGTGATACGGCCTGGAGGGTTGGAGTTGCGCAGTAAAAACTATGAAAGAGTCCCATTTGAATCTCTGGGTTTCTCTCGTCTGTGTCATTCCCACAGACGCACAATCTATTCATCATTATCCTCATTCAATCAGACACACATTCTATGCCAGATTCTTTCAAAATTCCACTCAGATAGTCTGAATAAACACTCAGTCATATGATCCATTTTCTCCAAGATGTGCATCTAACATCCCATTCTGCTCCCGGGAAGAAAATAATTGTCTACTTGTTATCAGTGGTTTTGTCATGGCTGCTGCCGTGCTATCTTCTCCAGCCAGTGTATGTGTGATCCTCCGACAGTTACAGGCTGCCAGCTCAGAGTTTATGTGAAATGAGGTGTGTACCAGCAAATATTTTCTTTCCTAGAGAGTTGCCAGACGCCTTTGTGCCTCAAACACATGGGCTTTGGCTCTAAACGGCTATTAGCACAACATTTGTTTGTGTTCCTTCTCTGTCTGAATGATGCACAGAGCTGTGTTTACAAGGTCAGAGGTCATGTTAGGCCAAAGTAAGCAAGGACAGAACCTGCGCTTATTTCTGTAATGAAATGTAAGAGCATCTTGGGTCAGAAAGAAGGGTTTTGCCCAGGATATAAATGAGCCTGAGTAGGAAACAGGTTCGGTGCGAGCATGAATATTAAAAGCTCCAGGTCCAGGTGTGGCCTGGACCTGGAGCCTAAAGCTTTATTTATGTTTATGGTACAGGATAGATAACATTTTTGTAATAAAAAAGTTGTGCTCAAAATTGTACCCACCTTTCAGCTATAGTATTTTACATTTCATTTGACTAAATTCGGTGTTTATTACTTAACCCACTAACAAAATGCGAAACAGATCCTGTCAACAAGATCATTATTTACGGTTGTTGCTTAAAAAGCTTGTTTTGTTTTTTAAATCAAGCACTTTTTTTCATCAGCACTAATTTTCAAAGTCTGCTTTTGGCACATGAACCATGATCATGAACTCCACAAGATAACAAGACGATCGACATATTTGAAGATATCCCTGTGGGAAAATTTGTTTGGATGGATTCAGCATCTAAGAAAGGAATTTCCTTCTTCTGGAAATTTACAATTTTATAAAAATAGAACAACACGTTCTGAATGTGAAAATATTCCAGTCTCATGTATGGTGCCTGTGCGCTGGTGTGTACAAGTTTAGTACGAGTTTAGCTGAGAATGAGGAATTAAGGTTTCAGAGTTGGACTCCTGCGGCAGCCAGCTGCTCTGTACCGGTCCCTGTGGTACGACAAAGTACTGTAGTACTGTAGATAACACCGGCTGCAGCAGCACAGCTCTCACACTGCTGCTATTTGTAGAAGAACACGACTGGACAAACTTGGTTAGTTTTGGCAAATGAGTAGTGATACACATTAGTACATGATGGATCGTACTGTGACTGTGAAGTGGCCTCGCCAGAGGAAACTGTGGCCTTACCATAAAGCTTGACTAGAGGCAGTGAGTGTGTGTGTGTGTGTGTGTGTGTGTGTGAGTGCTCATCTGTTGGCATCGGTCTGGACTCCAGCCCAGAGAAGCCACTTACACAAGATCTACAGTGATGCCAAATGCCTGACAGCTCCTGTCTGTGGTGGAGTAAAGGAAGAGGTGAGTATGGATTGGGAAACATCTGGCAGACGCAGCCAACGCTGCAAATCTACACATTAATGATGCACACACTTGGAAACATCCAGAAGAACACTACCAGTTTTCTTTGATAGTTCTCCCTTGACCTGAAGCTCAACCCATTCACTATCCAACACCTCGAAGGAATGAAATCATTTTTGAGGTATACAGTATATTTTTATTATGTAAGAATGTGATGGAGAAGTGACTTGGCTTGACGCTCTGTCAGTTGGACCTGTTAATATTTCAAGAACTATGTTAATGTCATGTACACGTCTCCGGGGGATGATTCCTAGCAGCTCTGCTAATTCCTTTTACAAATAGTAAGACGATAAATTTAACATTTGTGGTTTTTGAGGGAAATGTTTCAGCCACTATTAAAAGTGTCAACATACAGTGTCCACAGGCCAAGATGTTCTACAGAGTTGAACTGTCTCTTTAGGGGAGAAAAAAAAAATCAACAGCTTCACCGACCTCCATTTCTTCTGGACCACAGTGTATTTCACCGGGGTAAAATGAACTGTTTATATTGTGTATATTAAGAGACTAGTATAGTATCATGCTACATACATGGACTGTGGGAAACAGTGTGAAGGTGCTGACAGGAAAACTTTATTTGAATTCAGGATTCCTGCAGTACCTAAATCTAAAGTACTTTTCAAGACTTCCAAGCCATAGACTTGAGAATCTCAGAACTGTACAGCTGTGGCTATTACTTCATTAAAAAAAAAAGAAATCAACTCATATTCTATTAACCAGTTTGAGTGGTCAAATAGCACATTTACAGATTTCAATTTTATCTTTTGTTTTGTTTTAACTTTAAAAAAAACATTCCTGCAAATGACAAAAATCTTTATTTTCCACCTTTTTTTATTTGTGAAAAAATTATATGATGGAACTATTAAGATGGAAAAATGGCAAGAAAAATATGCAAAAAGGACTTGTGTCATTACTGGCTTGTAGACAAGTCTAAAACTTGCCACAGTGGAATATATTTTTTATTTTATTTTATTATAAATAGCATTTTTTTAAATTATGCATGTATTTAATTTCCCTGAGCATTTTCATTCATTTATTCATTTTCAGGGTCGAGGAGGGAGTTGGGGCTAATTCCTGCAGTCATTGGGTCGGGCCGAGGGCGGGCGGAGGTACACTCTGGAGAGTTTGCCAGTTATTATAGAGACAAACAAGCATTCACACTCAGACTCACACCTATGGTCAGCTTCCAGTTGGCCTGTTAAAACGTGCAGACAAGCAGCCCATACAAAAATACTAGGGATCAACTGGTAAACTGGTCACTGTAAGGCAAGATCAGAATCGCTAACACGGTAGTAACATATCTAAGACAATTAACATGATCATTTTAAATCAATATTCAAAATTATTCTTTAGGAATCATTGTTTTCAGTGCAGAACTGTGAAGTTGACTTAAACTCGATGAATTACAAATAAAGGTCCAGTTTTCCCACGACAGAAAGAGTCACAGTGATGCAGTTGTTCATCTTGACAGATGTGTCTGCGATAACTGCATTCGGAAATCTGCTCCATGTGTTTTTCACATACGTGCATACAAAAAAAGCAGCACAGGAAGAACAGTCTAATCTGCGCGGCCTACAGCATCAGCCTATACTACTCCTGCAGGATTTAAGTGAGAGCAGATCCCACCCACTCCCATCCCAGCCTAACCCCCTGACCCAGTGTGATGAGAGACGTTGGGGTGTATTGTTATGCTTTATGCATTCCAGATGAGACTCTAGCCTGTTCCCCCCACCCATACCACTGTTTCAAAACATGTGTTCAGCTCAGTCCCTTTATGTAATGAATTTCACCCTCATATGACTAAAGAGAAGTTGGGTGTGGTCAAAAACAACAGGCACCACTTGCGAAGGAAAAATGTTGCTTTTTAGAAAAAAAAAACATTTGCAGGTTTCATTTTACCTTTGAAGCACAGTTAACGTATGGAGTTTAGGGAGTAATACTTGCTCAAGATGGAGAAAAATGTTGAACTCAGAAGGAGAAGAAAAGAACAGTGAAGGGCTGAGGGGAGGTTAGACTTCCCAATACTTTGAGTCAGTGGAAACTTAAACGGAAAACAGGGTTTGTTTTTATATTTTTTCCATCATAAACTTACCCTTTTAAAACAATTAGCCAGCTTCTGTTACAGTGGATCTACGGTTTAACAGAAGGGCTTCACTCATGTGAGTGTTAATATCATTCTTTTTCACTTCAATAACGTATGTTTAGAGTAGAAACCACAGGGACAAGCATGTGCTCACTTCTTACACAGTCGGAGACAGATGGAAAACAGTCACATACTTAAAACCACAAACAAAATGTAAAAAAAAAAAAAAAAAAAAAAGAAACGATCTTGTTCTGTGTTGAATACAAACATATAAACAACAACAATCACAATCACAATGCAGCTTACAACCAAAAATGCCACTTAGGAGATACGGGGGTTTTCCAGTGAGCGTATTTTGCTCTCTGAGGTCATGGTTGGGTTTCTAGATCTGCAGTCTCTGGAGGGAGGAGGGAGGGGGCACGAGGGAGGGTGGGGGGAGGTTGTGCCGGCCGAGGCCTGAAGATGATCGGCGTTATTATTGCACAACGGATTAGTGACTTAACTTGACAAACTGGTAGCTTCACGTCACCAACCGTATCTAAATACCTAGGAGCGGCTGTCAGCTGAACGTGACCTCCTTCAGTTTCATTATTGAATTCAAATCTCAGGCCTTTTCCTATTTTCCATTGTAATGTGATTATCGATTTCACATGTGACGTCTCAGGGTGGCCAGAGCTGGATCGCCTTTAACCAGTGAATATCAAATACTAACCAAAAGTTTTTCGTTTTGTTTCCATCGCTTTAGTTTTCCTTTGTGTGTTAGTGTGTGTACTGTGAACCATTATATTATTATTTTACTGGGGAAGAGGGGAGAAGGGTTTGAGGGTGTCTGAGAGCGGCTTGTAAAAGACCTAAGTTTGATGTAGGTTCCTTTCTTCATCAAAGTCTGATCTGTGGCCCAGCCAGACCTTTACGACAGCATTGTCCTCATCAGGGTTACTTGAAATGTATGTAAAAACACTGGCTTCATACACTTATTGCACAATGACAATATTAATCATGAATGGCAAGAGGAAAAAGCACATGTTGACTTGTACGTGAAACTATATTTTTAGTTAAAATAATGGGAAGAGACGTGTTGCAATTTAGAATGTGCGCTTGCTGCAAAAGCTCCGTTCACTTTCTGTTCTGCTGGCTGTGGTATTTATCTTTGTTTTTTTAAATTAAAACAAAAGGTTTTGTTTTTATGTTTGGATTGAAATTTCCATCTCTTTGATGAAAGACTATTTCAGGTCATAACAAGAATAGAAGTGTGTGTATGTGTGTGTCTGCATTGGTAAACGGCTGGCTTTCCTCATCTAGTCTCTAAGGTCTATGAATGACAGGCAGCTGAAGTGACTATATCACACACACACACACACAGAGACATACACACACACACACACTGTAGCCCTGGTCACACCCAAGGCATCCCAAGCACGCAGGGCCAGGCTCTCTCAGTGGTCTCTAAATATGTCCCTGGGTCTGTGGGTGACTCACTTTTACTATGAGTGTCTGTGTTTTCATGGGCACACATGTGAAGAGGTTGGGAGGGGGAGTTACAGTTTTTAGTGTTCAAAATGCCAGCTCTGTGCAGTGTTCTCCAGTTGCGTGTAGTGGAACCCGTCCACCATACCATACGCTGCTGCCGACAATAAAGTTGAGTCTGAATAGATGGAGCAGTAACAGTGGGCCGAGTGTCTTTACTCTCTCCACAGCTATCCTCCCATCCCTGGGGCAATCAACATGGTGACCTCACCCTGCCTCCGCCCCACACACTCCCCCTTCAAGACTTCCTGGCCGGCCCAAAGCTGGAGCACAGCTGTAGGCACGGATAGCAGAGTAGAGAAGGTGATTACTTAACCATTCCCATATTATCTGTTCCCTTCTGCCATGATTTACATTGAACCCAACCTCGTTCTCCAATAGTCTTAAATAACCGCGTTAGCGCTCTTCCATTTCTGAACAGACAGATGCAACACATACACACAACCCACTTCTGTAGAGTTTGAGGTTTTCTCTGTCAACATTTTCCTTTTTACTCGAGATTGTGTTGTGAATGAGGCGTAAAGGGATGAGTCCCGCACAACTCCCATCGCCTGTTCGAGCATCGCACCGAGCTGTCAGTCATGGCAATCGGTTGCAGATGGAGAGGGTGGAGTGGGATTTAACTAGGCTTTACCATGGAAGGTACACTGCCAAAAGTCAATTGTCTGATAACGGAGAGCCAGGAGATGGCCTCATGCTTAGCTGCCTCTTCCCAGTTCGTCCAGGCGCGCCTCTACATCACATGCAAGGCAGGAAATTGAACATTAATGTTTATTATGAAGCCTGATTATAATTTCAAGCCTAAATTTACCAAGGGTGACAAATGAGCCATTTTCATATTGAGATGTTCTGGGCGTGTTGACATCAAATAATTGCCAATTGTGCACGGAAGTGGTTTTAATCCAGCATTTAACGGTATGTAGTTTCTCTGTATAGGAGAGAGCTGTGAACGGAAGATAACTGCTATTGTCACTGTCGTTCAACGTAGTGTTTTAATCACACACTGTACGTAACAAGAGGCAGGAGCAGTCTGGGAGCAGAGGGAAGCTGTGTGCTTCACTGCTTTCTCACTCTATTCACAACATGATCGGTTTTTATGACCTCAATTAAGTTGGAGGTGACCATAACCTCCATTAGACTGAAGGACCCTCGCCTAAAGTCAATGCAGGAGCAGTTTCAATGTTTAAATTAACATTTATTCTGGGTAAATTTAATCTGATGTTTTAATCTGCTCCATTTAGCTTCAGTGTAAGTATGAGAACCAGCTATGAATTCTGGTGGAAGATGAAGTGAAAAGATGTGGAACTAAAGTGTTAAAAAAAATGTAGGGATGAAATGAAACGAATAAAAACAGGTGTTGTTTGGCTTTCTGATCAGGCAACACAGAGAAAAAAAGGAATTTTAATTAATCACAATGAATCGCAAATAATTCTCAGCTACTCAATTAATTTAAGATTTTTTTCCTGTTTGACAGCCCTGCTTTTTACATCACGTTGTAAATCAGAAATATTTGCCCAAAAGAAGTACCATCAGTATGACCAACAATATAAGAAGAGGACAATTTATGACGATACAATTTCTGGGTCATTAGAGGGAGTCTAAGTAACACTAGTGGTACACATACCATAGTTTGAGAACCACAATTTTTTAATTTTAACCATTTTTTTAATTGGCCGACTGTGAGTCATGTGGTGGCCACTCATTTCTTGCCATGTTTTGTCTTCCATTTTCATCTAAATGGGATCATAATTTATAATTCCTAATTTTCTACTGGAAGAAACACAAACTAACAAACAAGACTAGAATAATTTCCTACACATTTTCT
>NC_024323.1:5519904-5536258 GCF_000523025.1 Cynoglossus semilaevis | reverse complement strand
TTTCCAGAGTTTCACAGATGGTTTATAATGTGCAGTCTTTGCTTTGAATATGTTGACGCAGTATGTACTTTGCAGTATATATTGTATTTCTGTTGAGTAAAAGGTCTAAGTATTTCTTGTGTCTCTCTTGAAGTCAAGAAACCATGCATCTGATTGTTTAACTAAAATGTAAATGACTGAGTAATCAGAGGAAATATAAAAAAAAAAATCATCTAATGCCAAGCCAACACATGCACAACCACGGACCAGATTGTTTACGGTTTACTCATTCTGATTGGCTGGATAAACCCAGAGGAGCAGGAGGAGAAAAGACGAGGAGGAGGAGGAGGAAGAGGAGGAGAAGGAGAGTCAGAGTCTGGCCGCTACTATGATGAAGAGAGCCAGCATCTGCCGGACCTTTCCCCCACTCCTTTCCAGCTCGCCCCTGAGGGAACCATGAGCAGAGGGAGGGGAGCAGAAACAGTATGATGGAACTGTTAAAGTGAAAAACCAACACCCAGTGTTTTAGACTCGTTTCTCCTCGTGGAGTTCCAGGATTCTTCACCCTGGTGTTGTTTTCTATCTCCAGCCACACCCTGATTTATGATGCTGCTGAGATTTTGGTAAAGTGAGCAAGCCTTTGAGCTGTCGCAGTGTTTCCACCAGTGAACTGGCTTTAGTCACAGGAAAACAGGAAGGTGACAGACTGACTGTAATGGAAAGTCTGTGTGATTGGCTCTGCCGGTGCTGATATAAGAGGGAGTGCTATAAAAGAAAAGAAAAAAAAAATCACCAAATCACCTAGTCTACAGAAAGAGTTGAAGAAGTAAATGAGCAAAAAAACTTCAGAAGTATTTTGGAGTGATGTCATCGCTATTGAAACCTTCCTATTGAAACCCTTTAACCTTCAGACTAATAAATATGCTCACGTCTCTTGTAATTTAATACAAATCCTGATGTTCTAAGGGGCTGGATGAGGTTCAAAGGGCCGTATTCAGGAACAATGATGTTCCGTGAGATTTCCACACGCGAGCAAGGTCATCGTTTTATTAAAAACATCACGTTGGAAGAGAGTCGATGAGTTGAATAAATGTGCTCCAACAAAAAGTGGACGCCAGTTTGTAGATAATGTTAATGGCTCAGAATATTGGCAAACATCACACTGTGAGATTGTCCTTCAGCTGCATCTGCCAGAGCGGCCAATGAGTGGCACTGGTAGAACTCATTATGTCAAAGGAAAGGGAAAATTAAGTTGAAAAAGGACTGGAAGGTCAGAGTTGAAGGCTGGCCTACGGGAGGTGACCCTTTGTCATCCTCACTTCCTGGTCAGCATGAGAGTGCTTCACCCCACAGAGGGTCTCCAGTGTCCGCCACATAAAGAGGGTATTGTAAGGACATGTCGCTCGTGTTGAAACAACGCCAAGACTGTGTGGGCAAGGATGTAGCCTGGATTAGTGATACACATCTAAAACCTTCTCTGATCCTGTCAGGGTTCATGGATAAGCCAACACTTACCATAATTGGGTCTTTTGTTTGTTTGTTTGTTTGTTTTAAACCATTCAGACCATTGAATTACTGTGATTCACTTCTAATCAAAAATGGAAAAATAAGATGAAATCTTAAACACAAAGTTTAAAGAAAACGACTACCTTTAGCCAGAATACCAAAACATGTTTTTGTTTGTTTTGTTTTTTTTGCCAAATACTGTACGTAAAATGGTAACATTTATGCAGAAATGTAGCCAAAAGAAATTTTAACAATTGGCTAAAATTACTGTTATATTGGTCGAATATTAGCCTGAAGTTGAAGTGTAAAAACAAGCAAAGAAAAGACACGCCAGATATAAAAGGTGTCATATAATGAATAGTTAATTAAAAAAAAAAAACTAAACTGAGGACCCCAAAATACTGCAAAATACTAAGAACTGTAGTCAGTTAACTACAACTAAAATGGGCTACATGTTAAACAAGAAATATTTATTAGTTAGCCTGCACAGTCAGCAAAATAGTTACCAAGTTAGCCAAACATTAGCATAACTACAGATATGTAACAGATAAGGTTAGCGCAAAAGCAAAGATTTGAGATACTTAAAAATGGCAGCCATGGTCCATACAGAACCCCCAGACTTTGGACACGCTTGAGTGTAAGTACACATACTGTACATGACTGAATGAACCAGCCATGAACATGGAGCAGCCATAGACAGTGGCAGGGGTTGGGGGAGGTGGGTGGCTGGAGGGGGCTGAGAAGTTTGGAGCCCCCAGCCTCATCCCGTGCGGTCATGGATGAATGCAGGCCAGGCCCGACCTCCTGAGGGCTGCAGGAAGCAAACTTCTCTTCAGCTGAATGAAGCAGCCCCAGCACAGCACAGCTCAGACAGATGGGCATAATGGAAAATGAGAGGATGAATCATCTCATGGCAGCCCGTACTCCCCACATGTTCAGATTCTGGTTCTACATGCTGGACACTGAACAATCCTGGTGCGACTCCAGTACGTCAGTGAAGGCGGAGCCTCGAAACCCCCCCCCCTCCCCAAAACAAAAAAGGGAAAAAAACATAAAACATATAGACCTCTTGTTGTTTGTTTGTTCATCCCAAGAAGGGAAGGAACCACAGGACTTTGTTGAACACACAGTTTCAGTCTGCTGAGTTGAAGGTGGGTTCAGCAATTGTGGTTTTTCCTAGATGGAAAAACACATTTGACGCTGCAGATCTGAGTCCTGCCCAGAGAGCGCATGACACAATCTCCAGATTTATATAGGAAACTGCTTATTGCACAACTGTGCGGGGAAGAACAAGAGCTGTGTTTCCCTTGGAATAACTTTTCCATGTGAGAAAGCCACATCCTGACACACAGTACCTGCAACGATTCCTAAGTGGGAAAGCTGCTCTGATGTCCGCAGGAGTTTTCACAGTCTTCAGCAAAGGCATGTCAAGATTTTTTTAAAACGCGGACACCAGAGAAGATCCGAGCTCCTCCCCCCACTACGTGTGTACGTGTGTGGTCTCCTGTTGCTGGCTCTGCAGTTCCCGGGTTTAGAGGTCAGGGGGTGAAGCCTGGGTACTGGAATGTTTATGTATGCTGCTCCTGTTAGCACCAATATCCGTAGCACTGCATCTTGTTCTCATGGAGGAATTCTTCGGGCCTGTCTTTTGGGACTGGGAGGAGGGGCTAATCTTTCTAAATGTTTCCATTTGAAAATGTGATGGTTTCACACTTTGTTTGATTACATAGCAGAATGCCTGCAGGAGAGGAGCAGAGCCAATCCTGACTTCTTTTTTTCCCTCTCTCAGAACTGGTCCTGTTCCTTTTCTATAGAAATATTCTTTCATTCATCAGCTACTATTTTTTTCCCAGCTGGAGCCAACACCCAGCAGACACTGGCTGAAGGTGGGGTTCACCCTGGACCTGTCTCTGGCCCACTGCAGGGCTGAGACAGAGAGGATCTAAACTTGAATATGGATTTCTTTTTAACATTTTCCAGTAGAGTTAAACCTAGTTTTTAAGACACCTTTAAGAAGAAGAAACATACAGTCTTAAACTAAAGTGGAAATCTGGGAAAATATTAAAAACATTGAGATTAAAGACAACATCTAGGATAAATTCAGATCATAAAATATATCTGACTTTTACTTTAGGAGTCCACTTTAAGCTATTTACAATTTAAAGGTGGATGAATGAAGTATTTTTATTTTATAGGATGCCATAAAATATTTTTAAATTCTAAAGCTTGGCCTGAAAACCCTCTCTGTATATAAATATAAATAGGAATGTCTATTCCGTCTGAAAGTCTAAACTTGACACAGATGAGATCCTCAACATTTGGTGGGCGGGACTCCACAATGGGGTACAGAACTCCCCACTTACACACAAACACCGCATACATTTGGTCAAATATGTGTGTGTATTAAACCATGGGAAAAAGATGTCTGGAAGTCGTCCAGTTATTTCCTTTTCACTTCCAACCACAAACGCACAGTTTGGGCTGTTTTGAACCATGGCACTCTGCTTCCTGCTCTGTGCCAGCAAACAACACCACACACACACACACACACACACCAACTACTATAACTCTCTCTCTCTCTCACACACACACACCACACCACAGAGCACCCTCAATGAAGAACTCCGTAGAAAAAATGGCCGTTGGTTTATGACCCATTATAAAAAAAAAGAGCAAACTTGCAAAACTTAGGAACTCCAGCTGCCAACATTAAAGTTAAAATGTTGAAAACTGCTTGGGGAGTGGTCCGTATTTTATTTGATGGGGGGGACTATGAATATATTGTGTGTGTGTGTGTATGTGGGAGGGGAATGAGAACAGAGCACGGCAGAGGACGATGTATGAATTTTGTTTTGTTTTTTTCTCTCCCCATCCCCCACCTTTAACTTCCCCTCTCTGTCTCTCCTTCTCCCTCTTTTACTTGCCTTTATCCGTGCCCCCCGCCTTCTCTCCCCCAACCCCCTCCACCAGCAGGTTGTTTAATACTTTCCAGATTTCGGCATGCCTTCAGCCTCCTGGAAGATCGTCAAGTCTGCTGATGGAATTTGGTGGAAAAGGTTGTGGGTCCAGGCAGGGGCTCCTGACATAATAAACCCACAGACAATGAGCGCCTCCCATTGGTGGCTGTGAAGTAAGAGTCTTTCAGGAAAAAGGAGTGGGAAACTGAAGGGAAACGACATTTGACAGAGGAGGAGAGACTACATTCAGGGTGGCTGAAAAGAAGAAACAGCTGCAGGACAAACTCCTATTACAATGAGATCCTTTGCTGATGGGGGGGGGGGGGGGGGGGGGGGGGGCGGCGGGGTCCTGAACATCTCCTGTGTCAAGTTTAAATGTGGCGGGACGGTTTGGGCGCCTGCGTTCAAATACTGGATTTCACTTTAAACCACATAATAACGCAGCAATGCCTTACAGCAAGAGTGTCACTGGTTCAAGTCCTGGCACAGACCAGTGGTCTTTGTGTATGGAGTTTATGTTTTGTGTTTGTGTGAGAGAAAGAGAGAGAGCCGGTTTTCTCCAGTTTCCTCCCACTATCCAATGACATGCAGTCTGGGCATTAAGTTAACAACAGTCTGTATGGCACTAGTCTGGACACAAATGCAGCAAATGTAGCTAAAAGGTCAATAAAAGATAGGAACTAGAACAAAGAAATAATTACAAATTGGTCACAGTTGCACAGTCTGTTACCAATCAACATGGATAAATATTTAGCAAAACAATAGTTGAAGAGATTCGCAAAATGTAACTAAAGTGTGAGCTGGAAATTGCCATATTGTAGCCATTAACATCAGAGAGCAGGGATACATAAATGAAAGTAGAACTTTGTTAAGGAGGTATTTAAACATCAGATACAGCTGAGATTAGCTGAGAAGGAGAAGGAGAAAGATGGCCAGAAGAAAAGGCCTCACACAATATGTTTAAAGTTCTTTGAATTTCATCTTAGGATCTGTCAAGAAGCAAGTTTAAAACAAGGACAACTCAGCACAAGACATTTATATAAATACAGTTCGACCTTCTGAGCTCAAACTATGATCAACTATGAAAATCATCAGCTTCAGACAGTTGTTGAAAACTGGCCTCATGATTTCAATCCCAGTATCTCCACCTGTCAACGGAAGACCACAGCCAACGTAGACCACCTGGGAGTTAGTCTACTGAGGCTGTGGTCTAATCTGCACATTGTACCCTAACCACAGATCCACCCAGAATCCCTTCACCTTCTCTGTATTTTAACCTGCTCTGCTTGCATTTAAACTTTAATTTGAAAAGGAAAAAGGCTCTGTGGCTTTGAGCTGAAATTGACCTCACAGAACCAGGCTTTTTTATTTTATAAATTCTCCAAGAATTAATAATAATATAACTCAATATAATGCTGGAACAGATTAAGAGAGTTAGTATTTGAACGAGTGAATGAATGAATAACTCTCTCGCCATGACGGTGACACACCCTTCACCAAGATCTTATTTTTATTACCACTAGATGGCAGTAACAGACAACCCTTCCCGGGGTCTGAGTCACCCAGCTGCACAGGAAACTCGCCGTACATTAACTTTAACTCCGTTTAAAACGAATGTAAAATTGGTGTCGACTTCAGAACGTTGTCTTTCCTCCTCTGAAAAAAAAAAACGCGAATAAAAGTAAAAACAAAAATCAACAAGCTCTTAGAAGAGTAATGGTTTCATACAGACAGTAAAGAGAAGGATCAATAGCACTGCTGGTTTGTATCGATCACAACAATCGATATAAATGGTCTGTTTCTACCACAAGTCTAAGAATAATGACTTGTTCTAGCTTTCTGCTAGATTGAACTGGAGTATAATGTGAGTGAGAAAAACTGAAAGTGGACGAAGATAAATTCAGATCAGGATGGGTGTTTGTACACTAGCCAATGATTAAGTACATCATATAAAGTCACTTTAGCCAGCAACTCTGAGGACCAGATGGTATCAGAGGGAAACCAAAGAGTGTCTGCAGTGACCAGCTCTACTAAAGGTCAGGAGGGTTCTACACCTTTTCTCCAGGGGTCACAGCTAACATGGCCTTTGGACATGCCTGCTAAAGAGGATGCACGTTCACTTCAAACATGGAGGGAGACCATTACTTGTCATATACGGTTCACCTGTGTGTGTGGGTGAAACTGTGTGACTCCGTGAAATCAAAACTGACAGAACAATTTTGAAGCCATGATGATGCCCGTGTGTGGCCGCCGCCGCATCCGTTACCCAGTCAGGATGAGGAGCACCACCTGTCGTTATTGTTTATCAGTGATGCCCCCATCAGGAGAAACTTTTCCTTCTTCATCCATCATTTTACCGCCACATCTCCACTGATTTAAATACACCCCACAACCCTTGAGTATCCAGACAGGTGTCAGAGAGTCTCAATCATGCTTAAGAATTAGTTAAACAAAAATATGTTCATATTTAATAAACGTAACTAGACCCAGCTTAATATTAAATAGATTATTATACACTATATTTCAAAGAGACTTCCTGTTTTCCTCCCTCATTAGTTCCTTGGCCAAACAAAACATCAACTTCAGAAGTAAAACCTCTCAAATACAAATGTTGGGCACCAGACACACTGGGATACAGCATTAGTTCAACGTAGCTCTGGTTAGCTTTAGTAGCTAAAATACTCAGTTCCACTGGGAATAAAAGCAGTCAATAAAGGCAAACATGCTTTTATATTACCAACAAAACAGAAACACAATGACATACAGTATTATAAATAAAACTCAGAGGTTAATCATTTCATTTATTCCAATTAACTAAGAAACATCCAATAATTACAACAACATCAATAAATCAGTGACTTATCTTGTGGTTGTGAGACTCCATAGAAACAGAATGGCCACAGAAGCTAAGCAGGTGTCGAACCAGCAGCCAAACCAGGTCCTGTTCACACGGCTCCAGGGTCAGTTTGGGTCTCCACAACTTTGCTGTTCACATTTCCATATTCCACATATTCCTTGTAATCCAGGTAACGTCTTCTACTGCACATCCTTTACTATTTACTTTTTTTTGTCTTTTAAACTTGTCACTGCTCTGTCCTGCTTCCATTTTCCTCCATTTGAGTTTCCCTCCACTCTCACCTCACAGGTGTGTCTGATTAAGTCCCTCCTCCAGACCTGCACATACTGTAAAGGGCAGGTCAGCTATTTTTTTTTTTACTAAGTGGTTTTGAAATAAAAAAATATAATGTGACACCTAATTAGGAGGTTAATTTTTTATTATTTATTATTTAAAACAGACAAGACCTTAATATCAAATAGAAAATATTTTGAATATTAGCCCTTTCTTGGTCAGAAAATTCAGCAAATGCTAAGATATTTTTAATAGCAAAATATTTATTTATATTTACATAAATATCTATTTTACCTTGATAAAGAAACCTATTTACAATGATTTTAACATATAAATAAACAAAAGCAATGAGTTAAAAAATTCTCCCAAAGAAGAAAGGATCTATTCTGTTATATTAGTGTTTAGGAAAATCCTTAACACCACTAATATATAGATAGACAGATAGACAGATAGATAGATAGATAGACAACACTTTCTTAATCCCTCGGGAGTTCCCTTTGGGAAATTTAATATGAGTGAGGAAAAGCATTGTTAAAAAGTTCATTGTATACCCCCCCCCTCCTTCACACACATGCACACAAGCTTGTTTACTGATGAGTAATCACATAACTCTTAACTTGAAAAGCTAATACTTAAGAGAGGCAACAAACTCCAGCCTCAATTGTTTCCTTCCTTCCTCTGCTGGGAGAGAAGAATAGTAACAGGAAACAGGAGGCACTCGAGGAATTCCTCTGTTCAAGCTGCTGATGGAGTGGAACAGGCCCTGTACCCTGTTCTAACCAACGAGACATTGAATTATGCAGTGGTAAAGGTGATCAGAGTTTCTTTTATTGAAAAATATAGGTTATTTTGTATGGTACAGAAAGGTAGTAATACACAGAAAAGAAGGAAAGAACAGGGAAATAATATACATTGTACAGAACGCAGGGAATTCTCAGCCACACAAATGTAACAAAAGAAAAATGATACTGTCTAATGTAGTGTGAGTGTCTCGTATTAGAAACGTACACTTATATAAAAATTATTTGCCTTTTTAATGCATATTTTCTTAAAAACACAGTTCATTTAATTAACTTTTTTTTAATTAAATCATCCAGAACTCCAGCCGACCTTAAAGTCAACAGAGATTAGCCACACAGAGAAAAGAGAAAGAAAAATGTATCCAGCAGGCTCAGTAAAGAGTAAGCTTCACAAAATTATACTTTTTTTTTTTTAGTTTAAAAAAATCATCATCATCATTTGGCACATGTCAGTTTCAGTTAAGGCAGTGAAATCAATCAGCACAACGAAGCTTCTGAGTGTTTGGCCACTGCTTTCATGATGCAAGAGATACAGTCAAGCTGAAATGACTGTGCAATAGCTCCTCTCTACTCGCCCTTGCATCTGCTGCTGGCTGCGTCATCTCTTAATAATTATTCAAAGCAGACATTACAACAAAATTGCCAATTTGTCAATGACAGAACGATACAGACGGTATTAGGCACCAAACAGATGTAGTGTGAAGATACAGGGCCCAACGGTCGACTGTCAGTCATTTATCCATCTATATAATATTTACACACTGGAACCCTTAAAGACGTTGCAGGTTGTGTGACGCTTGAAGGCACCCCTCGCGTTGACTGTTCCTGTACAGAGAGGAAGGATGTGGTTTTGTTGAACAAGCACTTTGAATTTGAAATCAGTAACATCTCAACAATTCCTGTCATTTCTGTAAAATGAATTAAATTGCTCTTGGCCTCAACGTGAGATAAATAATCTGTGGAAATACACGACCGAGACAAAAAACAATTTCAAACCATTGTTTTCGTGTGGTTACACCAGGGTTAAGTTACAAGAGTCAGTGGAATCATTTTCAACAAACAGCTCTGTTGTTAGACGTCTATGTTAGGAGGGAAGGAAGTCTTCACTTCATGCCTTTTACCACAAAACACACTCAAAATATCACGACAGGTGAATCCTAACATTAATAAAACTAACGTTTTACTGATACATTATTCATTTATATCAATACACTGGACATCACCAGGTGAACTCATATCTCTGAATCATTTTACCCAGTCCTTTTAATAATCACAACAGTGTGAAAGAAACCTCTAAGAACAGAGCTCAATGTTGAAATTGACCAGAATTCATCTAAGGTTTAAAGCTTTTTTTTTTTCCCACAGCGAGCCAATGTCCGTGTGGTGCTCATACCATGGTGGTTTAGCTCTGTAGCAGGAAACAGTTGGCTTCACGCAGCCTCACAAGGACCCTGAGTTATTACACAAGTAGAAAATTCAAATTTCTGCCGCAGCCGCAGACGACCGGGGCTAGCCTTCACACACTTCAGTGACAAACGCAACCCCCTTCTTTGTGACAAGATAACCCACCAGTGGCCCGGTGGTGACAGAGACCTTCTGTTCAGCTCCGACCTCATGATGTCCCACAGCCCGGGAGGGAGCGGGAGAAACACAAACAACAAGAAAAAGCAAATGGAATGAGAAAAGCACATGACACCTTAAGTGAGAAGACAGTATGTGAAGTGAGCTTTAGTTATGGAAAGTGGTTTTCCTACAAAAGTTCCTTTCTAAACCCACCCCCTCCCCAAGCACATCTGGAATGTTCCATATTCAGAAGGCCGCAGCTCTTGAATATCAGTCCTCTCTGAATTCAAAGAGGCAGCGACGGATTGACAGACGATCAGAAAGTGGAGAGTAAAGCTGTCAGACAGATAAAGCTCAGCCCGTCCTGACGGAGCCAGCAGACACTTGCTGACTGACAAAGTCTCCTCCACAGTCCTTATTCGCACAATGACGGAAATGCTGTCCTCCTTTTTTTTTCTTTTTCTAAATCCACTCCGTCAAAGGACTTGCTAGATTCACGTAAACCACTTCCAAAACGTTGTCCTACTTTTCACACACGGATCTCGTCATCTTCATCCTCCAAGAAAGAGGAGAAGTTACTCTCCTCTTCTGGCGGGGCACTGAAGGTGGCGCTGTCTGTATCGCCTGCATAGATCTGACTGTGTGGTTTCTCCTCCAGGCCCGCGGAGCCGGAGCTGGACATGGAGCAAGTGTCTAGGTGATGTAAGTGTTTGGGCCTCAGCTCAGGCGTGTACTCCGGAGTGTAAGGTCCTCCGTTCTCAGGGTGGTGCTTAGTAGAACTGGCTGAAGGAACAGGAGGACAGGGCAACTGCAGTTCTGCCTCTTCCTCCTCATCCTTTACCCCCTCCACACTGTTCTCCTCCTCACCGTGGGCACTGAGAGGAGGTGAGGCACGGCCCTCACTGCTCTTGCCCTCCTCATATCCAAGATCGTCATCCTCTTTCTCCATGACCCCCAAGATGTCTCCCAGCATGGAGGGTCCTAAGTCCACATGGAAGGACATAACAGACACAGCGTGCTTCATGCCACCTCCAGAGTAAAGTGAACTCTCTGGCAGCTCAGTCAACTCCCCAAAGTTGCGCTCCTCTATTTCCCAACCCTGCGTGGCAGCAGCCGCGCCTCTGCCGTCCAGAGCTCCATGCTGCTGCTTCAAAGGACTTGAGGTGAGACTCTGTGAGACCATGTCGTCTGCTCTGTTGTCATCATAGAGAAACGGCAGGGACATGGCGTTCTTCACATACGTAGGTGACCCGCTTTGGCTGCCGTCTGTCTGCTCGTCAACCCTGGTCACAGACTGGGAGCGTTTACTGCTCCTGAAGGTACGAGACAAGAGGCCGGGTCGAGGGGATCGGGGGAAGGACTTGTTCTCGGGTGGAGGTTCTCCTGAGCGGGTGCTGAGGAACGAGGTGTCTCCAAAAGCATCACCGCTGCGACCTACATGCATGGTGTGACGGAAGTCTCCCAGAGGGGCACTAATCATCTCCCTGGTCAGGTCCATGCGTGAGCGGCGCTTCGTCTGGGAGGAGCCGGACACAAGTTGTTTTAAGATTGGCATTGTTGCAGATTAAATTTCTTCTCTTTCAAGTGAAGAAGACAGTTAGATGAAGAAGGATCTTCCTGATCTTTATCTTGGAATGAATCTATTCCTTTTCAATCAGCCTGAGGACCTAAAAAAAAAAAGAAAAGAAAGAAAATACACTTAACTACAGAAATTCACATCTTTCATGATGAAAAGAAAAATCCAAACAGATTAGAAATAGTTTTGAATCAACAACTCTAAAAAAATAAATAAATAGAAATCCCTTTACTATAGAGCTTTTATGTTTACATTTGGCAGTCTAACCCCATCAAGTAAATAAAAACATCTCTTGGAATGTCAAATCTCCCACTAATTATATGATTTGAGGCCATCAATTAAACAATTCTGTAATGATAAGCGACACACTTCAAACACGTAGAGCTCTAAATTGCTAGGAAAAAAAAGTTAGAACACCACAGGACTCTGCTTTTAAACGACATTAAAGCCAAGAGCAAAACACCAACCACAGACCGACATCAATCGCGGGAGAGTTGAGGTTTGCCGGAGATTTTCTGCTGTGAAGCTCAACTTCTACTGCTCAGCATGCAAACTCATCTTCTACTTTGGAAAATGTAGATGGAATTTTGAGTGAAGAAATAAGAAGTGACAGGGAAATATTCCCCAGGCGTCCCTTTTTCCTCAAACAACAGAGTTTAGGCACCTAGAGCTTTGTGAGTGACAGCTAGAAGGAAAATCTTTTTTGCACAGTTGAAGCGTCTGGCCCAGAACTGCCAAGCCAGTCACTGCTGCTTCCTTCAGGTGCACTGCTGGAGCACAAGAGCAGGGCAGCTTATTAGCTACCCATTCCACTATATAAAACACACATGAAAAGGAGTCTGTCACGGTGGTCTGCATTATGAAGTACAAGCAGTTTGTGCAGACAAACTTCAAAACACACATGCACTTTGGACTTGTGGGAGGAAATCTGTACGGTTCAATGTGCTCGGCTTGCCATCGAAAGTGTTTCTCTCTGTGCCTCGCCTCTACGGCGTGTTTATTCGTACTAAACCAAACAGTCTGCGCCTTAACCTTGACTTTTCTAACAGACACACCTTCAAAAGATATTTCTGTCGGCGTCCTTTTTTCAGAAAAGGCACCATTGAGAGATTTGTGCTGTTTAATGCGGCATGTGCCTTTTTAGTTCTCTGACCTCGTTCCTTTGTCTCCACCCCCTTGTCTTTGACAGATAAGCTGCGTTGTACTCCTTCCTGTCATTGCCCTCACCTGCTTTAGTTTCCATAGAAACACTCTCTTGCATGAAAGCAGCAGCGTTTCCTGTCGGGGCCGCAACCTTGGTATAAGCATGCAACACATGGCCTCCATCTGTGTCAACTCAGGAGACAACCTGTTTTTGGTTAGCTCTGGTTTTACCTAGTAGCAGTGTCCATGTGAGCGAATTTGTTTTTATTTGAAACTAATAGTAAAAACAATAATCCTATGTTAAAGTGCCTTTATAGAACATGGTCATACATTAATATATTCATTTTACCATTAGAATTCTGGCACAACCTGGGTCAATGCCACGGAATTCTAAAGAAAATATAGATAGCTGTTAGTCAAAGCCAGTTAAAGGTTAGACCAAACAAATCGAAAAAGCTAATCCGTAAACAGATAAGAGGGTTTTAAGACACACAATAACCATAAGTTAGCTAAAACAGTAACAGATTATCAGTAAGTACACAGAGAACTAAACTGATAAAGACATGCAGGATGTTAACAATAGAGCTCAAGGTTGGTACACACACACACAAAAATCAGATTTAACTTCTCACAGACATGGCTAAATGTAAGCCGTTATACTTCAGAAATGGCTAACAGATAGCCAAAACGATAGCTTGAACACAGCCAAAACTAGCTGTAAATTTGCCAAAATATACATCAAGGCTCATCCAAAAAGAGCTAAAGCCAAAATGATTGGGCTTTAAAGTTGGCTTAAAAGAAAAAAGAAAAAAATGCCAAGATGAAAACAAATTACACAGCTAATAAAAGTGTCAGGAAATGATGCAACTGCTTCACAAGCGCAACAACTCAGGAGGAAATTGTGCCAAAGAAAACAAACATGGTCAAAAATCTGTTTTTTAAGGCACACACTTTTTTTCTGGGAAATGGGTGAAGAAAATAGTTCACACCCAGGCCAAAATAGGAGTCGTTGCTGGGGAGGCATTAACAGTCAGGGGGAGAAAACAAAAAAAAAAAAAAAAAGACAAAATGGGAAACTTGGCTTCCACTCCTTCATCTCACTGCCCCGGGCCAGGATCAGTCTGAAAAGCTCAGCAGCAGTGACTGTCACTGTGATGCAGGAACTCATTTTAGTCCACCAGGACTACTGTTCTTCATCAAGTCAATGTAAAGCAGATCCCAGGAACTCGCGTAGCACAGTTACATCAATCCTGATTCACAGGCCTGCTTTTTTAAAGCTCTGTGAGTGTTCAGATGCATGTGTGTGATACTGCACATGAATGACAACACTGAAAAGAGCCTTAGAAGGCTGCAGTTAGCGTGGGAACCATGGGGTCACATCCTGGTGGGATTGAAGGGGGTCACTGGACTTTATAAACAGACTTTCACAACACTCCCGCTCTGGCTGCAGCTGAACCCACTGCAGAAACAGAATGTCGCAGAAAAAACTGAGCAAATGTAAAAGATCTGCCTTGTTTCAAACTGTCGTAAAAAGCAGGGGGGGAAAAAAATGTAACAACTACATGACTTGAACCACGGACCACCAACCCTGGAAATTACAGTTTTTCAAAATGACTGACTGACACTGCATTCATGCCTGTACGCACACACATAATCATAGAAAGATAAACATACACACACTAAAAACCAAATGTCCAAATGTTATGGCAAAAGAATTTCTAGCCAAGAATATATGGGAAATATAATGCTGGCTCTGTTTATAGTTCACAATACACAATTATCAATTTAAAGACCTACAGCTGGCTCCATGGAGGGCTTCTAAATCTGTTACACTATCATATGGTCACGGCCACGGCTCTGTGGGAAAAGGAAAAAAAAAATACACACCCAATTCCTGAGAGAAAAGTACACATTCCATGAAGGGTAAAGAGAGCAAATGTATATTCCTCCCCACTGAGTACATCCATATACACAGATAATTGCAGCTTGGCTGGAATGTGAGATCAGAATATTACCTTTGGCCCAGTATAAAAACACAGTAGAGGACCTGATGTACACATCCAGCTGGTCTGTAGGTGGCGATGTCTCACTTTCACTCTGTCATTTTGGGTGATTTCCAGCTGAGAGTTGTGCTGTTAGCACATTAGCTCGTAATAAATGTAAGTAAACGCACTGATCTGTACTTCATACATGTACATTTGCAAAGATAATCTCTTGTTAAATGAGACCTGACTTATCATAGCTGGAGATGACAGGATGCTTCTGTTAACATTTAGGAAAAAAACGAAGAAGGCTATTAGCCCAGGTCAACTATCACTAACTCCCGTTAACTATCACTAACTACAGACATTGCATTGTCACCTACACATAATACAATTTGTATTACTTTATATTGTTTATTACAATGGAACAATATTTTATCATTTGCTAACACGCGAACAAGTTTTGCTTTTTCTACCAGTTTTAATAGTAAACCCTGCTGTCACTGCTACCTGCCTCTCGTGAGCCAAAGGAGGTAAGAAGCAGTGACACCACGGTTTAATACTACTACAGCATGTAGTAACGACAGCAGGGGTTTAGCAGGGGACGCTCGCTAAATGCAGCTAAACCTTTGATCGCATTTTTGCCCATCAGTTGGTTAACTATGCCCCTCTTTTATTTCTCCATCTGTTAGGCAGCAACTGAAACAGTCTCCCTGGAAGAACCAGAGCCTTTGAAAGGCAGAATATATTTAAGGTTCTGCTAAATCCCAAAAAATGTTGTTTTTTTTTTTTTTTCACTGCAGTTGCATCAGCAGACCCCATCAAGAAGCTGAAGTTGTAAACATACGAGCCTGATAGTTCTCCTTGGTGGACAAATACTTCACCAGAGCACCTGAAAAGCACTGTATTTCAGGCACAAGGCTTCAATAATCTGTCTTCTGTACTCTGTCATTTTAATATGTTACTCACAAACGACTAATTCCTCTGTCACTCAGCACAAAGGCTGTGATTACCTCCTTATTTTGACAGATAACTTTGGCAGACACCTGATCGGAAAACGTCTAGAAGGTGGAGCATGTATCTCAACTTCTTGTAGCCTTTAAAATTATATTTGCAGAAGAAGTGAGGGTCTTATACATCAACACACCTGCCTGCCTGCACTGTGTAAATGTGAATGACTCTCCACCCAGTCAATGTGAATGTATTAAATTAAAAATGAATAACCGCTGCAGTCTCCCTTAAGGCACGTGTGTACACACACAGGAATCGAAGACGTGGCAGCGTCAATCTTGGGGATGTCTGAGAAATCAACGTTCATAATTAACATTCATTTCTTTGATTTAACTGCTCTCCACACAATCAGATAAGAGTGAATTTATTCTCCTGTTTAACACCAGGGAGGATTATTGATCCCTGCGATAATTTGTGTTTAGGATAAGCCTAACTTATCACTTCCTGTCAATATTCTCACACCGGGTCAGACAACATTAATACTCGAGAGATCACTCACACATACAGACATACGACTAATGGTCCATTTTCCTAATTGAGTATTGATGCTCTTTCTCTGTACTTAATTCATCTGTGTGTGTATTCTACTGTCTGGGGGAGGGAGGGTCACTGCTGCTACCATGGTGGGGGGAAATGTCTGCCTGTCTGCTGCATTATAAGCCAGTGACCTGATTGGATGACCAAATGGCCTGAGGGAAAAGAACAAA
>NC_024323.1:5513943-5519861 GCF_000523025.1 Cynoglossus semilaevis | reverse complement strand
ACACTGAAATTGCAGGTTTCCTCTCTGACTGTGACGAGTAAATCAGACTGACTGGCAAACTGTGTTCCAGTTAAAGAAGGGAAAAAGCGATGATTTATTCTCATGTTGAAGTACAACACAGCAAGAGGTATTCTGTTCAGTAATAGGCCTACACAGACAGACACACACACACACACACACACACGTGCAAACAAACACACACACGTTCCAGTAATTAGTCAGCCAAATGGCCTCTAATAGGTATCTGCCATGCAACTCAGTTAGCAGGCCTGAAGATCTCATTTAGGAAGGAGCAGCCCTAGGACGTAACAGTGGAAATCGCATTATCTCGCAATCACACAGATGGGAAACAGCATACGTCAAGCTGATGTTGCCCTCTGAGATAAATGCTGCAACAACAAAACACACTGATCTAATGGGAATTTACAAATAAAGCCCTCACAGGCCAACCTGAAAGCCAGATTTAGCCATTGTTTGAACGGCCCATTTGGGAGCCATAGAACATACATGCCATTTGCCTGAGCTGCTCTGGACCAGAATCACAAATTGTTGACCTACGGGGGTACCTCCAACGCCCGTTTCCACACTGCATTATCCCCCATGTAGATGCAATATAAAACCATGAAGCAACAGGTTTGGTTTCATTAAACAGTAACTTCCCTGCAGTCTGAACAGAGAGGTAAATTAAAAGCCTGTTAAACTTTAGAAATTGATGAGAAAATCTAGGCATGGTAACAGATTTTGCCTGCAATTGCCAAATTGATTCTTGTTACACCAATTAAAAACAGATAAGAGTGATGTAAATATCAGGAGCTTAGGGCAAAATGTCCTTGAACCAATGTGAGTTTGGCTCTGGCCTGGATTCTAATTCTTGATGCCATGTTTGTCTTACACAAGGTCTAAACAAAAATGACACGCCAGGGTTCAGATACAGCACATACAGTTTTTTCTTTAAAAGTCATAAGACTTATATGACTGTATAGAAGCGAATTAAAAGTGTTATGGCACTAAAGAAAAAAAGAAAACAGGACAAAGAAAAAGAAAAACCTTGCAACCCAGTGTTAAGTTAAACCAAGCCTAACTTAAACTTAGCCCTATGTCCTGGATAATTATTACTGGATGAAATTAGCCAAAGATTTATCACAAATTTTACAATATGTATGCAGTATATGTTTGCTAAACAAAACTGCCTGATTGCTAGCTAAAGTGGTGAATACATGTAAGCCTAAAAGGTAATGATTTGACTAAATCATAACTCTGAGCAACTATAAAACAGATCCATTTGTTAGTTTTTTTATTTAGTGAGTTTGACTGTCCTAAATACGAAACCAAAACATTGACTCATGGACATGTTTGCTTTCAGTCAGAGAAGCTTGGCATTTGTGTATTCCACAAACACATATCGGTGTTTCCAGCCGTCCTTACTTATACCTGGTGAGCTGGTGCGAGGTGGTCTGTTATGCTAATGTCACACTTTACTCAGCAGGACGTCGTGTTCATTAAAGATCAAAGCAGAACGCATTTTAGAGCTTTCCTGCCAATAAAAATCCCTCTGGTTTTGAAGTTGCAGTCGCGTCCATGACTCAACACTTGGTCCGTGGGTGGAATATCCTAGGTAAGCACCTTTGACTGAGAGAACAGAGTAAACAGAAAATCCAGCACTCTTAATAGATAGTATCACCAAAAAAAAAAAAACACAACCGTATAGCTAATGTTGTTCAATCAGTGCGGTATTCAATTCAATTCAATTCATGAACGACTCCAGAAATCTCATCATCAGACTCTTTTCAGGCCTGAAAAACACACCCGGCAGATTGAATTACAGGTGAAGAAGGACTGTGATAGTGGTGATGGACAGAAAATGACCAGCACAGGACAGAGCATCAACATACTTCCTGGCAGAAAACAGGCCCGCGGCCAATCATCCTGACATGTACCAGGCTGACCTCTGTTACCAGAGAGGACATGACTTGTCTCTTTTACATTTACAGCCTACTCAGCCTCCAGACATGACACTCCATCTCTGTCCCCATGTTCCCTTCCCCTCCCCCTGTCAGATTGACAGCTTTTATTACAGACCGCAACAGCACAGTCACACACAAAAGAACACCAGAAGTACACTTAAACATATTCTAAAGTAATCAGTATTCCAGGTCTGGTGTAGTATCTGATCAGAATAGCAAGCACCAAACACTATTCTGAAAGAGTGAGATCATGTGAGCAATGTGCACTGCCTTAACATCAGTGAGCTTTTTCTGCTCAGTTAAAATATTTAAAATGTTTTTTGACTGCTTAAGATTCCACTTGTTTATGTAACTACTAAAGTACTGTGTCAAAGTCAGCGAGCAGTCATTCTTGGGCAGGCACAGAGGCATTAAAACCATTATTCAGTAAAGAAATGATCAAAATCAAACTCTAAAAGCCATACTTCTGATTGTTGTTAGAAAAAGACATCTTAAGTTACACTGGAGAAAACTGCCAAGCGTTCATAAATGTGTTATAAATGTTACTTATAATATAAACACATCATCAAACCTTAAAATCTAAAAGTTATTACATGCATTCAGACAAATGTATAATGACTAAGATGAGAACTGAATGCAGTTTTAACAAAGATCACCCTGCTCTGCTTCTATTAGAATTTTAAATGTTTCTTATAATAAGATGTGGCTAAAACCTCCTCAGCTTCTACATTCCCTGTTTGACATCAGCAAAGGGCTTCAGCAGGTCATTATGATAATTGTCCACGTCTCCATAAAAATGTCTGGGCTGCTTAATTGTGCTCATAGTTTTAAGAATAGGACTCATTACCGCCGAGATAAGCGACCAACACCAATAACCTCAGCTCAGCCACTGCTCTGCTTGTTTTTCCAAAAGCACATATTTCACATGCACAGCTAGTTGCATGTGGTGGAAGTGTTAGGCAGGGAAACAGGGAGGCGTATTTCTGGGGTCCACAGGAAGGGCAGAGAGAAAATGAGACACTAAACCCAGCTCCCATCGCTCCGGAAATCTATACAGCCTGCCCTTCCTGGCCACTCATAAAATAAACAAGTGTGTGCTGTATTACACTGCATTTCCGATGGCCTAAACTAGCAAACTCACATATCACCATCAACATGTAGTTTTAATAACCTACCAGGGTTTGGGGCCACCTCCAGGGCTTTGTGCTTAACGACAGCTCTAACACAATGCAACACGCATCAGTACATGAAACACCCCAGGCAGAGTGGCTCTAATTATTTTAGAGGCTTTTTCCACTGCATTTCCTCCGTGGCAGGTAGCCGAGCATCAGCTGACGATGACAGACCTGGCCTGGAGCCCAAGTGTCTATGTTGTCACCCAGGTGGTGAGGTGACCCTTCTGCAGCCCTGCACACAACCAGTGAGCTGTAATATTTGTGAAAACCTGTGCTTCTCCATGGAAGGAATGCAGGGAAATTATGGGATTCTGAGAATTTCCCTTTTAAGTGTGACTGTGCTATAATTATAGGGTCAAAAGAGCATAAAGAAACAAAATTCACAGGCTGAAAGGTAGCCAAACAAGCAGCTATTAAACAGTAAGGCTTTCTGTCAAAGATCTCATTTTGGTTTGAGGAAACGGTAGAAGCCACTTAACTTGGGAAAGGAAAAATCTGTCGAGAGGGTTGCATTAAATCACTTTTAGGATTTACAGTTCCTAACTTCTTGGAGCAGTGAGTTCAGATGTATCTGAGCTGCTATCTTTTGTGAAGCTCCATCTAAAACCCAGATGGAATAGTTCTTTAAATGCATAATTAATTAAACTGAGATTTCTTACACAGCATTTCATTTCATATTTGCTTTAGTGCCGGGGTCTACAACCTGTGGCTCCCAAGCCCTATGCTGTTCTTTAGCCTCTTTGTACTGGCTCCGTGCCAGATTATATTTTATTTTTGTTAATGGACCAAATTAACCTGACTGCACATAAAAGGTTTTAATGGCTGACGAAACAAATCATTTAACAAGAAGATAACAAAAACAACATGGCTGTGAAGCTTTTGAACAATGTAATTCAAATCAAATTTAGAGAAAAACCACACAACAGCACTGGTGCCATTCTACTTCTGTTCAGTGCAGGTGATGGATTGTTGCCTACATGCAGAAATATGCATTTAGTTCAGTTCTGCAGTACAACAGGAAAAACAACATTACATCATCAACACGGCCCTACCTTTGAAACACTTGAAAGTTAGAAATGTGTTGAAGCGTATCATTCGCTGTCTCCGGTTGCAGGTCCCTTTAGCTACATGTAACATACACTCAGTGTGTGGTGTGCAGTGTTCACCACTGGTGACAGGATGGAAAACAGAATCAAGAATTTCCTGCAACCCATCGCTACCAACCCCGGCGTACCAGCTCACAATGCAGCAAGAGGGAACAATGGCTCCAAAAAGAAGACAGGAACAAACAGGGCATTCAAACACTGACACATGAGACGCCTTTAGAATTTAGTGTTGGCACAACCAGGTCACAAAAGAAAGGTGGGTGGCAGCATGCTAATGATCTGTTTTCTTATGACACCAGTCGGACTTCAATACGTCCATAACTACTTTTTCTAACCGGCTGGGATTCAGTGTGTGTGTGTGTGTGTGTGTGTGTGTGTGTGTATTGTTTGTAGACGTGGTGAAAACTAGAGATAACTTTTTATGACTGAAATAAAAAAAAAAACCAAACTCATGAGGTCTGTAATAAGGGAGCAGCTCACTATCTAACAGTTTATACTGGTATTTCCTGGAATGTAAGGGGCTGGACAGGACACACACACACACACACACACACACACTGCCTCACACAAACTACAGACATGTTCAAACAGTGATGCAGGGCTATACACTCACAGGCCACAAATAACTCACTGAAACTACAATACTCTTCTGCTGCTGAGCAGGGATTTTTTTTTTTAAGTTGAAGATCATCTACTACATGAAAGCAAAGCACATACATTTGTTCGTGTTGTTAGAAAAGAGAAAAAAAATATCTAAGCAGGTTGGGCTTCCTGGGCTTGGAGCCAGCAATCTCTGTCTACACTCTGCTGTGCCCAATATGTACTTGGCACAGTGTCCAACACCACACAGAGGAAGAATAACTTTCACCTTCAGGCACTAAGCATATGTATCCTGCAGGCAATTAGATGATTTGTAATTTAAGAAAGGAGAGGAAAGTAAAAAGAGCAGAGCCAGTGCAGGACGGTTAAGAATCCGTCGCCCTGTACAGAGAAGCATTTCAGAGAGAGTTCTGGGAAAAAAAAGTAAATTCATTCTGACTGTGACATCAATCTTAGCAGCGAGGGCTTGTTTGTTCCTGTGTCATCAGCCTAAATCCATGCCCTGGGCCATGCAGAACAAGTTGACGTCTCACAAACCCCTTTGTGCATTATAGGTTAAACAGGTCAAATGTCATATCTGAGCCCGAAGGAACAAAACAAACCAACTGAGTGACCTCACAAACAGAGTCCACTGATAACATTATCTTCTCACACAAAAGTCATGGAGGAATCAGTAACAGCGGTGATAAAGCGATGTGTTACAGACCTGCGGCCCAGTCGTCTTATTATTCTATTCATTCAGCTGGACGTGTGCTGTAACAGCAGTGGTTAACAAAGCTGAACAGGACTGCACAGTCAACAGGCTCTGACATGGTGTTTGGATAATGAACTGGACAAACATGACAGTCTCCTTTCACTGCATGCCGCGGCTCAAAGTTTGAAATGCAGCTTTTTGTGGTTTGTTAAATACATGGAGTTGTGTGAAACTAATGGGAAAAAGTTAAAAGAGAAAGTCTATTTTAACACAAAGCTCTGCTGTTTAGAATATGTCAGAGCTTCAGCTTTGGATAACTCAAAGGGACATGTGACAAAGGGACAAACACAGCTGCAGTTGTTGAATTAAAAAAATATTA
>NC_024323.1:5498513-5513933 GCF_000523025.1 Cynoglossus semilaevis | reverse complement strand
CAGATAGATGAATTTAGAATATTTTTTCCTCTAGAATTGCTCAAAATAGCTTCACAAATGCAAAGCAACAACCACTGTTTCAAAATGAGTAACAATTGTACATCTCTAGTACCAGTGGACGTGCAATCTATCCTTCAACATATGATTTCTTCGACTTTTACAGTGACTTTTTGAGTTAAGTTGCCATGACTGCTGTCGTTTATCCAAGAGCGAAAAACTGACACTGATTGACATCAACCATACGTCAAGGCTAATTTTGGTATTCTAAGGCAGGAGTAGCTTTCATTTGGTCAAATAGCCAGAATGTGGGGTATGTTAATAACAGTAATTATCCTTATCACCATTTCCTAAACCGTTGACACAGAAAACACATGAACTTGGCATTCCCAATTTATGATCTCCACAGAGTTACAAATCAGAAGGAGGAGAAAACCTGCTGTCATACTTTATTTTGTTTCATAACCATGAGTTGACCCTGCAGTCAGATCTCCTTGGCTGGACACCCATGTTGCACGGCATAGGTAATGATATTTTAAGAGCTTTGAGGAGTCCGGGTAGTTTTTCGTATTTAATATTATACTATATAAATTAATATAATGCATTCATGTATCATCTGACTTTTGTAGAGTAACAAATCTCTAACAGCAGATTTAAATGTTAGATCTAAATTAAGTGCAAATAATGTCCTTCCAAAAATCATGCAACTCTGAAATTCATGGCCAGTACAAGGTTAATATTTGCCAACTCCGTTCACTTCCTGTCATGCCCAAACAGACATTTTACTCCATCAATAACACGTGTTCAAGACCAGTGTTGCAACAAACGTGCACTTTATTTTACAGCTTATTTCACCAACCAAACGTTTTCCATGGTGTAGAAATAAAAAAATACAAAATCATTTTTACGGTCGATACAAGACCGTGAACATGCAACGTGCTAATCCATGTATGCTAAAAATAATAAACTGTAAAAACAACTGTGTTTTTTCCTCAATAACACCACAAATCATCTCCATGATCTGACGCCTGGATCGCACAACAATAAAGCCGTGAATCTGGGTGGGTCAACGGCAGGGGAACAATAAAGACGCTGACCACAAAAGCGTCAGCAGACGTGCGCACTATGCGCCCCTGCCATAAAAACAAGGCCTTCAAATACATATTCAACTGTGTGCACATCATTTATGAGTATTTGCGGATAATTTCGCCACTTACGCTCGCAAAAACGCGTAGAAGCGCACACACGGACTTACCGAGCATCCCATTCATAAAGCCGGCTGCTGCTCCACTGTTAGGCCCCCTGCAGGTTGGGAATAAACGCCTTCATCAATGGGAGGATGAAAACCTGTGACTCCAAAAACAAAGAAAAATCGCGTAAGACGGAGGTGTCTCTGTTTTTGGGGAGAGAATGTGATTATAGCTGTCACCGCATCCTCACTGGGCTTTTGTTGCTGCTGCTGCTGCTGCTGCTCACGGGCGCAGTAACTGAGTACACACACACACATACATCCACACAGTCTCTCACACACACACACACACACTCACACACCACGGTGATGCCTCCTCCTGCCTGCCGTTGTGTCTGAACACGCCTCCTCCTCGTGGCTCCTTAAAGACACAGGCTGACAGCGTGAGGCCACACAGTGGCTCCGTGTGATGTCCTGCAGCACAGGGGGCGGAGTCAGTGTCACGTCCACCGCCAAGAGGAAAAGAACAACACAATAAATCATTGTAGAGGCAGCGACGGTTCAACGATAATAGTGGAGGCAGACGATTTGTTTTTCCTTTTAGCTTTGTAAAAAAAAAATCTGATCTGACTCTTTTGTAAATCACAACCCACAGATGTGGGTGGGTACACGCCGTGCAATTGACCAGTCCATATGGGCCACAACAATCATTCACGCTCACACTGTTTTTACCTGTGGTCAATAATTTTCTAATTTTGAGTGTCTTAGAATTAGAAAAACAACATGCAAACCCCACAAAGAAGCACCATCAGTTACCACCAGATATCAAACCAGTCAGTGGTTCCAAAGTGAAGGGCGTGTCCCCTGCTGGGTGGCAGAGCTATTGGAAATTAAAATGGCACTCGATGGAAATATCAGTTTTGTAGGAATTAGATGCAAAGAAAACAATTTGGCAATTTGATTGACGAAATTATAGACAGATAAATTGACTTTAGTACTAAAGGAAATATGTATAAGCAAACAGAACAACTGTTCAAAACTGTGATTCTTAAGTTCATTTGATTTTTTTTTCTGGAAAGAAAAGTATTTAGTGAATCCTAAAACTTTACTGCTGAGAAAAAAATGAAAATAGTTGGAGGGCCTTTTGTCCGAGGCGGTCTAACAGCATTACACAGGTTTGAGAAAAAAAACGTTTCCTGATGATTTAGAAACGCCTGTTTGCCCTTTGAGCAGGTCTGGTCCAGCCCTTTACAAGCATTCTTCGACGACGGAACTTTCTGGAAACAGCCGAAGTAACACCTGAACATGTCAAGAGTTTTACAAGAGTTCTTTTCTCTGGGAATAAATGTGAAAGTTTGAAAATTGGTTTTCTCTCGTCTTAAATCCACTGAAGTCCACTTTAAGCCCACAAGACTAAATGAAATCCCACACGGGCTGTGATCACGGAACCATTTGTTTCATCCACGTGTATTCCAGCTTAATCAGCTTCTCTGTCTTATAAAGTGACTGGTCATTAGCAGCTTTTGCCATTGAAATGAGTGGGAAGCAGCCGATGTTCACCCCGAGCTATAAGAAGAGGAATGTGTGAATGGCTCTGAGTTATCAAAGGGCAAAAGTCTCCCTGCTCCAGTAAGTGGGGAGAATGTACACTTTCCTCTGACTTCCACAGGCCTTAAATACAAGATATTATTTCACAACTTCAGGGGCAGCTCGGACGGAGTGTCTGTCACACTCATTTTCATCTTTGGCTCTGTTCCCAGAGCCATCCGTCCCACCAGCCGATGAAAGAACAGCATTTTTAATGGTGTGAATTGGACCAGAATGACCTTTGGTTCATCCTCAAGCTGCAGTGAAACGTTTTTTTTCTTTTTTGTCATATCTTAAAGTATAAGGAGATTTTATAGAATTCTGATTTATCTCATCTTCATTAGTGCACCACCTATGACACGCTTCTTCATTAAAAATGTTTTTCTTTGCTTTATTTGAGTTTTTGCTAATGACTGTTTGGCTACTTTTAATTAACATTTGTATATATACATTTGATTATGTTGGTAACCATTGGCTAACTTAGGGCTAAATCCATGCTATATCTTTGCAAACATGTAGCATTATTTGAAATATGAGTACTTTTGGCAAAGCTTGGTTTTAGTTTGATGCTAACCACCTCTTGACTTAGGGCTAACTTTAACCAGTTTTGCAAACAAATAATCTAACTAAACTAACAAAAACTTGATGTCTTGGGTTTACTTCACAGTGACTGCAAGACAATGTGTTCTTTCGGCTAATTCTTTTTTTATATATACCTTTTAGCAATATTTGGCAAATTTTAACCAACATACTGGGAATTTAACCAATTTCTCCCAAAACATTGTTTCTTTATCTTTTGAAAAAATTAGCTGAAGCAGTTTTTATTCCATAATGTACAAGAGTTATGTTCGGATGCGTAGCTGTTCACGTTACATTTGGTTTTTCAAAAGCTAAGTATGTATTTCATAGATGCAATTAATGTCGGCCATTATCATTTGATGAAGAGAGTCAGATAAGTCAGAGATGTTTTATCCTGATTTCTAATTCCTTATCATATCTGGAGATGCTAATTTCCAGATGAGATGAAAAAACTTGTTAAACTTCAGTGTTAAGTTAAAACCCTCTCAGAAATTATTAGATCTCATTCAAACACATTTATTTTTCCCATATTTCCAGTAAATTATAATACTTATCTCAGTACTGCATACTTGGTTTTGCCTCTAGCTGTAATTTATCATTTTTAGTCAAACATAAAAGGATGAGAAAATGAAGTGCTTTCTTTTGATTTGTTTGAAGAAGAAGAAGAAGAAAAAACTCACCCTGTTTCACTAATACTTCCTGGAATCTGGCTACGGAATTAAAGCGTGTTTCCAAAACCTAGAGAATGCATCCCTAAAATATCCTGAAATAAGTTTTTTTTTTTAATTTACAAAGGGCCAAAATTTAAGGTTTTGAAAGTATAAAGGTAATATTTATTCATTTTTTATTCATGTGTCAATCAAACATTTATTTTAATTTTGCTACATTAGAATAAATGAAAATCAGGATGATCAGGATGTTGATCTGGATTAGTCAAAATGTTAAAAAAATATTTGAAAAAAATAGTATATATATATATATATATATATATATATATATATATAGTTTTAATGTGTATTTATGTGAGTCATTTAGATCATTTTAAAATAAGAGAAAAATATCCTAAGCACTTGAAAAGCATGGATGATGTTGCTGTCTGTTAGTTGTTCAGCCCTAAAATCACAACTTTGATCATCATGTCTGTGTGATTTGTCTTTAAACTCCTTAGAAAAACCAAGACGTCTCATTACTGCTACACACTCACGCCACCATGTGTCCTACAGTTTTTCATCTCTGCGTCTCAGCCTCCCTTCACTCTTACATATTTGATGTTCCTGAATATTTCAAAAAGCCAAATTCCAGTCAAGGCATTTATTTTAAACTTTTAGCTAAACCCCAAGACGTCTGATGATTTTTTCCCCCTCTCTCCTTGATTTGATCGTCTGCAGGAAGAGCTTTAATGATTGCGGGGTCAAATGTTGAGATTTCCTCCAGACTAGAAATTCTTTCCCTGCAGAGGCTTCACATTTTGGAGATCTGGCAGCGTTACCAGACTGATGTAATGCAACTCTGTCTCTGTCTTTGTCTCCTCAAGATCTGACAGTAGGTGGGAGGCCTCACTCATTTGACCCAGACTTCATCAGACTTACTTTTTTCTTCCAAACCAGGGGGTAGTCTGACATCACTGATTAATAATGCATACAAGAGGCAGAAGACAGGGCTTCAGCCGTGTCACTCAACAACTTTGTCCGTTCAAGCTTGACAGTTTTCGTCCCTCTAGGACGTCAACGGGTGAGTGGGGAGATCTGAACCAGCACAGGAACATTTTATTTCTTTGTCTTGCAGGAGAATGTTGATAAATGGGTTGAAACCAGGATCTTCTTCTTCTTCTTCTTCTTCTTCTTCCTCAGAGAATTGCTGAAGTTTCTACCGACTGTTCCCTAGTGGGAAGTTCACCATCTACAATTTTGATGTTGATTAAGTCAGAGATCTGTGCAGGCCGGTCAATGAATATTCAACGAGCTTCACACTTAAATCTGAGTGTAGTGGTTACAAGACAAATCCACAGCCAAGGTCCAGCTCTGTGGCTCACTTTTTAAAATCTTGGTAAAAAAGTTTTCAGATTTAATTTTCCTCCTACATCTGTTTTACTTTTTTTTCTCTATAATCTATTTCTGAATCATACGTTCTGTCAATTCACGATACCTGTCACCAGAAGGGAAAACAGAAAGTTCTTGTTCCTTGTTACTTGTGAATTTACCAATGTTATAAAACTCTTTATGTTTACTACAGTGATGTGAAGAGCCAATTCAGTAAAAAGTAATATATTGCCTACTGTAGTAGCTTTTACTGTGAAATCCCTAATATGGTTTGACTTTTCATAGTTTTACATTACTTCACTCTGCTTAAAACAGGCTCTGACACCTGCAGTACACAGACACAACACAGACTGAAAGGTAAACAGTTCTAAAGTAAGAATAAAATAAACGCCTCACATTGTGTTTTCAAAAGTTAGTCAGTAAATAGCTTTCAGAAAAAGAGAAAAAAAACCCCACATTACCATATTCCTATTCACTGGGAAATATTATTTGCATAATTATAATCTAACCTCAGGTGAAAATCATTCCCCGCTCCCACTTTTCTTCTTCACCAACAGTTGAAGACGATGAAAAACTATATTCCGGGCATTGTCTAGACTTTCCTTTAAGATTTCCAGGGTGATTCCCGTGTCTGCCCACTTATTCGCCTTTCCTATGATCAGCGTTTTCCAGCCTGAAATAAGGAGATTACCCAGACACACACTTCCTCCCACACCCAGCTTTTCAGCATGCATGAACCAGATCAGGTTCTTCAAACTCTTCCTCGTAACTCGTGCTGTTGTGCATACCAAGTCTCTGCCCCCGGTTAAGACGCCCGGGTTACTCTTGCACAGTGGGATCAAATGTCGACTATAATCATCTTTGTCTCTCAGACTTTTTAAAAAGGTCTACCGGGGGCTGTCTGGTTGTCCAAAAGAACAGAGGGGCCAGAAAATCAGAGTCATCCCCTTAGAAGTCTGAATTTTAAATCACAACTTTCTCAAGTATGTAGAGTATTCATATATATTCAGGTGAAATATATGATTAGAAAGAGAATTTATTCTGAGAGTGCCACCGTGAATAGGTCAATGATGTACATATTTATGTATATTTACATAGGGAGTTTGACAGATGATAAATCTGAACTTCATAAAGCAACTACATTTATACAGCAATGACCCATTCGACTTTCACAAGATGACTTGAAAGTTGGTATAAAAACACCTTAATAGTGTAAGTGTACGCGGTTCCAAGGTTAGAAATAGGAATGACTACGAAATATTTTCAACACATCACCTAAAATGACCCCCCTTCCTTTTCCCTGGACTCTGTACACCTGACATTTGGCTATACTGTGACCAGCCAGTGACCCAGGAGTGAACATGTGCCAGACTATAAGGCCATAATTAGGGCTATTCACTTGAAAGTGGAAGAACAAATCAACAATACAAAAATAAAAGGGAACCTATTGGTAACTAGAAATTAAAAATGTAGTGAATTAGCTCTAAAAGATTCCCTAAAAATGAACAAAAAAAAAACTGCCAAACATTAGCCATGAGACCGTAAGACATTAACCCAAAATGAAAAGTGAGCTAACACACTAGATGAAATTACTAAAAAAAAAAAAACTCAAAGTTTTAGTAAATAAACAAAAAACACACCAACCTAATCATGAAAACATAGCTACGAGTTAGCTTGACGAGACAAAAGACAAAATTAGCCTAGAAATGAATTAAAAGGTTTAAAAGTAGCTAGTTTTCTTCCTCATCCTCAAAGACAAACACACTTCAACTTCTTGTTGAACCGTCACCGTCTCACATCGTTGGTATCAGACATGTGTCATTATATACAGCACTCTACAATCAGACTGTAAATAGGAAATGGATGTACTGTATCTACAGAAGTTGACACAGACGTTGACAGGAAGTAGTACCTGTGGTAACCTCTAGAGGAAGGACACAGAAAAGTGAGGGAACATCTCCCCTTATGTGAGTCAGTTGTTATTACAATTTGGGCAAAAGTCTTATATTTCGCTGACACATGGTCCAGACTACAGTAAAGGTGCCACAATGCTTTAATGATTCATAACATTGTCACAGGTGATGTTCTGAAAATGTTGGGCTTGAAGCTGATCGATATATAAATATCTGGTAAACCATATAATACAAGTACGTACAGTAAACACGTGATGTGGTTCCTCGGAGAACACAACTCAGTTCACACACCTGCCAAGGCAAAGTCGGACAGAGTACAGCAGACTTTAGAGCAAAACCTCTGATTCTGAGTTCCCTCCTGGTGCACGTCTCCCACCTGTGTGATGTGAATCAGTTTTTGCTGCAGAAAGTAACACAGACACACAAACACACATTATCCGACTGAGGATGATTGGAGTCGTAAAACGTGGGATCGTCACAAAGACCACTCCACTCCAGGACAGAGTCCACTTCTGACTGAGTTTGTCCCTCTCAAACTTTAAGGTCTTCAATCAGAGGTGATTTTTCACTATCGAGTCTCAACAGGCTAAGTGGTCTGTAATCTACTGTTGTAAAGGAGGTTGTTTTCCCATAAAGCTCTGTAATTAAACATTAAGACAACATTGTTAAACAAAGAATCATCTTCTAGAACTCCAGGTTCTTTTTTAAACATTTTCTTCAAATATAATACATGACCAACCCATAAGAATGCTCAAATGATTGTCTTTTTCTTGAAATATACATATATAGATCATGGACTGACCAACCATACACACACATTCACACTCAAACAGAGAAGAAAGCACTACTCAAGAGGCCGGCAATGATTTCATATTGAGCAACATCTCTGTGGATAAATCAAAGTTTGGGAGATAATCAGGAAATGTGCAAAGTATAAATAAACCAACAACAACAAAATCAAAGTCTCCTCCTCAGGGTCCTGTTGTTATTGGAAGGAGAGCTGTGTGTCAAACAAAAGAGGAAAACCCCGCGGTGGGTGTCTGAGCAGCACAACCCAGGCTGCTGGGGGGGCGGTAGAGGGTGCTGTGCTGGCTGGAAGGCTCAGAGGACAGCAGGGAGGGGGTGGGAGTCCGGCTTCCCTTAGGCCTGAACAGTGTGCCTTGGCCTTGGCACTGTGGATGAGGGGACGGGGCGCTCTGGGGGACCAGGGGGGGCAGAGGAGGCACGGGCGGAGGGGCCGGCCGGGACTCCTGCTCCACCAGGGGCTCCGGCTGGGAGTAGCCGTAAGCTGGCGGACGGGAGACACCCTTCTGCTGCCGCCGCCAGGAGTTGTAGTAAGTGGGGTCACTGATGTAGTGGTTGACGAAGGAGTGGGTCTTCTGTCGGCTCTGGTCCATCTCATATTCACTGTCGCTGCCCTGTGAGTCAGAGTAGAAACACCTTAGATATAAAACAGTAAAAATAACCATTTTAGGCTTTTGATAAATCACAGTGAAAGAATGCATCAGAAATCAGGGTGGATTTAATACTGCAGTATATCATGTGCTCAGGGCAGTAGCACCTATTGTTTCTATGAAGGTTTAGGTTTGACAGTTATCATGTTAATTTGTTTACAAAAATCTGTTACATCTGTTTAAATGCTGTCTCAGAGCCCAGCACTGACTGTGGAGTCTCCACCAGGCTACGATTACGATTAATCACAGCCTCAGCTACGCTTTGATTCATCTGCTTAAAATCTTTAGTCGTTTGACAGCCCTGTGAAATACAGGCACTTCCTGAAAGACGAGTGATGGAATTCACAAATAAACAGTTGTACATTTTAGAGTGAAACAGAAAGCTCCTGACGGCAGGCAGAGCAGGCAGCAGAAGTCAAATTTATCAGGGTGGACGCAGCCACTGGGTCAAAACACAGCAGGGACTGTGGAGAGACAGACAACCTAAATGTAGTTCTATGGGCCAGATAATTCGTTTTCTTTCACACAGTGGCCCTTCCACATAATGTATAGTAGTGTGTACAAAGCAGTTCACAATGTAAACACAAAGATATCCATCCATCCATCCATCCATTTTCATCCGCTTATCCGTTACCAGGTCGCAGGGGCAGCAGTCGCCACCCAGATCACATTGCACCGTACCAACCCCCCAAACCTTCCTGCAGGTGGTGAGTCCACTGGAAGGTACCAAACGCCCTAACTGGGATTCGAACTTGCCCAGGAGGTGAACCCTGAGGTTCCACACCAATGACAGAGACATTGCCTCTGGGCCAAAGCACCACACACAAAGATATATGTATGTATATATTTCTTTTTTAAATGATCATGTATTCAAAATAAGTTGAAGAACATAATTAATAGACTAATTTGCATACTCTACACAATCCTATCACTGCTGTGAAAATGCATTTCTTTAGTGACAGTTGTCTGATCCTCTGCAGTGAAAGCAAGAGTTTCCCGCACGTCGTAGGGGTTGAGAAACGCAAACAGTTGAAGAAAAGACAGCAAATTACTGACACACAAAACATCAGACTCTTGGTGCATTTGTGTGCCCGGCGGTCGCCTGCCCATCCACAGCTCTACTGAGACATCACAGCCTAACAGATGTTGAAGCGCCATTTATTTGCACAAGTGGCAGGTAAACAGGAGAGGCTATGTGGAGGGAAAGAATAACACCAGTTTGTGTCTCCCGGGAGAGCAGTGTTTGTTCAAATGGAATTGAACAATGTTTTGACTGTGCAGGTAGCAGATAAATTGGCCAGGGAGACCTGGAGCAAGTGTGGGAATACAGATGTTTGGAATCGGCTCTAAACGGCTTCTTTGCCTTTTGTATCCATCATCATTATCACGTCTATACTCCCTTTTCACTCCCCGTGCTGGACCTCCCCACTCAATACACACACACACTGAGCTGTTGAGATGGTGGCGAGCTGAGATTCAGCAGCTCAGATTAACACGACTTTTCCTGTTTGAGGAAAATTAATTACTTGTAAAGTTATTCAAGACCTAATGAGACATGAGAAGTGGCCTCAGAATGTCTTCCCATGGGAGAAGTCAGTATTAAAACTGTGATCCAATGATATCAGCCATGACTGGCTCACTCTCACGAGGACATTTAATTTGATGTGATCCACTTGAGGCGAATTGTCATTAATTTATCCCTGGATATACTGCCTCAGAACGAGACAACTATCTCCTCAGTGCATCGAGCAAAGTGGTCGTAATGACAAAAAATTATTGAGCTTATAAATATGATACAAATCCTGTTTCCCAAAAAGCGGTCTCACTTTCTAAAAAGAACACACCTTAAGTTAGTGATTTGGTAATGGACCTAAACTGCAGTTTTTTTACTAACTCATTTTTTTGTTTGTTTCCAAAATGTAGAAATGTGAAAACAAGCAATGAACCCCAGAAAATTGGGATGGAATTTAACCACTCAGTTACGTCCCATTATCTTTAAATTACACTTCCTGTTTGGGAGCTGAGGATAGTAATTGCAGTTTTGCAATTAGAAATCTTGCCAATTCCAGTTCTATTACAAAGCTGGAGCTGCTCAATACCCACTGGTGACCATTGTCTGAGTTTCATTGTCATCTTATGCCAGACACTTCCAAAAGGAAGCAGATCTAGTGCGCTGGCGGTCCATCCTATAATCCTATAACCATTTGTTCATATGTAAAGTAAGTATTGACCCATATAATCAGAGACTGTGTTTTCATTGTCAATGTATATGAGTGTAAGCCCAGAAAAATCAACGCCATTTCTGAATTATGGACATTATGGAGTGTATGAATGTCCATTCGACTCCCAGGACAATTATAAAGTCATAAATGATAAATGTAAAGACAACCTTTCTTTATTTTTCTAAGCCATTTCACGACATATCCTTAATTCAAATCCCAATACTTGTCCTCTCGACAGGGTAGGGTACCAATTTTTTGGAAACAAAATTCATTCAAAGCAGGAGGAGGTGAAATAAGGCACTTTTTTATTTAGCTGTCAGCCCCTCTCGACACAGACAGGACATGGGCTGTGAGCCAGGTTCACTGCTTTACCTGAGAGTCAGATATTTCAGAGGGTTTTTCGGTCAGACTGCTGCTCTCTGCCGGAATCAGGTCATTATATTTAGTGCTGACATCCTCATCTGAGTAGTGCAGACTCCCAGGACTGGGTCTTGGCGGAGATCTGTACAAATGGAGAAAACAGGGGAGAAGAGAAGAGTGACTATGATGGCAAAATGTAGCAGTTAGAAAAGGAGAGAGTGAGAGCGAGAGCGAGAGAGAGAGAGAGAATATATAAGAGAATCTTTGTTCTGCCTCCTTTATTACCACAGTGCAACCAACGTTAACAGCCTTGTCAGTCCTGTGACTGACATCTCTTTGATAACTAATGAATTAAAGCCTGGAAAAAAACATCTAGAAATGAAGACAGGCATTTCTGTGATACGTACATGCAGAGAATTGAGAGTTGGCGACCACAGAGAGGAAGAACAGGATTTGGTTTTCTGCCTCCCTGAGAGCCAACTAATACAGTTTAAGGCAGAGATTATACCTTTTTATACCTTTGCCATTTCCTTGATCCTGATATTTGCCAAATATCTGTTATGGGCACAGTGGGGGGAGGGGGGTATGTTCTGCATGAAGTCAGGTAACTTCAACCCTCATGAAACGCAAAGTGTAGAAACCAGAGCATCTTCCCAAATGGATCCTTTGTGGTGATTGGAGCTGAATTACTTTTCAGATGGAGTAACTCATAGATTTAAACTTCATGCAGAAAAGCTGTGTAACTAAGCATGGCCGTGAACTCAAAGTAGTTTAAAGTTCTTTTATGAGAGCAAGTCAAGTAAATAGACCGCTAGCTTCCTTTGACTCAAGTCATTAAGTCTGTAAAGTGAAGCAGCAAGGAACATCTGTGCAGGCAATTATTTCTCTTCTTCTGCAGTAATGACTACTGCTGTGTTCAAGGTCTGTTTAGATTGAATTGAGCGGTCAGGGGGTCAGTCCCGAACAACTGTCTTCACATCAGTGGACTCAGTACGTAAGTCAGGAGGAAACAGCTTTACCAGAACAGGTCAACAAAATAGAAGCAGCACAGACGTAAACGCCTTCATCATCTGTAAATGAAAAAACTTGTTCGTGGGGGCAGATGCAAAAAAGCACGAACTCTGTAATCGCACTGATTAGTGGAGAATACAGCAGATAGCCGTGATGACCTCTTTAGTAATCGGTCACTGTGTACTGAGATATACGCAAGAGCTAAATCACATGAAGGGCCAAGAAAGTCTGATAACACGATGTTTACAAAAAGACAGAGACACAACAAGGGAACTGCTCTTAAAGGAGAAGTCAGTACGGTTATATGGGGTCACAGGGATGTTTTGAGCAGAAAAACTAGGACATTTGATCTGACATGCACTAATTGATGAAATGTTGTAGTTGGTTGTAAACACATCCTTAATGAAATGAGAAACCTGTGGGCCACTTTTGTATTCTTAACTCTAAACTGCTATATATTATATGCAGTTCTTTGTGAAAATGATGTTACATCAACCCAGGTGGAGAGGTAAACGGGTCCAGCCAAAAACACCGAACTGTTAAATCACGTGTGCCAGTACCTGACAAGGCACGAGTTCATGTTGCATTGCACTTGTCATAATTTTTTGATAGTGGTGATAGTTTCTCTTTTGAGGTAACCAAGGAGTACGGACACAGAGAAATTTCAGTCAAAGTTTAACCTGAGTCTTTGACCTAGAGTCACATTTTTATGGATAGGGAATGTTTATGAAGTTTCCATAAATGTGTGAACAAATTAAAATAAAATTGGATTAACACTTATGTAACCTATATTAGAGATTATATAGGGGGCTACATGGGACTACATGTGCTCTGGGGAGGAGCTCAGTATGGTCAGCTACCCAAAACTATACGCACAAACGGCTTTCAGTGCACTTTGAATTTCTTTCATTTGCCTTATCTGTCCAATTCTCCCCACATTCTCCTTCATCCCATTTGAAAAGTCCCACAGAGAGTTCTTCCACTCCTCCTCTTTAGTCCACAGATCATTAGTAAGTAGCATCAGAGACCTTCAAAGGGAAGGAGGGTCCCGAGGCCCTTTGATCCCCGTCTTGTCCTCCGTGTTCAAGGAGAAAAGCAGCAAATTCCTCTGTACTTTAAGCACCCATTCTTGCACATTTAACCATGATCTGCACAGTAATGTGAGAAAAGCATTTTTTATTTCCTCTCTTCTGGCGGCTAAAAGTTGGAGGCTGAAAAGAACCCACAAGTGCAACAGTATGACCACACGACCGTTAACCAAACATGTGACCTCGACACGGAACATTCTTTTTGCTCTAATGTTTGTGAAATTCCTCTTATCATATGTGTGTGTGAGTGTAAACATGACCAAAGAGCAGGTTTGCTAACGTCTCTGTGATGTGTGGAAGGACAAGGCCCCACAGTGGCAGCACTCCCGAGAAACCCTGGACTCAAGGCCACAGAAAAATGGCCCAGCTCTGAACCAATAGCGGCCTTTGTCTGAGGCCCTGATGGACAGACAAAGAGCCCAGGCAAAGACTCATGAATGCTAATTAGCTGCTATTGTGTCGTCCTCCGTTTTAAATTGTTGCTTCAAACAAACATAGAATATCAACGAGGGAGAGGAAGGAGGCTGAAATCGGCAGCTGCGTTTCTTCAGGCTCAGTTCATTTTTCTCATCAAGAATCACAGACCATAATGAGGGGAAGCGAACATTAGGGCTATTAATCCCTGTCCGTTTCATAAGTAACAGACTGTAGGGGGAGATTCAAATTTAAAATAGTTAATAGTCCCTCTGCCTGCAGGATGTGATGCAACAGTCAGCTGATCGTCGTGGATGTTTGTGAGTGTGTGACTCGCCGTGTGTAGATGCCGTTCTTGCGACAAAACGAGTTTTTCATGGAGAGGCGCCTGTTGTTGAGCTCCAGGGCGGGGAAGCGTCCCTCGTCCAGACGCACCATTTCTCCGTGGGTCAGCGGAAGTGCTGTGCAGTTGGAGTGGTTGCCTGGACAGAGGGATGAAATCCACAGTTTATGGATTATGAAACAAGACCGCATTTCATAAATGGCCGGAGTTATCTCGGTACAGGCAAATCCCCGTACACATTCTGGGCATCAGTGCTTTTGTATCTATGTGTGTACAATATAATTGAGTCCTCCCCGTCTATGACATCATTACACACTTTCCACAGTGACTTTAGCAATGTTGACCATTGGACCCATTGTACTTTATCATGCACTCTCCATTACATTGGATCATTAATAATAAATTAGCACGTAGATTTTTAATTGATGAAGACATACTGTACGACTACTGACAAACTAATACACACAGTTATTCCACTGTTCTTGAGACACTACAAAATCTGCTATAGTTAAAGTTTCAAAATGTTGTGGTTAATGTATTAAAAAGGTGCATAAATAATAATAATAATTTCAACATTTTCAGAGGTGAACGGCCCTGCAGTTCAACAAACACTGCATGCATAGTTATTCACGATTAACCATTGCCTTAGACTTGTCAGTCAGGAAGTACGTTGCCCATGTATTAGCAGTGAAAGTGCCGAAAGCTAAATATATTAAAAAAACGTATCAGACTCAAAATAATATGAAACTAAAGTGACATACAAGCAGACAAAACACATGGAACTTGATGTTTAAACAGTGATTATTGCCCCCCCTGCAGGACAAAGAATGTCAGCCACATGATGTTTACAAACACTAATTCAAAACCTTTGTTCACTCTGCCATAACATATTATTTAGAAAGTAAGTATATGTTGTCACTTCATTTCTGAAAAAGCTCCTACATGTAAAATCTAACAGGAAGAAGACGGAATAAAAAAGAAGAAGAAAAAGAAGCAGAAGAAGAATTTAGCACATCCTTGACTGGTTACACACACACACACGGGGCTGGAGAGACACTCTTGATCACAGTGACCTTGTGTGTAATCTGTTGAGGCACAGGAAAGTGCTGTTCACTTCACCTCATCCGCTTTAAAAACTTTACAACTTCAAATACTTGTAAAGTAGTACGACTTCATATCTAAATGTTTGGGAGGGGTAGAGAGGGCCTCAAACCAACTCTTTTT
>NC_024323.1:5486068-5498483 GCF_000523025.1 Cynoglossus semilaevis | reverse complement strand
TTCTTGCCCAAACCCATTTGGTGACCCTGGTAACCCTGGCACCGTGTGAGTTGCTGACACAGTTAAAGGACCATGAATGGACAGGCTTGACCTGGACTTCCTCTTCACCCCATTTGGCCTTCTTTCCTTCACTTTTATGCTAACCTCTATGACCACAGCTCCATTTGAGTGGTCAAACCAAGGCTATAAAATGCCCTACAAACCTCCACTGTGATTAGCTGCCGAACAGTAATACAATCGAGCTACTACTGTAGAAAAACATAGCTTATATTTGGGAGTTAAACATTTATTTTTTAGCAGCAGTAATGTCACCAGGAATATTTTATCATCATGAAAATTGTCTGTTTTATACAGTGGTGTGAGAGCCACTGGTGCTGTAGTTATAGAATTACCCTCAGTCTGACTAATGACCAGGGCATTAAACCACGGCCGAGCCATTAATCCCAGTATCGATCGTCGCTGCAGTTTAACATGAACATAAATGTTGATTCATCGGCCTGTTTCAGCAACTAACCCTCACTCTCCGCTTTTGCCCGTCAGCCAAATTATGAAAGTGAGTATCTTTAATTCATCTAATTTTATTAAATAGACTCAGCAGTGCAGTCGGGGAATTAGTTTCACAGCAACACTCTGCTAGTGAAAGGACAATTCCAGTTCATAGCTGATGCCTCATGCAGAGATCAAGAAACTCAACCTGCGGCTCTAATATTAACAAGAAGTTTCCTACCTGCGTCCGCTTTCTTGGTGTATTTTTTACTCTGGCCGCGGATGATGAGGATGAAAACAAGGAGGAGTATGAAGATGAGGCCCACCAGAGCAATCACCACCAGGAACCACCACTCCTCGTAGAATGGAGAAACTTTCTGGGCTGGAGACATAAAATTCACATGAATATTTAATATGCAAATAGGAAAAAAAAGTCATGCAGACTATTGTGAACCTTCAGTATAGACCTGATATTGAAGGGGAAGGAGCGCTGGGAGAGCCGTAGCCGTAGTCGTTGACTGCAATCACTCTGAAGTCGTAGGTGACCCCTTCCCTCAGCATGTCCAGGTTAAGTGTGTAAGATGTCACCTCTTTAGGAATGTCTTTGATTAGGATGTCCCACAACCCTTCATCTAAAGACAGGGTGACATGTATATGCATAGGCATTGATCAAGAGCAGCAGTGATCGCGGTGGAAAGTGTCACCAAGTCTTAGCGTAAGCCGCTCACCGGAGGGTCTGGCTTCAATAACGTATCTCGTGATGGGTGAACGACCTTGATCACCACTTGTCCAGTGAAGTGTGAGGGCAGCGCCATGACGAGAAATAAATGGTTCCCCTGGAGGGCCCGGGGCTCCTTGGGTGGATGAAAATGGATAGTTTGAAAACTGGCATTCTGTCAAAAAAGATTTGATTACTGACATGGACATGAGGAAAGAGCACCTTCTCCGGGCCCAGTGGTGATGTTAGCCTCGACCTCTGGGCCATAAGTGAGCGTTTTAGCACGGATGCGGAAATTATAGGTGACGCCATCAGCCAGGTCTTTGATCTTCATCCAGAGGGGAGTGCTGCCCTTTACATCGACTGTCACGATCTTACTGACACCTGGAGTAACAGAAGGGCAGTACAGGAAACGCTCAATAAATAACGGTCACTTACATACAGTTATATTAAGTCGCTGTCCTGATGTAAAAAGGAGTCAGTCTGGAGACCAAAATACTTAGACATATATTAACAATTTTAGCATTTAAGTAATGGACTGTGGCTAGTAGACATGTTAGCGTGAAGATTAGCGGTAAAAAGCTAACTTTGTCAATCTCTGTATTTAATATTGTTCTCTATTTCTTTTTAATCACAGACTGTTATTAACACATTATTCATATTATATTGAATTGTAATTACATAATGATGCACTGATATAAAATAAATATGTTGATATGTTTAAATACCAGTAAAGACAGTTTGTAATGAAGATTCAAGTATTACTGGAGTGTTTTATCAGAAAAATAATCCTGACACTAAGATACACAATATTTCCTTAATGCTGCAAACAGGAAGTGCCTGCACTGGTGTTTGTTCACAAAACAAATTTGGCTTTTTTCCCTGGATGCACAGTATAAATTCTAGTACATTCAGTTTCTTGAATGTACTGGAAAGTTTCAGTCTCAACACTGTTTCATGCCGGCACTAACTAAGAAATGCTACTGCTGCTGTTTTCAATTCCAAGCTGGAGAGGAAATTGTTGACCCCCGTGCATCTAGTCTACTGAGAAATCAATTTTAATCTTTACTTTCTAAATTAAGCCAACTTTATCTGAGTGTATTAGTCAGAATATACATTACATTAAGTACTATTTAAGTTGGGGTCATTTGTTTGCGTACTAAAACTGTCTGGTACTGGTAGGACTAACAGATTAATTCCGTTTTACCGCATTGCACTGTTAATGCACCGAGTGTTCTTTCCACCAGGGTGAATTCCCAATAACGGACACAGTGAGTTTTCATGCACGTTAAGTCAAGCTAAGGTTAAAGCTAATCTAAACCACTGTTCATGTCCCAGCTGAAGTAGACAACTGATATACTGACAAAAGCAATTTGTCCTTCATTACAAAGGACAATTGGTTTCCCTTTGTATGTTGTACTTGATGGTTAGATGATGCTATGCTATTATATCCCTCGATTACTTCCCGGCTAAAACAAATGAGCGGGAGAGTCCCCGGTGAGTTCAACTTCGAGAAATACAATTTCATTCTTTCCCCAGCCAGTATTCGATGTTCGGTAGATTTCAAGGCTAAATTGAACTTTTGCAACAATTTGGATTTCTTTAAGGTCAAATTTTCTCAGAAAAACAGCACCTATGCATATTTAAAAGAAAAGGTGAATTGGGCAGACTCACAGGAACCTTTTATATATATATAAATATAAGAAAGCAAGTAGGAAGTAGCACTACTTTGTGTCTGGCCCTGGGCCCCATCAGTGAATAGCCAGGGGACCACATCAGCCTCAGCTCAGAGTTCCACCTCTGCTCTCAATTACTTGACAGTCTGGTCCATGAAGTTTTGCTTAGCTAGCCATTGGCTGTATTTCCCTCGACGTGTGAGCAAGTCTCGCCATAGCATTCCGACACTTTTTTTGTTTCATCAGCCATCCCATATAACACCCTATGTTCATCTGTGGTGCATTAGGAGCATGAGTTTAAGCAGCGTCAGTTTAAAGAGAACATGGAAATATGTGACGAGCAGTTATAAATCAACCGTCTGAGAACGCCAGCTGAGGAATGTCAGTGCATGGCAGAGGTTTTAGACTGCAGGCAGAGTTTCTCACCGTCCACAGGCGTGCAGGGCTCATAAACCAGGCGGTAGCCTTCAATGATGCCATTGGCCTGTTTGGGCTCTCCCCAGGACACGTTGACCGAAGTGGTGGTCAGTTCACCAAAGTGGATGAAGCCAGGTGCGGTGGGGGCTTTTGGAGTGGAGAAAACAGTTGGTGATTACAGCTGGACCATATTCAATTTCTAAAACCAAACATCATGTACTGTAATGTACGATGGAACGAGAGCCAGTAACTGCTTGATAAAAAAAAAAGAAGCATTATCATCCTTATTTTCTGTATTATTATACATGACATAATTTTACACGGTAATACAAAATACCACTGCAAAAATAAATAAATTAAGAGAAAAATCCAAAGGCAGTGTAAAGTGAAAATGCAATTTACATACTAATGAAAGTATTAGCCAGGATGAAAGGGGACTACTATGAAATTTAACAGAGGCTCTGCTTATTATCGTGACTCCAGTAAAATAATAAATTATCATTTTTACCAATTTAGGCGTCATTAGGAAACGGAATTAACACAAAAAGCATTTGCTGTGACCTTGAGCCAGAGCTGTGAGAACTCTGCCAGCTGACTCCGCACCAGCTGAGCATCAGGATTTAGCCTTCCAATTTTGCATAATATTCACACAAGCATGTGTTGGCTGGCTTCCCAGCATCCTGAGCTGAGAATGGAGCCAAAATTCCTGCTTCTGTTTTAAGTTCTCAGCACTTTGTATCACTCACCAATGTCACAGCCTTTAAGGGGGCGGAACAATTGAAAGAAATTTATACTGTAAACCATTTTTGTGCTGAAACCGCAGAGGAGGGACTCTCTGGAGCTGATAAACACAGACGCCTTTGTGCAGTTGCAGCCAAAAACTAATCTACATGTGTCCCCCCGCGCTCTGTATTCATTGCTCCTCCGCTGTCATTGGGCTTCCACCCCCTTGGCTTGTCCTGGAGGAGGTTCCTGTTTTGTGTCTGAACTATTTGGTGAAAATGCTCTGTATCTCTGGGAATAGGAGGAGCCGCGCTTTCATTATTTGTCTTAAAGCCGCAGTGCTTTAGCTGCATTTTGTGGGTTTTGTGTAACACAGAGGCCAAAGATGAAAAGTCTGCACTTTCTACTACTGTGGGGAGAAAGTTATTTCTGAGTCACTATACTCTATATGATCCCATGAAGACCATGAAATTTGTGAAATAATGAAGAGGATTAACATAGTCCAGCTGCCAGAAATAGACGGGAGGAGAAAAGAGAACACGTGCAGAAGCAGAGGGCTTTTAGCAGGGGGCAAAAAAATAAAGGACACTGGGCATTTATTCTTTCAACAGCTGGATTCAGTGCAACTCACCCGCTTGCTGAGTGCGCCCTCTGGTGGGCAGGGAGCGGGGGCCATCCCCTGCAGCGTTGAAGGCTGACACGCTGATCAGGTAGGTAGTGTAGCCTGTCAAGTTTTTGATCTTGACCCCCAGCTCCGGCAGGAAGAGAGTGCGCAGACGTTCCGTCTCATTCTGCAGCTGAAACTCCCAGAAGTAAATCTACAAGGAGAGCAAGAAATGAAGACACAATGAAACACAAAATCTACAGCCAGAAAAGTTGGAACTTTTCCCAAAAATGCTAATAAAAATTTAATGTTCACATATCCACCTCTACTTTACTTCTGAGACACATTTAAATCACTTGGAAGTTAAGATTTAAAAAAAGAACATTTTTTTGACATTCTTGCAAAACACTTGACTTTCACTGGCCATCCTTGTCTCATCTCATCTCCTTTTTCAACATTTTTAGACAGGCACTGAAGGCCGGCCAGTCTTGGAGCCCTGGTCTGCAAAACCAAACATTTTTGGGCCTTCTGCACACATTAACTCATGATTGTCTCAGAGAAAATGTTTTTTGTTGAAAAGGCGTCTGAGTTCAGGGACAATGATTTTCTGAAGTTAGCCTGAGCCTCTTTTCAAATGCATTACCATTCTGTTGTCTTAGGGAACGTGCAGATTACCTTGTATCCTTGAATGTCTCCATTCTGAGCGTCCAGAGGAGGAGGGTCCCATGTGACGTCCAGCTGTGTGGCTGTTGAGGACTGGACCATCACATTCTGTGGGGGCGCTGTTGGGACTGCAGAGCGTGTAAATAGATATATTAGCAATGTGACTACTGTGCGTGTACTACGCAAGCGTAAACCAAGAACATCCTCAACAAGTACCTGCTTCTCCAACAAACACCTCCTGCGGGGCGCTGCTCGGACCCTCCCCGACAGCGTTGTACACACTGAGTCGGATCTCGTAGCGTTTGTGTTTGCTCAAATCTGAAAGGAGGGAAGCACGACTTCCTTTATGATGGAACAAATAAAATAATAAAAATAGCGATAGAAAAAAAAAGTTATTCCAGGGAGACTCACAGTTTCACAGCCATGCCTGTGGCAAGACAACAACGAGCACAAATGGAAGAGACAGAAACAGCGAAGGGATGGAATTAAAAGAGCAGAGTGATGAAAAGATGAGATTGTGATGGGGACATGGGAAAGATTTGTCAGTGATTCAAAAGAAAAAAGTAAAATAGGGGCAGGGCGGCTCGGGGAGATTAAAGCCATACATACATCAGAGGAATCGTAAGCAGCTCCTTAGTGGGTACAGCTGAGTGGGAGGGCTGTGCATCCTGCACTTGCTGTGATTAAATTCTACAAAGTGAAGTGTATAATACGTATGGTGCTAAAATGGTGGAAATAAAACACAAATACGTCACATTAACAGATGGAGATGGATGGAGGAGGTGGAGGATGACGATGATAACACACTACACAGGACTTACTATCCAGTTCATATTGAGTAAGCGAGGATTCTGTTAAATTCCTGACACTGTACGGAGCTGGAAGGGAGGCGGAGCAAAACGAGGAGGGCGTAAAGGAGGAGAGGGCAGGGGCATTAAGAGACTCGTATGTAACGAACTGCAGTTCTTAATGAGGGCATTAATACAACTTCATTCATCCCAGGTCAGGAGTGAAAATGTCGGCTCACCCGTGAGATCGGCCCAGTTGGCAGAGGGACCTGCGCGAACGGTGAAGCTGCGTAGGTGGTCGTAGTGTAATTCACGGTACCTGACCCTGAAGCCCAGCAACACTCCATTTATGTGATCCTCAGAGGGAGGCTAAAGAGAGACAAAAAAGAATCTGCTAACGGCGAAACTGCTCCTGTGTAATATGAGGAACCAAGTGCCCCTGCTGTGATACTAAAGAGCAGAACAATCTCTCTCTCTCTTTCTCTCTCTCTCTCTCTATATATATATATATATGAATGACTGCAGTTTAAGAAACTTAATGATTACAGTGCAAATATTTGTTCCTTATTTGTGTAAAAAATCCAATCCATTGACATTTAGACTGATCTTTAGTCTTTGACTGACCATGAAGCCAATGACTATGAAAATTTAGACTTTAGATATTAAATATTTAGATATTAGACTATAAAATTAGCATAAGACCATTTAACTGAAACAAAATGTCTAAAGAATGGATTCAGAAAGAACAAAAATGGAAAGAAACATTTAAACAAACAAAGTTATATTACAAATTGGTTGGTTTTCTTCTAAAAGGTGAGCTGCATACAGCAACATACAATAGCCACCTACTACAAAATGGCTAAAAACAATCAACTAAAAACAACAACAAATCTTAACATCTCTAAAGAAAATATAAAAACTAAAAGGTATTTGAAAAACACTGCTGGGTCTAGCTCTGGTTCTAACTTCCCACTTCTCATTCTTGAAGTCGTTTTACCTGCCAGCGAACCAGTACAGATGTAGTCGTGTGAGGTGTGACAGACAGAATTGTTGGTGCTTTGTCTGGAGCTGGAGGAGAAGGAAAAGAAAAAAAATGTTAATGTTGACAAAAGCTGCTGCAGAGAGTGAAAAAAAAATGGGATATAAAAACTCTGGGCCAGTAGAGAAAAAGTGTGAAAGTCCAAAAAGACAACACGGACTGCAACGGATGTTGTCGCGACTAATGGGATGTTGTGATGTCACCGTAGATCATAGCTATCTGTTCGCAGACTACTGTTGCATGGCGAGGCTCGCAGAGCAGATGTGCTCTGCTAATTGTGAAAGTAACTGTACAAATGGAGCCCAGTCTATTTCAGTGGCATCACCAATGCCTACAGATGGCTCAGACCATTTCTCACGTACGCTCGGTGCTTCGTGCTCAACAGAGCGTGAGGCCGATGCTGTTGGATCCATGTCTAATTACAGCAGTCACTATGACTTACCGTCTTGTAGTGTAGTGATGGCCTCACTCTCCTGGCTGTACTCGCTGTCTCCTATGTCATTGGTCGCTTTGAGTCGAAACTGGTAGGAAGTGAACGGCTTCAACCTTCAAAGACAGGAAATGTTCACCGAATGGAGTTTGTTATTTTTAAATCCTAAAGTTAATGGACGTGAAAACCTTCAGTTGGTGTTTCAAAAACAGCTGTTAGAGCCAGCAAAAGGAACTAGTGTTAGACTCCAAACCTGCTGGCCAGAGGTGGTACTACACCAGGAAATATGTAGTTTTTTTTCAGAAATGTTGAAACATACATTGGTCCACGTGGCGCAAGAGTGGTACGTGTTCTTGCCTTACAGCAAAAAGGTTTGTTCATGAATTTTCTCCATGTATTGTGGTTTCAACTTGTTGGTTTATGTAAATTAGACGCTACAAGGGCAGGCGTTACAGGTGTCAAACAATCCAGAGTGTAGTCCACCATCTGCCACTGACTGCTACAATGAATACATTTACATTTACCTGTCCACGATGTAGGAGTTGGTCTCATGGCTGACTGAAGCTGAATGCACAGTCCAGTTACTGTCAGGCAGCTCTCTGTACTGGACCGTGTAGTACCGAACCGGTGACAGGCCGTCACTGCCGGGTTCCCAGGACAAAAGCACTCTGCGTGCCTGGACTTCCTCTTGAGGAACGACAGGACGACTTGTGGGTTGAGGTCGAGCTGGAGAGCAGAGCAAAACGTACGGTCATTTATTTAAAGTAAACTCTTCAAAATAAAACATTTTAACTGCCTTTTTTCCCTACCTCTCTTTTCTGTGGTGACCACCAGAGCCTCCGCTGCTTCCCCCCAGCCTTTCCGTGTCTGAGCAGTGAGGCGGAAAACATAAACCGTTTCTGGCTTCAGTCCAGTCGCTGTGTACTGTCGTGCACTGGGGCTCAGCACGTCCACGGTGGCAGCGTTGCTATTTGAGGAGTTTCTTCTGTACGTGATCTGATAGGCTGCAGGAGACAGACCAATATGATACAAAGCCATGCATAACAAAGGAAGGGCTAAAAGCAGGGAAATCTTATCATCACAAAAAAGCAGATGGAGAGGGTTAAAGGAAAAATAGATTCAAGGCTGATATATTTCATTCAACTGAAAACTAAAATCTTTTTCTGTGTCTGTTATTAGACCTTTGATGGGAACTGTTCTGTGCTCTGTAGCCTTTTTTGTAAATCTTACATGGATGATGGTGTACATTTGATCTTGGCTTCTATTTTCCTTTCATTATTTCTGCATGCCTCTGAAGCCGTGGGAAAAGTATTTAAAACAACCTTGGTTTGGTAAAATATGATGATTGAAATTTGTATATTTTAACACATACCCAGGATGATTCCATTGGGCTGTGCAGGAGGCTGCCAGATGAGCCTGACTGATGTGGTCCTGACTTCAGGGAACAGGATGCCGACTGGAGGTCCTGGCACTGAAACAATTTATCAAAAAGGTTTAAAACGGACCAAAAATGAACCAAACAGAAATATCTGAGCACTGTCATTGAGAATGATCCAAGCACCGTCATCCAGGGTTCTCTCAAGAATGGGTGGTGTGCTGCTCCTTCCATCCCCAATACGTGTGAACGCCAGGACCTGGATCTCATACAGGACGTATTTGCCCAGACCACTCAGCTGGACACTGTGGCTGGTGTTCCCGTCCACTGTCCAGGAATCAGGAGCTTTGTCCGAGTCCTTTTCCTTATACACGACCTGAAAGACACCAGGGTCTACTAACAGCTGCTGACGTACATGGAGAGTACCAGCTCCACTGTTGTTGGTGAACATGACATTTACTTGGATCTTAACTAAATAGACAAAAGGAGAAAGAGACTTTAACTGTTTCTAATAATTAATAAATACACTTTTTATGAAGTGTAACGACAGCTGAGGCACACTTTAGTGCAGTCTCAAAGTTGGGGGGGCTTTCTTAGGAGGGCACAGAGCTACTGCAACTGAATTTTAATATTTGCTTTATTGGTCTCATTGGGAAATGCACTATTTTGTGTTTTTTTTCTTTTGTTCAATGAGAATAGCATTTTTACAGGAATTACTAAATTAAAAAAAAGTTTAATTTAGTTTTTCAGCAATAGCTATGAAAGTGTTGGGGCCTCGACAACAGTCCACAATCTACAAAAGGGGGCGCTATAGATTCGGCATTAACAGGATCCAGTCAAGGTGCTAAACACTGATACACACTGACCTTGTATCCCAAGACAAGTCCATTGCGGTCAGCTGCAGCGACTTCTCCCCACCTCACCAGGATGCTGCTGGAGGTCGTAGCGAAGGCTGACACATTGGTCGGACCACTAGAGGGCACTGCAACAGGTAACAGGTAAAAGTCAGAATCTGATATCAGTGGTAATGTGAGATTCTACACGTGAAGCCAGAGTCTCTTCTCACCAGACTCTCTGGTTCTGCCGTGGACTGCTTGGCTCCAGGGTCCTGAACCAATCCCGTTGATGGCCTGGACTCTGACCTCATACTCCATCCACTCTTCTAAGTCTTCAATGGTGAACTCTCTCTCCAGTCGATCCATGATGACATGCGAGAGAACTCCACCTTTAGAACCAGCTTTGGAGTACTGGATCCGGTAGCCAACAAGATCCGGGTTGCCGTTGTACTCCCACTCTGGAAGAGGCTGAGAGATTTTTTTCGTCTTTTAATTCTGAGAGTTTTTCTTTTCATATTCCTAAAATGTAGATAAAGAATGAAAGCAAAAACATGCAAAAGAGCTAATTCGTGTTAGCTTTTTAATTGAAGTATTCTACACTTTTTTTAGATGTGGTACTCTACTCTAAATATTCAACACCCTTAAGCGCCTCAACCAGCTGGTCAGTTTACAATGAAACAACATCCTGGGTTATCAAAATCAGCAGTTTAACACCTCCTAAGGTTTAGGGTTTACTCTTAACTCATCAGCTATCTGTGCTGAAGTCGGTTTCATTATGGTATTGGCGTTGGTAGGGATGTCCAGTATTTTCCTACAGAAGGTAGCAAACAAAATTAATGAATGAACTCTGACAATATCAAGTTTTGAAAAGTCCAGACAGTGATGATGTCACTGGACGTCATGTTTATATAATGAGCTTGACCTAACAGAAGGAAACAAAACTGACTTCAATAATAAGCAGCTTGAAAAAAACACTGACTAATATTACCAAAACTCTCAAAAATGAACATAAAAAGTCATTAAAGCTCTTAAAAAACAAATACTTTTTATTTCAAAGCTTTATTACACTTTTAACAACTAAGTTCTGGGCAGAAGATTCAATTTTCATCAATAAACCGTCCTTTAATGTTACACTGGACCTTTAAAGACTAATGTTCTGTATCCAGCACACATAATTGCACATAATCGTAAGCACTGAAATGCAAATATGTACTTTTTTTTAATACGGATGTGGAAGTATTTTTAACATTAATGTGGTCCGGCTCTGAGGGGATCACAAAATTTTACAACAGCCTTTGCGAAGAGCTGAAGTCGCCGAAATATTCCATTAATTCTCTGAGCTGTATCAGGCAGCTGACGCCCCGCTGCTGTTAAATCCAGGTAACTTGTACCACTTCTAATCCTGCCAGAGCTGCACAAGCACTCTGCTGCAGCCTGGCACCGTCAGCCGCCGCTCCCTGATCATAATGGACAGATGTAGCAAAGAATGTAATGGCCAAATACTGTGGAGGAAGCTGGCATCAAAAGGACAGTGTGGCTGCACCTTTCCAGATAATTATCAGTGCAATCTGTATTCATCATGGAGACAGCACAGACATCCAGCAGAACATGAGAACAGAAGACTGAAAGAGCAACACTGCACGGACAAAAACAAAACACAAGGTCTAAAATTAGAATGGCGGCAGACATATAAAGCCTGTAAGATGTTATTTAATACACTGTTACTCTGGGCTAACTTTTTAAATGTAATATTTTCTTTCTATTAACTCACATTTCTGACCTAAAAAGTAAAAAAAAAAAAAAAAAAAAAAAAACAAGGAGCTGTGAGTCTGCAAGGAAAATGTTAAAAAAAATGCTAGAGAAAACAGATATGAGTCAGTGGTATCAAACACTAGGGCCGTGGTCAACTTTTAGTCCACAAACCACTCACATCTGGCCCCTGACTAGATACCAGTGATCATTCTGGCCTTGGGATATTTTATATATATAATATATTTGATAAACAGACATTAAGGTGAAGTTCACTGTGACAAACTCACCACCCAGCGCAGCCACAAGCTGGTCTCACTGGCGGTGCGCAGGGTGACGTTGGCGGGGGCGATGTCTGGAGGGGCCTGTAAGGTCTGGATCTTCCTGGAGGGTTGACTGGGCAGACTGGTGCCCACTATGTTGACCTGGCGCATTCGAAACCTTGGACCACAAAAAAAAAAAAAAAAATATATATATATATATATACATAATGATTTCTCATCTACAGACAATGTCGGTGTTTAATCATGAAAGGCTGTTGATATGAAAAAAGATTAGATCACTCTAGATTAGATTAGATTAGATTAGATTGGATGAAATTGTGATTGTGACCAAAAGGAAAGTAGGTCAATGCAGCAGCAGAGAATCTGTTTGTGAGACGAGAAATAAAGCAAATGGGAAAACAGATACACTGGCCAATCATTAGGTACATCAGGCTAAAATTATTATTTTTTAGCCATTTTGGCTTCAAAACTGACTGAGTTTTATAGCATATAAGAATAATAGAATATAAAAAAAAAATTGAAAAAAATTAAGTCAATTTTTTCAATGTCCCACAATGGGGAAATTCACAGTGTCTTTGCAGTGTACACAGGCTGTCATTAAGTGTGTTATTATTATTATTATTATTA
>NC_024323.1:5434186-5486007 GCF_000523025.1 Cynoglossus semilaevis | reverse complement strand
GCTCCAAGAGACTGAGACTGAGTTCCTCTGTTAACCTGAAGGATCGTTTCAGTGTGGATGCAGCCTTCAGATGATGACACACAGTATACATGGTCAGCAGCAGTAGGTTGTAGCATGATCAAAAACTTGCCAAAAATATCACCGCACCCCAACCATCAGCCTGAACTGTTACAACAAGACAGAATGGTTTCATGCTTTCATGTTGTTTACTCCAAATTTGATGCCATCATGCAAATATCACAGCAGAAATTGCAACGCATCAAAACATAAAATGTTTTCTGTTTTTCCCAATTTTGTTGAGCATGAGTAAACAGTGGCCTCATTTCCTTGTGCCATGTTGTGTGTTATGAGATGGTTTTTTTTGTGTACCTGGTAGTTTTTATTTTAGCTACTGATCCTCCTCTTCTTCTTTGGATCTCTTTAAACTTCAGTTGGTACAAAATTGCATTGTAATTATGTAAATAGTTGAACAGGTTTACTAACAACACGGCAGGTGAATGTATGTAAATAAATACATTGTTTGTGACATGACGGTATATATTGACGAGTGAACTGTGTGATCCGCTCACCTGTAGTACGTATAGGGATTGAGGTCGAGGACCTCCAGTGATCTAGCGTCAGGCTCGTTAGCCAGCTGATGAACCAACAACCACTCTTCATTCTCTCCTATAATGCTGATCTGAAATATAGAGCAGTGTTCTGTCGGCAGCTGAATCAATCCAATAAGGAGCAGTTTATACCTGTGCACCCATAATGAAATGTTGTATTATAATGAAGTGATATCAAGTGTCTAACCTGAGCTTCAACCTGCCAACGGGAAATTGATGTCTTGCCGTCATAACCGGGTTTGAACAGCAGAGAGACGGAGCGAGGGCCGATGTTGGAGATGGCTAAATTGGTGGGAGGACCGGGCAACTCTGCCGATGAGGAGAGACAAATTAAAATGACATCCCAACATCATTTACAGCTGCTGGAAATACTTAATAGGAACAGTTTTTCGGAGACAGGAGGTGAAATTACTATTTTAATATTTATGCCAAAATATTGCATAGTATTATAGTATCATTATGGTATTTATGGTAAGTATTTTAGGCCCATGGAATTATTGATTTCTTAAAAGTGGGACATGTAAGTTTTGTTTAGTAAATAACAAATCATATAAAAATAAATATTTTATTGCATGAAAATGATTATTTAATCATTTATTGTCAACTTTAAAGAGCCCAGTGTGTACTTTTTCTCCCCAAATGTAGGAGTCAACATCCCAAAATTTATATATATATGTATATAGTGCAAAATTCCTGAAATACATGAATATATATAATATAATATAATAAATAATAAAAAGAAGTAGTCCCGTTCACTGACCTGGCGGAACACCAGAGGAGATAGTGGAGGATGAGAGCTGCCCCTGTCCCTTGGAGGTCATGGCTGCTACCTGGATGGTGTAGGTGGTGAGGGCTGTGAGCCCCGTCACCTTGTATTCCTGAGTCAGGTTGGGCAAATAATGGGTGACCCGAGTATTGGTCCTGTTGAACTCCTCCCAGGAGATGCGGTAGCCTGCATGAAGGTCGAATCCCAAGTTGCACATAACTGTCACCGTGGCCACAGATTAAAAGAGAGGAGACATCTAATACTGTGTAGTTACACAGTATTAGATGCTTTATGCAACAGTAGATCCGTTTAGTCAAACGGATACCTGTGAGGATGCCGTTTTCCTAAACGGATACCTGTGAGGATGCCGTTTTTCTCCAGTGGCTCTTTCCAGCTGACTTTTAGTGAGGTGTCCAGGATGTCAGTGAAACTAAGATGTCCCACAGGACCAGGGGCTTTGAAAAAACAACAACAAAGCAATAATTTAACCCAACAACACAGGTAACTTCACAGCTTAATCTGAAAAGGCAGCACTTACTATCCTCGTGAGTGCGCAGGCATTGGGCTGGGCTGCGGGGCCCATCTCCTGGGGTGGTGAAGCACAACACTGACGTGTAGTACTCAGTGAACTTCTTGAGGCCAGAGATGTAGCCCACATGGACGCTATCCTGGAAGTTGGGTCGTACTGTAACCATGGTGACCACATTAGTATGGGCGGGTTCCCATGCCAACAGCTGAAAATGAAGTGCGAAAGCAGAAGATTGAATGTACAAAATCAAATTAGAACCCACTTTGTAGGAAAGTGGGCCGACAAGTGAGACAAATAAGGCATGCATAGGCAACATAAGGTCTGAGGTCTGGACCTGGCCTCAAACCTGACTTTATAGGCCCCTGTTAGCCTCCCCAATTCATCAATTAACTAGAATAAAGTTCATTTCTGGGAACTGGTAAAAGTTGTTCATATTTTCTCCTTAACTTTAGCTTTAATTAATTTACAAATACAAACATTAAAGTCAGACATTTTGCGTGAGTAATTTGACCAACACCTCAGAGAGCTTTTATTTTATAATCCAGGTGTGCAACTGGTTTCATTAGGGGTTTTTCATTGGTGCAAATGTATTGAATACATTTACAAATCAACTCTCAAGTTAAGTTGGTTATTTTCACTGGTGAGCTATTGAGAATTCTGAGGGGAAACATATTGATTTAATCAAAATTGATCTCATACATCAAACCAAAAACTGGAATGTGAATTGTGTACTAAAAGTCAAAATAAATAAATGAAAATCTTGAATATATAATGTTATAAAATAAGTTCAGTTCTGATTTCTGTTGTGGATATTTTTTATTCTAAAAAACACTCCAACTCAGTTCAGCGCCACTTTTCAAACTAAATGCTGTAGGCTCCAGTCAGATGAGAATTATATTTTGCCTCTGACCACTAGAGGGCACTGGTTGACAGATGGGTCCCACTCACCTTATATCCCTGGTTTATTCCATTAATAAACTGAGGGCTCGGGGCACTCCAGGTGAAACGTATGGTGGTGGAGTTGACAGGCTCTACTTGTACATTTCCTGGCGGCACAGTGGGAACTGTTCCAAAGAAAGGAGGGAAAATGAGAGAATTAAAGATTACGGGGAAGTAAGTGACGGGAAAAAAAAATAGGAATGAGTGGAGGACAGGCAGGCAGAAGAGGAAAGAACAACGATGAGTTAGAAAAACACTTTCACCATTTACTGTGGCTTCATTTAGAGCGAGAGAATAAGAATGAAGCAGTATTTTAAAAAAGTCTTGGCTCATTTACGGAGGTAGGAACACGCCAATCAAACAGACTGTGAGAGCGATTGCCTCAGGCAGCTTCCAGGTGAAGCCCGCAGCAGTTTGTTTGAAGCGATAGCTGCGTTCTGATGTAACACCTGAAAAAACAGCCAGGGAGTCGAACCCTAATGAAACTGATTGGCCAACAATGGCGCTGCCAAAAAACATGTGCGATCCTCCATTCTGTTTGAATGGATTTCAATTCACAGCGTGACCTGCTCCTGTGTCTATAATGGAGGGTGAAGAATACGTGTAATTAATGAGCGCTGAGCCAAAGAACGTGAATACTTTGCTCACTGCTGCTCCTCACTGACAGTGATGGAAGTCACTGGGTGATGAAATATTTTTCCGGGAGCAAAGTCAGTGGGAAGTGAAATGGGGAGGCTTGCCGTGTTTTCCAGGTTCCGCAGCTATGCAAATAAACAGCAAAAAAAACAAACAAAACAAAACAAAAAAACGCTTGTGGAATTATTTTCAAATGTGTTTGAATATAATCGTTGGCCTGTTAGCAGACGCAGCACATTCAGAGTTTAAAAGCATCATCAACTAACTGATTGATCACCATCATAGATGTCACGGTTATGTAGAGGTTTCCATTAATTTTTCAAAAATCTGTTCCAGAAGGTGAGCATTAATACTGCAATATTTTACAAATATATTTGAAAGTAATCCATCAAAAATTAAGGTGACTCAAACAGCAGGTTTCTTCTGTCAAATACAACTAAGAATGTGCTCTCTATTATGTTTCCACTTCCATATAAATAAATAAGTTAAAAAAATGAACATAAAAAACAGATGCTGGCATTCACAACATACAAATCCCATTTCCAGAACTAATTAACCTTTAATAATCAGACGGAACGGGAAATCATGATTTTCAAAGTGATTTCAATGAATAAAAAAACATATATATATATATATAAATATATATATATATATATATATTCATACTTTTTTATATATTTTTTTTCCTATGTTTCAATTGCTCATGATCTATAATGAGAGACAGAAACAAAGAGGTATTCTTGGGAGAATTCCTCTTTAAAATGTAGGCAGCATGGTTGTACCTAGTACACAATATACCAGAAAAATCTACCGAAACCCAATTCTGAAACTGCATAAGATTGCCTCCTCCATTCTCAAGTAAAAAAAAAAAGTGATTCTCGGACGTGAGCTTAAGCTGTACCCGCCTCTGTCCCAGTAATTACTACATCAATTAATGTTTTAGAAAAACAGAATTACGCTCCAAGTGCAGTAACTTTCTACTGCGTTTTCACCTTTTCTGTACAGCAGCAGGTCTGTGTATGCATATGTGATTTACTAATGGCAAAAACTATAAATAATTGATCAGTCCCTTAAAATAGACAGATTAATGTCAAACAGATGAAATCGAATTGAATTAAATATCTGCATCTCTAACGACTGCATGTGTGCAGTGATCTGAACACATCGCACAACGAATCACTCACTTTTCAAACGAGAGCTCTCGAGAATATTTAGTGTCTCTGGTGTAGAGGGTTTCTGCTCATTGAGAGGATTTATCATGACAGGGATCCAGAGATGAGATGTGTGAGTGTATTAAGGTTTACAAAGCTTTGTATAAAACTTTAAGGCGTTTCTAACCGGAGGCTCGGGCTCCATGAATAAACCAGAGCATCCTCCCTTATTTTTGTAACCGAAGCAGCGGTGTTTGAGATTCCGTGATCTACGTATCGACTTTTTCATATCGTATAAAAATAGATTAACCTTTTTAAATTCTGATGCCTCACTGTGGCTGGCTATCAAAGACAGATTCCCTCATTGTCACCCAACAGAAGAGAGGCAAACCAGATGGTGCGTTGACGTCCTCTCAAGAGTTTCAACAGACAACGAACGGAGGGAACATAAGGTGTGGAAACGGCTGGGTTTGATGAAAATATATATCTGCGACACAGTGTTCATTTCACAATATGCGTTCTAATTATAGTGCTCCAGGAACACTGGAAGATATGTCACAGGTCTGACGCACATCGTCACCTGGTAATTTATGTGCACAATCGATTGAATCTCTGTGATGCTGCCAATGTCTCCAGGCCTTGTTTTTTAAAGCGTTGTCATCAGAGACAGAAAAACACTATTAAGAACAGGAAATTAAAAAGTACGTAAAAGGTGTTTCAAAATCTTGTGAGACAGTAAGAAAAAAAAGACTGTGATGAAGATATTTGCTCATGTCTGTTTCATTAGTTCTGTGAAGCAGCATTTACTGAGAGGTTAAACACAGAACAGGGGAAAAAAAGGCAGTGCCAACAGCATACTCCTGGCTGCTGATTTCTGACCGAGGCAGTAGAGTGTAAGTGACTGTTGTCTTAACAACCTGCATGAATCACCCTCTCAAGGTTAGCCGGGCATTCAGAACTGCACTGCGTAAGGCTCCTTATTTAATCACTAACAGCCAGATAATTGTGTTAACCATCATTCTCAGGCTTCAGGCCGGAGGCTTCATACTGGCAGAACCAGTGGGAGGCTGCAGGTAATGAAAATGATTTGGGCACCAAATTAACTCCTCACCTCCTTGCAGCGTCCACTCGGTAACCTTGTGACTGTAGGTGCCCCTGCCCGCTCCGTTATAGGCCGCTACCTCGATCTCATAGTTGGTCCAGATGATGAGGTCCTCCAGGAGCAGGCTGGTCTGGTCTGGGTTGGTGATGTTTTTCATCTGGCAGTCCACCGGCAGCCCAGACAGACAATACCTGGCAGCACAGGGAGTAATTGACAGATGGAGGAGATGGAGAGACATACATGCAGAAACAGCATATGGAGACGAGGCAACAATATAAATATATTAGAACACCCGTTTCCTCAATAAAGACGAGGAGAGGGGCGATGAGAGAAGCAGTGCTGAACACTACCAAAAAAGAGAGGTGATAGCACATGAATAGGCTGCAGACGGGAAAGGTATTTAATTGACACCAATTATTCCATCGTGACGGTGAGTGAGAACGAGCAAAACGGAGACGAAGAAAAGGAGCTGACATAACAGTTATTATCACATCTGAATGGCACAGGCAGAGGTAGAGACAGGCACCAATCTCTGCAAAAGAAATTAGACAGGTTGCCATGGTCTCCCTACCTGATGATGTAGCCCTGTAGAGGACCGTTCTGATGACTCTCAGGGGGCGGCTGCCACTGTATAATGATGGACTGATTGGTGCGGCCACTCGCGATGACAGTCTGGGGGGGCGCACTGGGAGGTTCCTCAGGGAGAGTCAGTCTGGGGCGGTGAGGGGAAAATAAGCTGGAGTTAATTTTAGTCCTAAAACTGCAGAAACAAGACAGAAATAAATACATCCAGTAACTCAGTGGTATCCCTGATGATCTCAAGAGTAGTAAATATTATAAAACCATAAAAGTACTGAGGAAATACAATACAAACACTAAGACAACAGCAAGGAAATCAAACCAGAGTGATTCAGTCACATTTTTAAAAGCCACTAGAGCTGTATGGTGTTGTGTTAAGTTGAATTTCTTTCCAAAGGAAAGATGTAGTAATGCAAAGGCGAGAGAAGGACTTAACACCGCACCCAGTCACGTACAGGTTGAGATGTGTAACACACAGTCGTTTGCATGTGTGAAACTGTTAATTGAAACATGAAAACAGTGATACACAGTGACACTTTGTTCACTGGAACTCAGAAGAGTTTCCAATGGAAATGTGCTATTGGTTCAAAAGCTCTGCACACTTTCTGTTCAGATAGCTCTGTTAAAAAAAAGTATTTTTTTTAGGAAGCCAAAACAGATGTTTTGTTGTTTTTAGCACCAGCACCAGGTAAGGGGGGGCAGTAGTAGCATCATTTGACCCCCTGACCCCTGCATATTTTTCTTAAGGAAAGAGAGAAACAGCTGATGAATGTTGTTAAAGTCAGAGACACAGCAGCACCTGAGGCTGTTGGACTGGTTTGATAGAAGAAATAAAGTCTGACGCCAACGGTTCATTTTCACAAGTTTCACATATTTCCATCTCATTTCATCAGAGGCATCAGATCACTGCAGAGCCCACCTTTTTACAGCCACCATAAAGCAGAGCTGTGGCGAGTCTGCCTTTGTCTATGATCGCTATTATACTGTCCACACAGGGACATGTGTTGGCATAACAAGGATCAAAGGGGCCTTGATAGAGAGAAAAAATGGAGCCGCAGCACAATAGAGGGAGACTGTGAAAGTGGGGGAAAGATATAAAAGAACAAGAAAGAGAGATTGAGAGCAGACTTTTCCCTTAAGTCAATTTAAGATGACATCTTGATTTCTTCCCAGTGCACCAGCGCACACTGCTTTGGAGGAGATAAAGCAGAGTGTTTAGGATCAAAGAGGTGTGCTGGAGAGACGCCTCACAGAAGCCCTGCTCTCTCACTGACACTCAGCCGTCCTTCTGTGCCAGGGTCCTGTCTGGGCACGTTCACGCAGCGCTCAGGTCAGCACACGAGTGCACGGAGCACCGGGTGCCTGGTGGGCAGCGGTGACGTTCGCTTTAAAGGGAGTTCATCACCGCTGTGTAAAGTGGCAAAAGACTTGACGATGACAGGGTTAGGCAGCAGTTTGTATGGGTGGACCGTGATGAGTAAAGAGTTTGTGTGTGTGTGAGAGGCTCCTTCTAATTGGTTATCTCAATGTTTTATCAAAAGAATGCACTGCCTGTTCTGAGCCTTTTTGTGTAGCGCTCAGTGTGTTCAGTAAAGAGAGTCAATGGAAGAGTGAGAGGTGACACCGGGTCAGCACAGGAATCAAGTCTTTACCAAGTGCAATTTTAACCTATTCAAAGGTTTCTCTCGAGAAGACCTAGCCTTAAACTGACTGGACTTTGTTTCCTTCAGGTGAATGAAGACCAAAGCAAAGCAACATGGCTCTGTCAGTCAACTCTAGGACAAGTATCTGACAATATAACTACATAAGACATTTAAGTATAATCTAATCTAATCTAATCTAATCTAATCTAATCTAATCTAATCTAATCTAATCTAATCTAATCTAGTACACAAGCCTTGAGTGCCCTCTAGTAGCTGTCAGTGTGAAAATAACAAACATGTGAAACAAAATATTTAATATATAAGTCGCACCTGAGTATAAGTCGCAAACCCAGGCAAGTGGTGAAAAAAAGTACAATTTATAATCCGGAAAATACGGTAATTGATATAATGAGGACTTAAGTCATAGGGAGGTCGTCTCTTCAAATGTTATTGAAAACATTTTGAGGACGATGTATCCGGTTCCAGATGACTCTGACTTGATTTAACTGATGCCGTTAAGATCTTGTAACTTCAGGTTCATGCTGCTGCTAATCTAGGACTCATTACAGAGATTTCTAATCTCCAGGTTTTCATGGTAGTAAAAAAGTAAAACAATGGTCAAACAGGTCATGTTTAGTGTCACATGAGGTTTATGGCTTTTTTTTTGCACCAGATATGGTAAAATAAAGCATTTAAAAGAAACAAATATTTACATATATATGTATATTTGTTCAGAAAATACACTGAAACTTTACCCACCGATCAGTTTCCTTGCTGAACTGGCCCCTGCCCACGTCATTGACAGCACACAGGCGAAACTGGTATGAACGAGCGGGTATGAGACCACCGACAGTTACCCCCGTGGATTCAGGCACAATGTTGGCCAGCAGTACTGTCCAAGGTGCATCTGAGAAAAAAAAGGGGCGGATGTCGGAACACAGCTTTATGCAACAGTAAGATTTGATTAATGTACGACAAACATGACCTTGATGTGAAGTTTTCATAACACCTCAAATAAAAGGAAAAATGAAGAGAACACCTGTAACAGCCTTCTGATGTTTGTTCTGCTGTTTTACACAAGTGCATTAGTCAGTTTGTTTTTCTGTGGAAGAAATGTCTTTTGAGGGTCAATAGTAATGTCTTTTGTCCTCATAAAGACAGAGCAGAAGTTTCCTGTCACCACGAGGGTCAAATTTGTTCAAAGGAGACATCATCAGGGGTGATAACGACTCAATATTTAGAGAAAATGCTTCAGCTGCTCACAGGCTTCTTATTTAAAGACAGTCTGCTTCAAAATCTGATCGTAAGAAACGGTCTGTTAAGAACACATGAGCCCATGATCTAGAAACTGTTTGTCAAGGAAATATATATTTGTATAGCTTCATATATTTATATAAATATATATACATATACTCACACATTTATACTGTAGCAGGATCTACGGGCTGGACCTGACCTAAGGCCACATTTTGACTTTATTGCAGAATAGATACAGAATTTTACTGCTTCACAGTAGAGCTTTGTGTTTACTATGTGGAGTTTTTTAAGACATATCAGAGGCCATCAGCAAAAGTGCACAATGTCACTACCTGTATCGAAAAGATAAGTAACCTGAAAGACACATCATTCAATTCTGCAGTTTCTCCAAATTCTCAACACAGGCACACAGCCGCACAGCCAATTTCACAAACAGTGAGGTGGCATAAACTACAGTCTCCTGTCAAAACACCAACTCCGGACTCTTCCTAAAAACTCAGACTGCATCCAGACTGCAGCCACAGAAGTGGCCAAACACATCCCCCTCACAGATGGGTTGTATATTCAGAGAGCTGTTACTACGACTGAGTCAAATAATATGAAGTGATTGAGGTTCATTTTTTTGAAAGCAGCACAGAATATCAAAGAAAATCAACCAAAAGACTCCAGTTGCTCTAAATGTTCTACTTTAGGTTGAGAGTATTTTTAAAGGACACTCTTACATTTAGACCAATGTTTCCCAACCTTTTTTCACAGCACATATTTTACATTTGAAGAATCCCCACAGTGCACCAGCAAACAAAAATGACGTAGTCAGTATTAAAATCTGTTCTGTTTAGTTGAACACAACGCTTCCCTACTAGCAGGAATTAAAGAAAGGCACACACACAAGATCCTCTACAAAATAACTCTTTGAAATATTCTGCCTCTCACTGTTGCAGTAAATACATAATAGTTTTCAAAACAATTAAGTGAAATTGGGCCACGGCCCACTGGTTGGTTATCTCTAATTAAGACCAATGGGTGCTGTGATTGATTGACATACCCTTTTGCTAAATAATGACCTATGACTTCAATATTTACAATTGTCATTGATCGAAAATACATTAAACACACAAAGATAACAAAGTTTTTGTTCAAAAACTGAAAGCACAAATAATATTCTTTAAAGTCATTTGAATATTATTTTATTCCAAACAGTCAATTTATTATTAGTAATAACAATGCAGCCATACTGATAAAACACAGGCCATTTATTTTGTGTACTCTCTCTCTAAATATCAGATTGAAATTCAATTATCCAAAAATCGAATACCATCTGCATCCTTTGTTCATTTTCCTCTTAATGAGCTGTCATTGTCTCTGTTAACATCAGCTCTGCTGAGAGATGGTCCAACGATTCATTCTTTGTGAGTATGAGTGTTCATATTTCTTTGATTTTGTCATGTGAATGGATGATAAGAGCGTTGGCCGTCAACACGATCTGGTTTGCCTGATCATTCGTGAGGATGGAAAGACAATTCAGTCTGGCTGATTGCAGAAAGGAAAAGGAAGACGAGGCCGAGAATTTTAACACATGTTGAACGTAATAAAATAAAAGAAGTGAGAAACGGCTGCTTCCAAACTAACAGAATATATATCTCGGTCTCTCCCATCAGTGCCCTGCTGACGGAGACGTTGGTGCTGAGGAAATGCTGAAGTGAAAAGCACTCACTGTTTTCTGAGACTTCCAGGATGTAGCGGATAAGAGGGCTGTTTCCATCAAAGGCCGGGGCCCATGTGAGGTTGATGGCCCTCTTCTCTGTCATACTCAAAACTGATATTGGGTTTTCTGGAGCATGGGGTAGTTGCCTGCACGAACATATGTGCGTGTGAGTGAGGGACAAAAAGATAAAGGCAAATTGAATCAGACAACAGAGGCAGCAAATAACAGAATTAACCAGGCACACTGAGGGCCCGGCACTGTAAATATTAGACAGGTTTGACAGATCGTAGAGGAGAAGCGAGATAAATCAAAGCAGTGAGGAAAACATCCATCCATCATGTCCTGCCTAGTCAGATGTAAATATGAAGGGGGGCAAGGGAGGGAGGAGGTACAGACAGCCAGAGAAGACAAGGGGGCAGACACGGGGAAATTATGCAGACCTGACTCGGAGGTGGGCGCTGCGGGAATCGTTGCCACCCACTGAGGTCACCCTGCAGGTGTATGTTCCGATGTCGCCCGACCACGTCTGGGAAATGTGCAGGGTCCCGTCTGGATCCAACCGCAAGCGAGGTGAGCTGTTCACGTCAATAGCCGAGCCGCTCTTCTCCCATAAATGCCTGAAGGAAACACAGAGGACAGAGGGGACAATGGGTCCAAAAGCTTCAGGACAGAAGTTATCATTTGGACAGATGTCTCAGTCTAAAAATAAACGTGACAAGTTGCACCTCCGACGTCTTCAAGGTTCGCACAAGTTTTGATCATTAGGTCTTCCTTATGTGTTGAGATGTGTTATGATTTATTTGATTTTCGTTTTTAAACCCTTGATGCTTTTTGAAATGAAAGCAAACAGCATGGCTGAAATCAACTTGAATTGAAACCTGTTGAAAATCATCAAAGTTTTGCAACAGATTTTGGTCTCGCTCCTTCTGTTGTTTTTCCCTTTACCCAAAACTGACAGAACATCTAAAAGGAACTCCATTTGGTCCTGAGACGAGGCAAAGAAGCCGTTTGTGATCTGGTGCGAAAGGAATCCTCCAGAATTCTACAAAAAAGTACATCTCCAACAGGAACATCCCTTGAGAACATGTTTAGATCTAAACGCAGCACATGTACAGCTTTGTTTTTAAATAATTACTAAATAATTGACAACATGGTCTCAAATTAGCAAAGGCTAGAGCCAAAATGTCCTGAAGGTTAAAATTCCTTGCAAAAAAGTAAAAATAAAATATATATAAATGAATAAATAATTAATTTTTCACCAAGTCTGGGTGGTAAAATTCAACTTGGTGACTGTAGCACACAGACCTTTCATCATTTTTTGCCATGTAGGGCATGTAAGGAGTAATTTATGTAAGTAGGGCACGTTTATTGGAAGGAAAGGTTAGCTACAAAGAGATAGGATGTATTTTTTAAATTGCTCTGACAGAGATTCGAAAATGCCCCCTAAATATTTCAGGAGCGGGTGAAATAAAAACATAGATTTCTATCCTGTCTGGTTGACAACTACTTTGGGCATTACTCTCAATGGCGCCCCCATTGGGAAGGTAAGGGTGGAACAGCTATGTCACCCTCCAAAAAATGCTGGTAACTTACAGACATAATCTAGAAAACAACATATGTACCGGTAACATATGTTTATGTTTATTATATACTATATTATTATAGTCCAAACACAATGGTTTCCTATGACAGGACTAAAAAAATAATTGTGGTTCGCTAACACAAACTGTATTAATTGAGACAACCACATCCCCGTTCAATGTATTGCATTCTGGTGTTGCATTAGTAAAAGTTTTAGCGTTGTGTCAGTTGCTACACCCAAAGACAGAAGGTGTGGACACAGCTGAAAGCCTTTTGAGGTGGATGCTGATCAGAATCAGAAAATCGTCTCCGTCTGTCGCACAGTCTGTGAGGAATGCTCTCCTGTGTGTGTTCCTCTCCCTGTTTCACCCCCCCCCCCCCCCGCCCCCCCCCCCCCCCCCCCCCCCCCCCCCCCCCCCCCCATAAAATGTAGTAAAGATAAACAACAACAGTCATAGATGATGGGCTCCTGCACCCCCCCCCCCCCCCCCTTCCCCCCCCCCCCCTCCCCCCCCCCCCCTTCCCCGGCACATACCCAGACACACATGCATCCTCAGACTTGGAGCTGCTGTGATTAATTGCAACTTTTCCGAGCTCTCCAGCTAATCTCCACTGTGTTGTGTTTAATTAAAGGCGCTGTCTGAAGTTATTACGCTGTTTACATATTCATCTGTTTACCCCGCGATCTGATCAATGCCGCGGGCCCACAGGTGACAGCCACTCTAATCACTGGGCTCCACAGACATAATTTCGGTCCCTCTGAGACAGACGCATGTGCACACACTCTATCACGATCAAGACTGTCTGAGGAGTGAGGGGAAAGTGATGGGCTAATTCCTCAATCTGCAGCACAGGAGATCTAACTCTTGCTGTAAGAGGTTGAACGGGAACACTGTGAGATCCACCACACACTCTCACACTGAAAAACACCGACATTACCTCACAGTGACGCTGGGGTCGTGGGTCACACCGCAGGTCATGACAGCCTTAGTTCCTTTGATGACACTCTGGTCTTGTGGCGGTTTAGTGATGCGTGTTCGCGCTGCAGACACAAACACGATTTATTATCCCAGTCGTTTGGTGATTAAAAAGGAAATGTTTGACTCGGTCTAATCTTTCACTGACAGTCTTTGTGTGAAAGGTTGAGTCATGGAGTGCGTAGCGAGGACTGGTAGTCAGAGTTTATGTGCAGAAAATGAGTAGTCATAATCTCTCAACAGTGTGTTCCCAGAGCCAAGCACATTATTCTGTTGATTTAAAATTGTTTGCTTTAGTTGTGGATAAGGTAGAAAAATAAAGCCTCTCTACCGGAAGTCAGATAAAACCTAGGACAAGAATAGTGTTAAAGTAGATATACTAAATATAAACTGAAGTAAAAGTTTGCATACAAAATACTAGAATCCTCCTTTTCAGCTGTTGACTGTTAGCCAGAATGGCTAAAAGATAGCAAAACGTACTGCCTGTAAATGACAGCTATGACAATGGTTTATTTATTTATTTTGCTTTTTTCCTTTCTCACCCCAGACCACGAGATCAGCTGAAGCCTCGTCGATGCCCCTGGAGTTACTGGCCATGCAGGTGTAGGTACCAGCATCAGATAAGTGGCCAGGGCTGATTAGCAGGCTGCCAGACTCTAGCAGTGTGAACCTGGGCATCTGGACCGAGCCACTGGCCAAGACACGTTCACCTGCGCAGAAGAGCGGGAGTGATTGATGGTGAGGGACGGTCGGATTAGGGTATTGGAGAAATGTCACGGAAAAACAAACGTGGGGGAACGAGTGTGGAGAAGCAGAGCTTGTTTGTATAAAATGTACAGTCTGAATGCTTTCCTCGGCTCCTGTCTCACTTTGACAAGTATAAATGCAGAATAATGAACCCCCACTGAAGCTCATGCTGTTTGCCCACGCACCTTTCTGCCAGGTGATGGCTGGCCGCGGGGCTCCTGAGGTCTCGCAGTGTAAAATGACTGACATGCCGTCAATCACGGCCGAGTCGGAGGGACCAATGGTGATATTGGGAGCAATACCTGGGGGAGGGAGGGAGAGGGTCAGTGCCAAACACACAGAGGAAGAGAAAGAGAAAGAGAGAGAGAGAGAGAGAGAGAGGTGATAATGAGAGACATAAACAGCCTTCCTGCTAATAAAGCAGACAGTTAGCCGAGGGCTTAATAGACTTGACAAAAGGGGCGGCTGTCGGGTCTCATTCTGAGAAACGGCTTTGAGATTCTGACAAGGCACCTCCATCCCTGTGCCTCCCCTGCAGACATTCTCTGATTCATAAATCGTCAATAATGGCGGAAGCATCCAAGGTGACAAATCTGTCACTACAAAGAGATACGCAGATAGTTTGGTGTGGGAGGCAAGAAACAGAGAAGGAGAAAAGAGGATTAGAAACAAGAGCAGAGAAGCGGATTTGAGAGGAAAAAAGAGGGAGAGAACTGGGTGGGAAAATGTGAAGAATTAGGCGGCACATGTGCAGATAGCTTTGAAAAAAATTCCACGGGGGGTTACATACTAGTAACAGCCAGGTAGGTGTTTGTCTGGATTTCTCCTGCCAGATTACGGGCAAAGCACTGAAACATCCCAGTGTCGTCTGGCAGAAGACCGTTGATCTGTAGACTGCCTCCTGCCAACACTCTGTATCTGGGGATCTTCACTGGGCTGATGGGAACGGCATCCTTGTACCACACGATGTCTGGTTGTGGTGTGCCTACAGAGAAGGACAGGGGAGAGGATTTATTTTTCTTCCAATGACCCTGTTTTCTCTAATTCCTTGCTCATGGTCTGCACATGGACAAACAAACGCTAACCTCGAGCCTGACAGGGGATGTCCACCACTTTCTCCATCTCTGCACTGATGTGACTTGGTGGTTCTTTGACAAACAGAGGGAACTCTGTTAAAGAAAAGACAAAAACATTGTGCAGTTAATGCCTGTAAAACAACTCATGTCTCCTTCTCTGGCGAATAAAAAGAATCATTTAAAAATAGCATCATAAAGTGAACCGCTGATATACGTCGACATCCTAAACCATGGCTTTTCACTGAGACGTTGTCGTTTCACTGATGTCGTTAACAGACATTGTCGACTCAAGAATAGTTTTCCTGTCGTTACGACTGAGTCACAAAGCTGATTTTGATCGTTGTCGGCTCACTTAACTATTTCTGACACCTGTCCTTGTGATTCCAGAGTTTTGCTTTTATTTTTGGTGATTGTTCGTGCACTAACGACTTTTTTTGGGGAATTTACCTGCAGTGCATCTAAAAAATAGATGCAATGCACATTATTAAAGTAATAATTGCAAGCTGGGTATGGCACGAGGTATGGTAGTTGCATTAGCCTTACATCTGTGGTTCCCAAAATGGGGGGGCGGGCTCCCCCAAGGGGACATGGAGCTACTGTGTTGTAGGTGCAATAAGGCAAATTAATTTCAATTTCTTGTTTTGTAACTTTATTTCCTTTGCTACTGATTCGACAGCAGGTGTCAATGTTTTCTCTACGTGTGGCCCAGTGAGTGAGTGGCAAAATGTCCAGGGTGAAAACCAGATTGAATCCAGCTGCCCACATGACCATGGAAAGGACTAAAATATTTTTCCTTTTTTTTCTTTTCTTGAATTATAAAAACACACAACTGAATATGAAGGATAGCATGCCAGAAAGGTTGAAATGAATGGATTTTTTTACCAAGTACATGCAGGAAGGCCCCAGCAGTGACGGACAGGAGGCTGCTGCCACGAAGTGCCGCCTCACACTCGTAGTAACCACTGTCACTGACCGCGGGAAAAGTGAAAACCAACCTACGGCCGAAATCACGGATGCCTGTGTTGACCACGACGCCATTTTTTCTCCATGTAATGCTCATTTTGACCAGGGGTCTGCAGGAGGAAGAGTGGGAAAGGAAATATGAAAAAACAGAGCGTGAGATAGGAGTGCGGTTTTCATATGAATAGATTCATATTGTGTTTCAAGGTTAGAAAAGCATTGAGGAAGTAATTGCATACATCTGTCATTCTAATTAAGTCTTTGACTGCTGATAATTCAAGACTGGGATTATGTGAGAGGGAGAACAGAGTGAAGCCTTGAATCACGAGGGAGAATGGCAGTGAGTTGGTAAATGGGAGGTGCATATAATGTTTTTAACCTTTTTCAGAAAAATAATTTGAAGATGAAAAGAAATGACACAATTTTAGGTGAATTTAATTTAATGACAGACACATATAGACATACACATATGTTAGGGCTTTCGTTTAAAGAAAAATTCCATCTGATTAATCACAGGATGGTTTTGGACTGATTAAATAATCCTGATTAATAGTGATTAATCAGGATTAATTTATACTTGATTGGAATTCATTGTGGTTAATTGTGTTTAATTTAACATTCCTTAATATGTCAGGTGAAAACATCTCATTTCAAATTCAGGATTGTTGATTTATTATATTAATTAAGGCTATTTAATATTTATTAGGATCACAATTCATCATGATTTATTCACAGCTACCCTGTGATTAATCAGATTTTTTAAAAATATAATCCGTTAACAGCCTCATGTTTTATTTTTTTTTATATGGATTATAAACTTACCTTGCATTGGCGACACACTCCAGGATGGCTTCGTTTCGCCCTGCTGTGACGCTGGTATTCTTGGGGGGGATGATGATGGAAGGGGCAATCGTGTCCACAGGTCCTCCTACATCTATCATGCATAAACGCAAGTAGTAGTAGACGGTGAGAAAAAAGTGTGAGAAAATCAATTAACTATATGCAAACCTGAGCCTTGGCCCCTGGACCAGGCTGATACGGAGCACGACTGTCAATCTGTCACCATCACCAGCACGTAGAGACCCCACGCAGTAACCCAGCTATTACCATAGCCTGTCTTTACTTTAGAACGTGGGTCTGAAGCATGTGGCACTTCCTCAGCACACTGTTAGCCCAGGTGTTAGAAGCCATTATGTAGCATAATTGAGACAAACACAAAAGGAGAATAAACGCAGCCCCATCATTCATTGGTTTCACAGCGCCTCCAGCCAACCATCGATTCACTGCCCTCAATCAGTGATCTCTCTCTGAATCTGATCTCATTTTTCCCACCTCCCCAGAGTATGGCCATGGGCCTGTGCTCTCCTATGTGTTTGAGCGATTGCGTGTTTATGCTGTGTTGCGTCCGCAATATGTGAATGTGTATTCATTTGAAGAGGTTTGCTCTTGTTTTTTTTGTCGCCTCAGGACTAGTTCGGGTTAATCGTGCCCCTAATCCAGTTTTTATCATTACTATTGTCATGTTGTGCCATCTGATTGTTAATCACACTCGTACAAATCATGCCACATTTAATGGAAGTAGCGTAATGAGGAATCATCCTCTACAAACACTGCATGAATGTAGGAGCAGACCCCTGACGTGTCACTGCAGTTTCCTCCTGTTATACATTAGTAGCTGTGACACAGTATGTTTCAAATATGTACAGCAACTACTTTTTAACTGGCTGCAGTGAAAAAGCAAACATTATCTGGCTTCACTAATACTTTCTTTTGTTATGAAATGAAATACTAGTTTGAATGTTGTGAGTACAATTTTTGAACCTCTTTATGACTAGTTCTATTTTTAGAGCATGCAGGTGCACCCCAAGGCACCACGATGGTTACCCTACTATAGACACTAGAGTGTGAAATGAAACTAACAAAACTTTCTGTGCATATGGTTCCTGGTAATGAAGCAGAGAGTGGACAGTGCAGCTCCCATTTACAGGGAATGTGTCCAGGAAATGTTAAAGAACTGAATGAAATGTAAGATTAGTTTAGTCGATCTGACAAGTCAACATCAACTGTGCTGGGATGGACAAGTGAATGTTGACCGATGTCTACATGAACGTTAATTCATTCAGTAGAAATTTTTGGTTTGTTCTTTTCAGACTTTTTCAGTCATTTTACTCCCATCCATATTTTATGTGTAGGTAAATTGTTTCTGCTCCATTGTTCCTCTGTTTGGTCTTGTGGGTAAACAGAGTACATCAACACTGAAGAAAAAGCAGAGTGTGCTTGACCATTACCATCAGAATAACATTCTGGGGTGAAAAAAAAAATAACCCCAAAAAACTGGTTCATTTCATCACTTTAAAGTTAGCCACGTTGTTTATTTCCCCAATTAATGAGTGAACTTGTGGGAGAAGTTTTAAAATCTAACATTTCAGTGAAGTAAATTCTGAGAGAGGGAGATAAAAAGTACTCCCTAAGAGTTACTTTCTATAAATTATTGATTGAAAGTAAAGTGGAAAAATAATGACGACGCACATTTCCATCTTCCACCAAGAATAGCAGAACATGATGAATAAGCTAAATATTTTGAACTATCCATTTGAGGTGGATCATCTATTGATGCAAAAATGATTACTGAATTATTCATTAATTGTTCATTACTCACATGTACTGACGAGGAATTACTTCTTCTGTTCTCACTTGTGATGCCATTACAATCCGTTCAATGTCTTACAGGTTAATGGGAATAAACAAAGAGATTTACAGGGCTGTTACCAGAAGTTCACTGCCTGTGAAGTTCGTCGGTGTTCACCAGCGACACAAGAAAATCCAGTTGACTCGTCAATGAACTCATTTTACTTTTCAGAAGACATGATTGGTTCATTGGCAGACGCTAATTAATCTATTGCAGTTCATAAACTTTCATTGTGGAGAATACCTCAAGTGTGTAATCCACTAATTAAAAGGGGAAAGCAAACAACGTGGTGACCTGCATAGCAAATTCCACCTGCTAATATCACCATATGGTTGACATCTGTCTGTGGCTAAAGACTAACGTCAACCCAAGTCAAACTCTGTGGATTTTTGCTCTCTATAAGAACAAAAAGAAAAGGAAAATGTCCGCTCGGCCTCATCTGTATGCTCCTGCTGCAACAAGGAGCTTCAGCACTGCATATTTTTTTCATCTTGTCTCTACAGAATTGCTAAAATGAACAAATGCAGCTGTAAAACCCTTATTGACTTTCAGATGCAAAATGCAGCTGTGTGATGCGCAAGGTCAGATGCTGTGATATTTGGTGATATCTGGTCCCCACAGACTGCTGCGTCATGCCTACTGAGCACTGAATTACAAACACACTATTAACGATATGATGAGCAGATGTGGGAGCGGGAGGGAGGACCATATTAAAACGAGCATCTGAGCAAAGAAAACAGGTCAGAGCCCTCATTGACAGTCAAAATCCACAGCCGATAAATAAAACAAATCACGAGGGATGTTTTGATATACAGTATTTTGCGGAGGTGCGTACAAGCTGCGGTATAAAAATAGTACGATAAACATTAGTTTCAGAGGCAGTTACTTATAACATGCATTTGAGACTCCTGGCTGATTTATGTGCACGGGAAAAAGGACCGATTTGTTGACATGAAAGTAAGTAACAGCAGGTGGAACAATTTGTACGACTTTGTTTAGATGAAGTGTGGCAGTAGGTGGCAGGACGAGTAAACATCAGGTTCAGGCAAAGGCAAATGTTTTGACATGTAGCCATGCTTGCGTGAGCAATGCCAAACTTTGGCTTGTGAACATGTTCTGCAAAGCTGACTTTCCAATCCAACCTGTGTACCTGTGTGGGTGTGTGAGTTCTTTATTCTCTGTTCGGCAGTGCCATTTCATTAATTCGATTTTTTTGTGAGGAGCAATTACACCGGAGTTCTGTTTTATGAGTCTGTACATTTGGCCAGCCTGCAACGAGGTGATGCAAGAGTGTCACCTAAAACAGTGGAGCACACCTGTGATTCAGTGAAAGAGCAGGAGGTTAAAGTGGCCCTGATGAGTAGAGGAACAATTATTGTTGTTGCTAATGGAATATGTGTGGTTAGTAATTATGATTAAGCTTTTGTACAGTCAGTCTATTTACATAATATGAGCAAATAATTTTGTTGATGTGATAAACTTTTGAACACACAAATAAACCTGTAATTTTAGGTCAACTTAAATAATAGAAAAGTGTATATATATATATATAAATATATATGTGTGTGTGTGTGTGTGTGTGTATACTGTATATGTATATATAAATATGAACTTATATCGGGCTTCATAATTGATCTTAGAATTCAAACTGACGAATCAGAATCAGGGCAATGATACCAGTGTCAGAGCTTAACTAACTTCACTAAACATTTGAATTATTTTCAAAATCGTACATTGAGTTACTTGGTTCAGTGTGAGTAAAATGTTGCCTGGAGCCTAACTGTGATACCTGAGGAGTTGAAAGAAGATAGAAATCATGAATCACCATTTTGTAAATGGTGCTTCAATTTGTATTTTTGAGATATGAACTTCCTCACTCTGTGTTATTTTCAAATGTCAACAAGCTCACATTTGTCTGCTCAGCGGTAAGTGTTTTTTAGCCAGTTTTATAGAGATTAGCCTTAGCTTTAGCCACTGTTCCAAGGCCCACCTCTGTCTGACATAATTTTACCACTGTGATGTGGTAGGATTGGTGTACACTGAGCTGTTTGTTGAATACTACACCGTGTCCTTTACCAGGTCGGTGAATGTATGTTGACGAAGTACAGAAATGACTTTCATTTTATTGGTCGACCTTACATTGGAATGAGTTAGAACAAAGCAGAACGTGCACTGGAGTGCGTGTAGTTTTTTTATACTTACTGTCAACAATGAGAGTGATGGGCAGACTGGTTTTGTTCTCTCCATTCTTGTCATTGACCGCCTGGGCGTAGTAACGGCCAGCATCGGGCGCCACAGAGGAGAGGATGACCAGTGTGTTGTCCAGAGTGATGGCACTAGGCAAACACACAGGTGAACATACAAACACGCACCCATTTTAATAATGATGCTGTTAAGGACACTGTCTGAATGTCCATCCCTGACACTCGCCCACTTCTCTTCTGTTCCCCAGACAGGACACAAACAGCCTCAGGTGGAGTTAGACGTGGTTCAATTAAAATTGGGGGCACCTCGATTCACCCACGATTAAACAAGAGATCCCAACGCAACCTGTGTGCGTTCTAAAAAGCCGCCTGCTCGGCGCACACACAAACAGAGCAGCACGCACAAACAAACGTCATTACACAGCACGCGTGCACGCTCATTATACAGCGGCTAGTTGTTTCTCACAGTCAATAAATCCTAAGGGTAAGCCGTAGACACACAAACACCCACATGCATACTCATAAATTACGTCTAAAAGGAAGCGCGCAGAGCGGCTTTTATGAGCACTTACATCTACAAGGTAGGACAACGTCTTAAAGGAGTAGTCCAGAATTTATGTTGCCATTGTGCCATGACTGCAGTGATTGACTGGAAGTAGGAAGTTCATTGCCATTAAAATTCATGTATATGCTCGAGGGAGTGAGGAGAACTGGAGGTGCTGTAAGCCTCATCTGGAAGCTAAGTTGACCAGGTTTAATCCATCTATCCACCTATCTTGCACCACTTTATCCTGTTAAGCGTCTTAGGGGGAAGCTGGAACCAATCCCAGCAGAAATGGATCCAAAGGTGCGGTACGCAATTTAGACCCTCTGTAATCTAATCCCCGGACTAGTGTTTTGAACAGTGGGAAAAATGTAGCACCTAAAGAAAACCCATGTATGCTAATGGGCACCCAGGTCATCTGTCTGAGCCGGGATGTGAACTTGTTGCCTTTCTCTGATGCAATAAAGTAATCACTATGCAACCGCAGGGCCTTTTTGCAAACACATTACATGAAAATACTATTATACTTTATAAAATACTATATATTACATGAATAATACTTATTATTCTTAAACCTCACCGTGACAACAAAGGGAGACCAAACCTGCTACAGTCTGATGAGCAAATAATAATCCAGGACGTACAAAACAGTGAGTCAACAATACCAAAAATCAGCAATGATAATATTAAATAGCTTAAACAAACATATACTGCAATAGTACTTTAGTACTGTATTTTTTATTTAGTTAGTTTCAAAAGCAAATTAAAATGGCTGCCAAGGATTTGTAAAGTTTTGTTCTGTGCCTTGTCTTGTGTATTTGAGCTGTTCCATCATAATGGTGTCAGACCCCCCCCCCCCCCCCACCCCCCACCGCCACAAAAAACGCGGTTCATTTACACGCGCGTGGCTGAACGCTGTTCCATCATAATGGGGTCAGCCCCCCCCCCCCCCACCACCACCACCACCAACAAAAAACCCTTTAACTTTCAGTGGGCTGAGTGTAATGTAATGTAAAGATCACAGTGGTTCCTGGAAACAGTTTGGTGAGCCTACTCTTTGATAGGTGGAGCCTTGGAAGTACCTTTGGATCAGGCCATGTCTAGAACATACAGAGGAGGTTTTCAACCCTCCAACCCACTGCCATCTTCCTTTCTGTGCCAGTAGACAAAAACCTAATTTTGTCTCCCAGAACCAGCCTTCTGTACGTCCATTATTATCTACAAAGATGATTTCAAACATGATTGAAAAGCTATCAGTAAATACAAATCCCTTATGTTAAATTACCCTCCAAATCCTTGTATATAGCACATGGTGCTCATTACTTTTAATCATCACAATTAAAATTTCCTTTTAAAAATCCACTTTTGTAACAGTGCTAGCTTACAAGCCTGCTAAATGCGGGTTAGACGGGTGGTCTGGAATCTTTGAGAAGGGCCCATTAAACCAGAGCTGACGCTAAGCTGCTGCCAGATTAAGCTTTTTGTATCTGCCAGTATCTGTCTGATCGGTGCGGGATAAACACCCACACTTGGTGTGAAATTAGGAGTCGTAGCTCACACTGAACCAACACGCGCTCAGCGCTAACACACATCACAAGCGCGCACACACCTGCAAAGCACCAGCGCAGACTGACAGAATGTGCGAAAACAAGCAGTAAAAGCTAAGTGTCCTATCAGTGCCTCTCATCCTCGGAGAACAAAGCTACGGCGTTTCATTCTGACGAGGGACAGCTCCACTGGCGGCTCTGAAATTGGTCAAACTTTCACAGGGGAAGGGGCCGAGATGTTTTTTAGCACTTTTGGTCAAAGCCCGTCTCCATGTTTCTGCAGCCTGGCAGACAGGCAGAGACACACAACAATCTCCTCAATCTCTTCAAACGTGAGTGTGCGAGCCTCTCTCGTCAGCCTCAACTTCAAGCTCACTGCTAAATAATAAATTAGGAGGAGGTTTCTGAGGAGTTGTGCACTGCCTCCTTGTATTTGTCTGAATGGTGCAATTAATCTCATGTGATTACCTTCACAGTGTCTCCTCAGGAAAAAGGCGTAATCTGAACAGGCATGGATCAAAAAAGTTTAAGATGCCCTGGAGGAAATCATGGACCGTACTCATGGAGTTTTTTTTTTCACTCTTTTTTATTTTATTTTAATCGTTTCCACATGTGGGCCAACACACACAGCACAAAGCCATCAGTCAAACATATCATCATTGAGGCCTTTTGTCCAATTTTGCCTAATTGGTTCCTCCGCTCGCTGCTTATTGCTTCCTTTCAATCATTCAGCTTGCAAAGTCAATGAGGGTAACGTAATAACCTTCTTCATCACTGAGAGGTGATTCAATGATGAACGCGGGGCCTGCGCCAACATTCGTTCATTAACCATTCAGCTCAACTTGGCGCCGCAAGTGGAGAGTGAAGAAAATCTCTAAGTTGTATTGAACTACTCGCAGTTCTCTGATGTGAAAGATATTCGGCAACAGCATCGTGGCTGCGTCTGGCAACCGCTGGTAGAACACTGTGAGACACGGTGCTCAAACCTCACATGACAAGGCCAGATAATGGTAGACTTACATGCGGCTGCTGGAAGGAATCTTACGCCCATCTCTGAACCAGGTGATCTGCGGCTTGGGGAAGCTGTGGATCTGTGACACGCGGATGAGCCCGGCCTCACCCTGGGAGACAGTTTGAAACCTCTCCCCCTCCACAAAACCACCCATGTCTGGCAGGCAAAAGAACAAAGAGTTCAGAGAGCAGGCAAAAAAAAAACTCGTTGTGCATTTGCTGATTTTTAAATGTATCTTAATGCCACATACTGTAAGTCATTACAAGTATTTGCAATTACATATACTTTTACATTGGGTTCAGAGGCAGTCGCCGGCTGGTGAAACATGACATGTTAATTTAAGCACAGTTATTTCTGTAGAAGTTATTAGTTGCTGTCACAGAAGTGACCAATTATAAAAAGAAGAGAAAAACACTGGAACAAGGAAAACGTAATTGTATTAACCTGAAACAAGACAAAAGCTAGAATTTTAATTTAAACTATACATTCAAATGGAAATGGACTTCACAAACTCTACATTCATCCAGACATGTTTTAGAGCAATCGCCACATTGCTTGGTACCATTCTTGATATTGAATTTGGATGAGAATAAAAACAGGATTGATTGGTTGGGATTTTAATAATATATTATTAAAATCATGTGTATTATGTTGTTGGCTGTTGATGTTGATGAAATGTTGATGAAATATCTGTCAGAATGGCAATGGATGCATACAGTTAGTTGGTCTGGAGTATAAAGAGTATAAATATACATGGATGGATGGATGAAGGGATACATAAACAAGAAAATGTTGGAAATGCCATTTAAAAATAGAATTCTTATACACTATGACCCCTTCCCTTCACCAATGGATTTATTCAGATCCATTCATTCACCTACTGTAAATAAAAAGCTTTTTTTACAATCACTGGAGAATCAAGTACGAGTGTACTCACAGGCAACCTGCACCATAGTACTGCACTGCATTATTGCTCCCACTCGGTTTCTCACAATGCAGCGGTAGCTGCCGGCATGCGATCGGTCCAGTGTGGGGATGAGGTACCTACCAACACACAGCAGTTCCATTAGTCATCATTAATGTGAGAGACAGTGACATTTTTCATCCTGGCGTTTACATACTCCAGATGCTAGATTAATTCGACTGATTCATCTGAAACACAGCTTAAAAGGCGAAGCACTCAACAATGAGACATAAATGCTTTAAATAAGCAATAAAATACACCGAGCACGACGTGCAATTTGTTGCCAATGTTAAACGGGGATGTCATTTTAGGCGCCAGAGACCGGTGAGTCGGTGATTGACAGGACCATCTCTTATCATCAGGTGGTTGGATGACATCGTATGAGCACCTATCATATGTTTTTTTTTTCTAGGAGCCGTCTCCCTCCTAACGTGCATTGGCGTTAAATGGTGCATGTGAAATGCCAGCACGATAACCTCAAAGCTGAGTTCCCTCTAATTGGTTAGCTACAGCCACTTAGGAGTGTGGAGTCTGCCCCTGCATGTTCTTTTTGCACTGCATTTCAGAAATGTGCACGTGGCTGTGTACAAGTGTGTGTGTTGAAATGAGTGTGCGGTGTGGGGGTGAAGAGGTGGTGATGGTGGTGTTGGGGTTTCGGGAGTTAAGGAAGGGGGGTAGACTCTGATTAAACGGATTCCAGTTTCTCCTCTTTGATCAGGGCTGGTGGAGAATAACAAGTAGAGGGCTGGCCTGTGAGGCAGACCCAGAGACTAAGCCACGTGAGAGCACAGCCAAACACTGAGAAGAAGAAAGAGATGAAGAGGATGAAGGGTGAGAAGGTGGGAGGGTTAAAGACAGATGGAGGGAGGAGAAGGAGTTTGTGCGGAGGGGGACTGGAGGGTGACGGCAGACATCAGACAGCATCACCTGAGATCGTCGAGCCACTGTTTACACCAGGAAACAAAATGAGTCGCAACTAAAAATTTAAATGGAAACACACCTGACGGAAGAGGCTGAGCAAGAATATTTAGACTAAAGGTTAGTCCAGGTCAGCTGTTAATCCAGCCTGGACAACTAGAGTGGAACTGGGTCATTTACTGTAGCCAAGCAGTCACCAACCTTTTTTGTAACAAAGACCGAGTCGGCCGGTATCAGCCGTAACGTCTTTTAGACTTTATTCTGTTAATATCAGAGCCAGAATGACCTATGGTTTTATTGCCAGATTATCTTTTGATGAAAAAAGTGGACTGGATTCTTTTGAATGAAGTAAACCAGTAAAACTGAAGTACATTTTTTTTCACTCGCAAATTACTTACAGGTCAGCACTGGTCCACAGACCGGCGGTTAGGGACCTCTGATTTAGCCCACTACAACTGAGGCATCTAAAGTCAATGGTCCAGTTTAACTTAGCTGTTGTAAAACCCAATGAATTCAAGCTGGAGCCAGTTTATATGAACCAATATTTATTCATGCATCCTTAGGCTGAAGTTCATTATTCAATATGTGACGTCTTGATAAGAAATGCTCTCAGGGTTTCCTCTGTTCTCTGTCGCCATCATAGGTCAATTTTGTCTTGGCACTTATTTACAGAGACTCCTCCTGCTCTGTGAAGCTGCCTTCTAGTTAAAGCCGCTGTAAACAGCTGGAGAGTCCAAGGAGGAAAAGAATCATCCGGACAAGCAATGTCCAGAGTGAAATTCGTGGTATGAATGAGCAGAGGAAGGTAATGCATACAGTATGTGAGAGCATTCTGAGACCTCGTTAGCTCAGGGTCAAACTTCCCCAAGACCACGTTGTCTTGTGTTGAGTCGTGTTTAACAACTGTCTGGAGTATACATTGTCGGAGCAAAGTTTTATCTGCTCACACTGTCTGTGGAATTTTGAATACAATTTTAGATACAAATAGGAATAAATTTGACATTCCCATGAATAAAAGACATGTTTTGTCCAAAGGGAGAGAGACGCTGCCGAATCAGTCCTGAATAAATTCATAGATTTGAGTCTGAAAGATGAATTAAAATGAGCACCGGAGCCATTAGCTACAATCAAATTCCACTAAAATGTCCTTATTTGGTCAGCGGATAATGGCTGGGAAGTGGAATAATGAGGTATTAAGATCTTTGGAGGAGACAGCCTTGTTTTTTTACCTGTACTCCAAAGAGAACCTTGTGAGTTCAGTGCCGTTGTAGATCCATTTGAATTCCAGGGGCCAGCTGCCCTCTGCCATGCAGGTGAGAACCAGGCGGTTTCCCTCCAGGTGAACCTGCGTCTGTGGAGGCTCCATCTTAAAGTAAGGTGGCACGTCATCTACTGTCAGGAAGGAGAGGAAGAGAGACAGAAAGGCAGAAAAAGAGAGAGAAAGACTGTGATTGGTTTACTGGTGTAAAAATGAAAAAAAAAAGGCTGTGATTCTGTGACCCCCAGTGAGAGACACAATACAGTTCTAGCAATTCAGAGGAAATGAGGACTCAGAACAAGCCATTTCCATTTTTCTTCCTTGCTGATTGGGAACTTGAAGGTCAACAGAAATGCCTGCCAAAAAGCAAAAAGGAAATAGTTGTTACTGCAAAAGCAGCTTACTCTTTTACTTCAAATTGAAATGTGCTGGCAACGAGGTAAAGGAGCAATTTGCCCACCACAAGAAGTGTAAATGAACAGTTCCGTACCTCCAGATCAGTAAAAAAAAGATAGGAAGGTGGACAGAGGTGGGTGTGGGTGGGGGTATGGCATGAAGCAGACAGAGAAAAATAAAGCACAGATTGTACTCACATAAAATGGAACTCGGGGAAGTTAGGAGAAAAGGAGAACTGGGGACCAGGAAGCCGTTGGGGTGGAATTGGTGTGGTGCTGCTATAGAAAACACAAAGTCTTCCAGCCTTAAATCCCTTCCTCTGTCAGGATGAGTTATGCACTGTGCCTCCCTTCATTTATCTTTATAGTTCCCAAATGCAGCCAGATTATACCGGCCTCATCTGCAACGCTGCACACAGCCAGCAGAGCCAAAGAAAGCCTTTAAGGTGTTACGCATGGTCCAGGGCTGGGCTTGGAGACAAAGTGCTTTCATTTGAGCTGATGAAAAAGGCATGATCAGACCTATTGATCTGTCTGCCTCACCGGCCATGGGCGACTCTGAGGAGATTGTGCCAGTGTTCGTGGCAGGGCTAATTAAAGTCTGTATTAATAGTGGCAGTAGAAGTCGCCAAGGCTTGGAGTTAGCCTGGTTCTAGTTCTGCCACACGAGCGAATCACTCTCGTAGCTGATTACTGAAGTTTCTTTCTCTTTGCGTTTCTCTTCATTTCCCAGATTTAAAGCTACAACTTTCTAAACATTAAATCAAATCTGTTATGTCATTTGGTCTTGTAATAAACCTTTTACATAACAGAATATATTTTTTCCACTAACCAACCTAAATTATATAAAGATTGTTATTTGCAAAACCATACCAAAATATTTTTATCACTTTAGTCAGTAAAGCATTTTATTTATTTTTCCTACCTAATCATCATGTAATTTATTCTTTGCCAGATTTTACTAGTGACTCCAAATCTGAGAACAAAAACACACCAGTGTTTGAAGGGTAGCCATGGAGGATTTCAAGAGTGAGAGAGGAACAGAAATGATGCGAACTCAGACCCCGTCAGTCAGACATTTACATTTCTTGAAGCAGATCTGTATGCACTCAGATGGTGTGAACTGATAACCGACCCAACTGGTTTGTTTATTCACCCATCATTGCCCTTGCGAGTGTTTAATGCATTCAGTTGGCTCCGGTTGGATCGACAAATCATGTCGTCTGTGATCACTCAGACGATAAATGTGTTATCTACAATCTTTCAGTATTCATACAGAAATCAGTCAGTTCGATTTGACTCTGAGTCTTTCCAGAAATCTGTAAAAATTGAACATTGTGTTCAGACACACAGAGTACTGAGGAATCAGACCACACACACACATTGTCTTGCTAAAAAGAATTAAGGAGAACCTGGGAAAATAAATCATTTTGATTTGGCACACATCTACTAACATTCAGACCTCCTATTTCTGTTGCTCCCTCCAGGGGTCGCTCTAGCAGCTTATCTGCCCCCATCTCTCCTAATCCTTGTGTCACTGCCAAAGACAATATGCCCATGTATTTCTCTTTGGGGTGGAATTATTTTCCTGCTGCTGTGCGACACCATCTCCAACATTCCTTGACCAATGTATCCCGTGTGTCTCTTTGGTAAACTAGAACAATACTACATCTCCAACTTAGCTGATTCTCTCATCCTGTCATATACAGCATGTTATTTTGAAAATGTACTTACTAAAAATTTACTAAAATGTACTCCTGTTTAGTTGAAGACAATGCTGCTATACTGGCAGGAAATGAAGAAAGGCATTCACAAAGATCTTTTCAATAGCTCTGATTATCTTTTTTTGGTTTTAATAACCATCTGCTGCCACCTAGCGTAAGATGTTTTAATTGCTCTGCCTGTCACGCATTGACAAACAAAGAAAACATATTTGCAATAAATAAATGATAGATTTGGCACTAATTACGTGACATTTTCCACGTCACAACTAATGATCTCTCACGGCACACTAGTGTGTCACGGCCCAGTGGTTGAGAAGCGCTGTTCTACTGTGTCTCTATGCCAACTGTTTTGCAGTGTGTTGTAGCTATTGATACATTTAAAGCATGCAAATAAAGCACATAACATAGAAGTGGAATATAAGATCAAGGCTAGGCTAAATGCAGGTCTATCACTGGGCCACATATAGAGATAGTTAACCATTCACACTCACATTAACTTCTGTGGTCAGCTTTAAGATTGTCCAATTAACTTCCTCCTACGTTTTTGGACCGAGGGGAAGAAAACCAAAAATATCAATAGAAAAAACTCAAACTCTATTAACAGTCCTGGGATTGAATCAGTGAGTAGGAGTTCTTGCTGCTGTAAGGCAACAGCACCAACCACTCTTTAATTCTGTGGCATGCTACAGGTATTCATTTCAGATATTCAGTGTATTTAATCAACATACTGGAAATTTGTTGGTTGTCCTTTTGGGGATTTTTTTCAAATAGAGTGAGTGAATGCCTCTCTGAGCAGAGAGGGCAACTGGGTAAAAGTGAGAGAGGCTGTAAGTGTACATGAAAGAGTGACTGTATATCACAAATAGATCACAGCCACAGATAACAGGACACATACAGCACACACAAACACCAGCAGACACAATACTCTTCTAATAAGCTGCTGCTTTCAGCCACGAACACAACACTCACAGAAAGAGGCAAACAGCAGCCATCTACTACAGAACACCTTGTGTTTCCAAAAAAAGATGTTTTCTGTTTGGTAACAATAATACTACACTAGCTGGCTAATCCGCTCCTCCTGCCAGCCTTGCATGAACTTCTTAAGAAGAAAAAAAAAAAACACTGTCTGTCAAACCTAACAGGCCCCTGAAACTAATCCCGCTCTGAAACCAAATGGAGGAGCCGTCCCCAGGCAGTCACGTCTGCAGTTACTTCTCTGAAATTTCATCTTACTGGTAAATGCATCCATACAAACACACAGACAAACCCCCAAAGCATTCACTTACGCCTGGACAAATTCACACAGGCAACACCAAACTACTTCCAGCTTCTTCGGGGGCCTGGTGGCTATGTGCACTTAGAAATGCATCCATGTCAACAAGCCACCATTTTGACCTGGGAGTCTAAAATCCATAGTCACATATAGGCAAATGTTGAAAACCAAATTACTGATGTGAAATTGCCTGAGAACTGAATGCACCGTTATCACCACTCTGAGTAATGGTTTTTCCATTTGCATGTTCTCATTCAACTTTTTTCCTTTTAAAACGTTAAAATGTTAAAATGTTATTTAGGAACACAGGCAGCTAGGCAGAGAGAAAAGTCAATATTGAGGATCCTGTGCAGGACTCACTTCCAGCTCAAAAAAGTTTGCAGGTATTGCTGAGGTAATTTCCTCTACAGGACCAAGTGAGAACAAAACAAGAACAGACTGAAAACCTAAGAAGTCCAAGTGCTGAATGAAGACAACAGAACAATTCCTTTGCACACTTTGGCTTTGTATCTGGAGGCCTCAGGTCGAAAGCCTTATTTTCCTCCTACTCCAAATTCACCAATGGTATTTTATATCTCATAGGTAACTCATATTTCATTTGCCCAGCAATCTGCTTCATAAAATTTGATGTTGATGATGTTGATGTCATTAGGGAGGATAAATATTGACTTTTTTTTTTAACTTAGTGAAATGTGTATTTAGGTTTATTTTCAGGGCCATTTCTTACTGAATATATCATTATCCTTGGGATAAGCTAATGGGTGGGGAGAGAAGGAGGTCCAATAATTCCACCATTCATCCACTTGTTACTGTAACTAACACACACACTACAGGTACAATTTTGTTTGAATGCAGCACCACACGTTTAAAATGCCATGCTGTGAGGATACATATATGGAGGCTTCAACTCCACGTCAAATGCCTAGCTGAATTAGTCATAAATAAAAATGTGTACATCTTCCTGCTATTTGTCTGTTTGTCCTTCTGTTCCATCAACACACATTCAACATTTTCAAATCTGGACAACTCTTGGTCAAATAATTTTTTCCCATTTTTACAGCAGCCAACATCTGATGACCTCTGGTGTCTGTTCAGAAGACACTAGAGGTTATCACGAGACAACAGAGGTTGCAGCTATTACCATGGTGCTCTGTCAACGTAACTGCCGGCAGTGTAGATTTTCACTGCTGATTTAATCGGATGCTTTTTGCCTCACGTGTCGTCTCCTTCAATCACTGTGGCCTAATGGAAGAAACACTGTAAATAAACAAACACACACACACACACACACAGACCAAAACATATCACATACTCTGCTTATAGAATCAGGACTGTGTCTGCATCTGCCAGCGCACCAAAGTCAAGATAACATTGACATTTTTACATTGGAGGTGCGGTGGCAGAGGAGAGAGGAAAGAAAAGTAAGCGTGTTTGCCAAGAGGAACTGTCATTTTCTTCTTGCCAGTGATGAACGCCGGAACAGAGTCCGTAGCATTGTGGAGCCCGCTGCAGGCTGTGAATACAGATGGTAGGCTACAGGGCAGCCTTTCTGGACTTAGGGATTCCTGCAGCACTATGGGTAAAGATAAAAGTCAACCAAAGCAGGCAAGCAGATCTAGAGAAGACCAAAAAAAAAAAAAAAAAAAAAAACGGCATGAGAAGACCAGGTGGGCTTTAATGTGACTGCTGTGCAGAGCAGCTGTCCCCAGCAGTGGAGGTGTACCACCACAGCTCATGCACCGCAGATATAAAACACCTTATTCCAACCTGACAGCTGAGTTTGAATGGTGGCATGGCTCCAGCCGGGTCTCCTGCTGCATCCACAGAATTTTAATGGCTGTGAGACAAAGACAACAGGCGCCGGGGCAGCATCATAAAGCTACTCCATTGTGCCCCACATTGTGCAACACTGGCATGCAATCCACACAGACAGAGTTCACGTTCGCCTTTCGTCTTGTATTCTTTTTTCTGTCTTCTTTATATTATGCCTAACCTTTTTACCTCTCCTCCACTCCAGCAGCACAAACCTCCAGCTGCACTCTCTTTAATTCTCACCTACCAGTGTTTGAGCCTCATTCTCACTGGAACCACTTTTATATATATATCACTTACATACATCAAAGCAGGGGGAGCCCCTGGTTTTCTATTTCTCTCTCTCTCCCTAATATGTTCTCCATTTCCCTCAGGGTATTTGGAACCGCACCACCAGCTCACAGGGACATAAACACCGGTCAGCGCCGCAGAAGGGCTGGTTGTTTAATAAAAAGAACTCCACCCACTCATGACAATATCTGCTCCCGAGGGAACGGAGCCTCCGAGAACACCACAACGACACACACACACAGGTATAGAAACAGTTTGATTGTCATTTCCTTCTAAAAATCCACTTTTTGTTTTGGAAAATGTTTCATATCCTCTAAGCTCAAATTCAGTGCTTTCACCACATTTTAAGCACATCTTTCAACTTGAAAATAAGATGATCAACTTGCTCATTAAGTACTGTAACCCTTCCCAAAATTATTAGCAGCTGGACGTTATGTATTTTTGAAGCTTTTGTCTCCATTGTTTTAGATCAGAGGAGACATTTTCATTCACTTGTCTTCTGCTGCATAAATTCAGGGTCAAAAACCTGAGATCAGATGATGATGTCACTCTACACAGCTCTCCAGACCACATTGATGGTCTGGTCAATTTTGAACCTCATTTTCCCCCGTAAATCACAAAGTTTGCCAGCCCCTGCCCTTGACTGCAGGCTGTGGGAGACAAAAAGAATCACCAGAGAAAAACCACACACGTAGGGAATACATGAAACCTTCAAACTGGGTATTGAACCAGCAAACCAGTGATCTGTAGGGCAACCTGCTAACCAATTCCTTCACCATATCACCTAGAAACGTATCCCGTGGCTGGTTAGCATTGCTATCTCATATTTCTGAAATGGGGCAAGTGAGAGGAACCAGGAAGTTGTGTGCTCTATTTAAATAGTCGCTGAACTTCAGGACAGTTCTATCACTTAACCATGGGTTTAAAGTGAGACAAAAATCAGTCCTGGTAATTTAATTTATTCCTGGTCCCTGCAGAGGAACCAGCCTTGATTAAAATAACGGATCTATCAGTTAGTGTCTGTTTCAATTTAATCCAGTCTAAATCTCTCCCTATCTCTTGTGAACTCTTCTACTACCTTCTATTTCCACCTCTGTGACAGCTCTCCAAAGACGGCACATACAAATGCACATAACTTCCCTGATCCATGGCCCACCTCCAGTTCACCTCCCACTACATCATGTCACACAAGAAAATTTAAAGCTGCCATTTAGCCTCTTCAATTGGACTTTAACATAGGAGATGGCTCACGGTTAGCCTCTTTGATGGGGGTGATGCAGCAGTCATGGCAGTGACCTTGGCCTGGTAATGGTTTGGTGAAAAGGTGTGGGCAGTGGAGGAGTGGGGTTAAAAGCATCTATAAGCAGATGAAACAGCTCCCCGAGGGATTCACACGTGCACGACGAGGCGACACGTGCAGACACACGCGCGCCCCAGATTTCCATTTACAATCCATTTGTTGCTTTACAAGTAGAAGTAGGCATATTCTTCAGCCGTGACAGGAGGTTGTTTTAACAGATACATAAACAGACACAAAGTCCCACAGAAATATTCACGCCTTTCAGTGGTGAAGACACCGTCCAATTTGAAGGTCAGGTTGATCTATCACTCTGTCATGAGCTGCTGTCACTGTGAAAACAGGTACTTTGCAGATTTACACTCCATCACTTATTCAAGTCAGAAAGCAGGTTGACAGAGAAGAGGGTTAGGGCAGATGGGAAAAAATATATATAACAAAAAAAGAATGAAGGAAATATAAGGAAAGATGCAGCGAAGAATGAAGAAGGAAATATAAGGAAAGATGCAGCGAAACAGGAGAAAAAAAGAGAAAAAAAAAGTTAAAAACAACCACAGATTGAGAAGAAGAAAGGGAGAATAGAGAGGCATTGTTAAGTTAGAGACTGAAAGGAAGACAAATGAAAAGAGAAGGAAGTGTCCTCCAGTGCTAGGAAGCAAGGTGAAGTGACCCATTAGAGCAGGAAGCCAAACAAGCAGGCTAGGACAGTAAAGACAGGGCAGGAGATGGAAAGCCTCCATCCACCTAACATTCATTTCGAGAAATGGCCCATGGATCAAAGTGTGCAGGTGAGAGCCAGTCCATCACAGCTGGGTGCCCCTCCACCACTTGTATTAAAAGCCCCTGAATAACGTTCGCCCAACGTCCAGTATGTGCACTTAATACGATCCCCTGGGAATTTATGTTGTGACAATACAGACTTCAAAGACCATGTCAAACGACTGTAGGAGTTCCATCAAAGTTGGTCTCTTTCTGAAATGAAAATCAAAGAAGATATTGTACTTATTATAAAGTCTATCATTATTTCCCATGTAAAGTGTAAAGAAATAATAATTGGCTGCACTAGAAAGCTACACTTTATAATGGCTACAAAATGAGTGTTCTGGTACCAATAAGTACAGTACCTTTCTACATTGCTGCCTTTCTGGGGAAGTTTCGTCTTTGACTAATGGAGTTTGACAAACTGAATGTTGACCAGGTTTGACATGTGAAGATGTTTCAATCCTTGTTCTGTCCAGTTACCTTTAGGCCCATACACGTAATTGGTGAACTGATGCTAAGCTTCTATTTGGATGATTCAGTATTTTAAAGGTGAAACAGACCGTGAGAAGCCACGGCTAATTCCTAAAGTCATTTTTAGTCGACATGATGATGTCCACCACTGTGAAATGATCATTTCTAAAGAATTATGTTTTAGAAGCTGACTCATGCTAAGCTGTGGTTTAAGCCTTGACTTTGATTCACCGATAATGACACGCTTTACCAATGGACTTCCTGTGCATATCCCTAGCCAAGTCCAAAAACACACTTTGCGTAGATATGCAGTGCATCTGAGTGGTAGTGGTTTTCTGACTGTGTGTTGCCCCATGATGGACTTTCACACTGAGCAGGGTTTACCTTGCCCTTGCCTGAAATCTTCAGGGATTGGCTCCAGCCCTCCATGTGACCCTGACAAGGATTTATCTGTAGAAAATGAATAAATGAATGACTGATGGAATGAATGATGTGGTACTGTGGAGGCTGTTGTGCTAATTTACACCCTGCCAGGTGGAGGCCATGAGGCGGTTGGTATACCACATACCATTAATGTCCAGCTTCTTAACTTCCTCCACGTTTTCTTGGCTCATTTGAACAAATCTGACTTCCCGCCTCAACTTCCATTCAGAGCTGCTTAGAAACAAAAATGTATAATGTTTGCAGAAGGGAACACTGCGGCCCTGCCAAAGGATAATGTGTTCGTCAACAACTGAATGAATATTCCCTGACTTCCTGAATCTTTCATCATCAAGAGTCTTGTCTGTTGATCGGGAATGGCCCAGAGAAACATTTGTCTTATATCTACATTTAAAATAAAAAAGGTCAGCAAAGAATGTTTGTCCAATAACAAACTCATACAGAAAACTAGATTTTCGGTGGAATCTCATCTAATCGTCTAATTTTATAAACTAAACTTGGGGCCGGTTAAACTGCTAATTATTTAATGATAACAACAGTTTCAGAGGTGGGAGAGGGAGGGGGGCATAGTTATTGGGGGAGAGGCGCAGCAAGGCAAACCCCTTAGGGGATGCATAGCTATTGGGGGAGAGGCGCAGCAAGGCAAATATATTTTAATATCAGTGTTTTGTTTTCTTTTTGCCACAGGGGGAAAATCGCAGTGATTTGTAATACTGTTGTACTGTGTTTAATGACCATTGCATTGTTGTAAGAATTACAGTGTTTTAATTAAATTTCAGTGGAGATTTCAGGCAATATCTGTGAATGTTCTGACTTGGTAAGTGGCCCGACAACAGGGGGCGCTGCAGAAACATTTAGGAAACAACCGAAAAAACATTAACATAAACCATTAGGTTGAAAATTAAAAACACTGATTTGTCCTGGTGCCTGTTCTCCATCTGAGGCTGAGGTGAATTGGAACTGATTTTACTGCGTTTGCAGGAAGCGTACAAAGTTTTATGGAAATGGAATTTGTAAAAACAAAGTTTTTCCCTCTGCTTACAGTAGAAGATGAAATAGAAAAGCTGTTTTTTTTTTTTTTTTTATTCTTTTTTTGGGACAATGTTGATGAGTCTGCTTTGATGTTGCAGCAGAAGTCCTGAGGTCACTGCAGATGAAATGCTGCCTGGGCCCCAGCGCCTTCAGTGGATTGTCATGGGTTAATTGATGTGTAATTGATGTGATTAATTGAGGTGTAATGTACCGTGGTGACGTTTCTCTGATCCCACTTGCTGCCGGCTCTTTGTGTGTGTGTCGAGTGTGTGTTTAGGTGTGCCTGCTGTGTGTGTATCTGATGCTACGGCAACGCAATTAGAAGCAGTAGCATCCGACCAACAAATGGAGATTTAATTAGGAGTGAAGACGGAGCGGGGGGCCAGTCAATGGGCAGTAGATTGAATTATCTGGACACACACTCCAGTGGGCAGAGAAGGCAAATTCGCTGTTGCACACGTACTCACAAATTCAAAACGCACACACACACACAGTGTTTGGAAGCCTAGCCTGTTTGCCTGGCTACTCCTCTGAGTGCCTTTCTCCACCTCTCTTCGATGCTCAGCCTGTCTCCAACTATCTTCTTGGTTTTGATTTCCTTCTGTTTTTATCTTCCCATAAGAAGTTTTCTCTTCCCTCCTCGCTCTTTTCTGACCACAAAAACAGTTTCCTCTGTGTTGTGGCAGTCTCTCAGTACAGCGGTGCTCCTACTCTCTCTCTGCCCTTTTATCAGTTGTCATCCGTCTCTCCCACACTTTCTCTCCACATTCCGTCCTTTTGAGCTTCCTGTCGTCAAGTCTCTCCATCTCTTTCACTCTCTGCCTCACTCCTTCGCTCCCCATCTCTTCGCCCAGCTCTCTGCCTGTCTTTAGCGCTCTTTGTTTCCGAGTCACTAGCAGTATATTGTATGGTGCACCCAGGGACGTGTCTGTGATTTCCAGAAGCCTAATTAGCAAGTCCAGCTACTGGCAGAGAACAAGGCACGCAGAGGAGCACAGGCACAAGGCCTGGCGTCAATTAATGAGACCTCACACACCTACAGTCACCATTACACGCCCTCTGCAGCAGGAAGTCTCCAGTCAGCTCAGCCTCGTCCAATGAGCAGCGAGCTAAACCACATGTGAACAACTGTCACTAGATGTAAGGAAGTTATGTATCTAATCACCAAGGGATATTCATGGCTGTGTAAAAGACAAGGCAGAATATCAGGTCTGACTTTGTGAAACTCAAGTAAGATTTATGTCTTGCAGCAGTGAGATGTGGAGCCCACAGATCACTCTTTCAATTTTGAAACACTGCACTGATTTCTTACTTTTCTTAAGGATGTGATATATGATTTTTTTTTTCTGAAGACTGTGGTTTGAGGAGCTCTCGTGGGTAGAACACAATAGAACAAGATTTCTGCTTTCTACTTGTCGTAGTCTGTTCGAGCGACTGAGATCAATCCGTCTATTCCCAGTAGTGGAGAACAAATTTTTAAAATGGGAAAAAGAATGATGTTTTTTGTGCACATGTCTGTCTTTTTTCTATTTCTCCAGGAAGGAAGAATAAAAAGAGAGGGCAGGAATAAATGTTTCCTTAAACTCTGTGAATATTAATTTTACTTATTCAAACTTTTCCCACATCTTCTTAAGGGACTGGAGACCCACAGAACAAACGTATGGTCAAATCTGATCTTGATTCAGATTGATCTTCAAATCTTGATTTTTGTCCAGCCATCAACTGAACGTTGCTGTGGAATTTTGACAGAATTTTGTGACTGCCAGCATTTACTGTTTTTTCAGATTGTTTGTTTCCATGTGAATGAAGCCCCAGTTTTCTCCAATTAATCCCAAACCTTCATAACGTGGGTCAGCACAGCAGTCCACATGGGGAGGACATACAAACCCGACACAGAAAAGACCAGGATATCAACCCGTGACCTTCTTGCTGTTAGGTCACCGAGCTAACCGCTGCTCCACCATGAGAGCTAATTGACATAGTTAAAAATAAACAAGCAGAAGCCTGAAACAGATAAACGAGAGGCAGCGCGGGGAGTGAGGAGGTGGGCAGCGCCGTCTCAAGGCACAAGGAGGTTGGAAATGGGCCTAAGTGAATTTCAGAAAGTAGGCCAAAGATTAATGGTGTAAAATAAACAAACGCACTGGAATGTGAATTCCACAGGGCTTTGGGTCATTAGAGTTAATACTGCGCATGATGCCATCTGCTGTGATTGTTTACACCGGGCAGGATAATTAGTTTCTAATTAGTGGATGGTATGGTGTGGAAACATTATTTCACACGAATTGAGATGGAGGAGATCACACGCACCTGCATCGCAGCCTCTGTGCGGCACAGCTCGTCCACCCTGGGACCTCTGAGAGCAGCTTCATGGAGGTACAACTATCAGACATGTCTTGATTTAATTGCTGCGAGCACCAGACAGAATACACTGCTATCCCTTCACCGTTCACGGCTCTCCCCTCAGCTCCTGAATACACTCTGCTCTCCGACTTACTGTACTGCCTGTGCCTTTGAGCCTGTGCATGTTTAAATGCGTGAAGGTGTGCATCTTTGGGCCTGGAAGTCTTTGAGATACAGACACCTGCATATTATCGGAAGAAAACGCACCGACTCGCTCTGCCAGTTTTCTTCCAAGCGTTTTTTGCCGACAGATCCTTTTGAATCTGTGAATTGGAGAGATACCAGTGGCATGCTAATAATGTTTTGTGAGGTAGGAAGTAACGGGGCGTCTGCCTTTGTAATATATGCGTGTGGAATGGCTGGTGATTGTGATTCTTATCAGTGTGGCAGAGTGCACGGGCGCCAAGCAGTGAGTGGCAGGGGCTGGCAGTAAATGCTAATGGCAGAGAGCAGCTGACGGAGAAAAGAATTATTATATCCGTTCATTACATTTACACAGCCAGCCTGTCTGTCTCCCTTCCTTCCTCTGGGCCCAGGCGTGAACAGCAATCAGTGTTTGCAGCGCTTTATTTACCTATTTTGCAGGAGACAAACACCTGCTTCAGTGTCAAAGCCTCATGTGTTTTTTAGACAGATTTTTGTGGAAGACCAAGATTTATGTGTGTTAGAATTATTAGGGCAGTCTGTGGAACAAAGTGCTTGTTCCTAATGCGGATCTGTAGAGTGTGAAAGAGTGACAAAATGGAGCTCGTCACATAACCGGCTCTCTCCAGTACATTACTGAGAGACCCTCTGACCGCTATTTTCTCCCACCATCAAGTCCTGCTCTGTGATTGTGAGATAGGTACCTCATCATCCAAAAAAAAAAAAAAAATGTCTTCCTTTTTTGAACCTCAAAGCTGTCAGCCTGCTATTCAGCCTCCCACCAGGTCACACCTCTGACCTTTGTGGCATCCACACAGGCAAGTCCCTTTGTCTGCTCCTCTCTCTGTAGAGCACATGCCCTCCAAACGGGAGAAGAGTGACAGGTTTTGCAGACCGCAAATGAAATTACTTGTGGGCTGATGAATGTCCAGTCTGAACAGAGGAGGCAGCGTAGCTACAGCCTACAGAAAAATACCCAACATTCAACAGGTGACTTTGACTTCTTTAATAGAAGAACTGCCAACGGACGTTGACTTTTTCGTACAAAGCTGACATACATTTGTTTTAAAAGAAATCGACTCAACAAACTTTTTTATACTGGGCATTTAGCTTCAATTTGCAACAACAGAGAGTAGGTTGCTTTGCAGCCTTTTAATTTTTTGTATTGTTCCCACACTCTGACATGATCGGATTTTCAAAAGACATATTTTTAAGTGATGTTTCTTATAAATTACACTCAAGAATAGTAAGGCATTAAGTCATCTTAGGGATATGACTGATTTTTAAACTATGCTCATTGGTCAATCACGGGTTCACCTTAACCCATATTATAGCCTGAGGTCAGTTTATTTTATTTTATTGTACATAAAAGACTTAGACAGACATTGCAATTCCATATAATTTCTTAACCATCTGGTCATTCCAATTGGATGGTATGCTGAAGTCCTGTATCCTAGGACAGTTAAAGCATCACTGCTAGTACTATGTAACAAAAACAAAAAACTAATAACTAAATTAACCTTTACCTTTAATTCGCAATACCAGAGTGAATGACGTATGAGCATCTGGCTGTGCTGTAAGTAAGTAACGTAACGACCATTAATTTGTAACAGAGCTAGATTTGTCTCCCTCGGCGGCAGTAAAAGCTTGAGCCCTCCACACGATTGTCTCAGACGGTTCAGTATGAGTAACACAACTGATTATATTAAGTGTTTGTTAAAAGATCTTATGTGAATATTCTGAAATTAGGCCCGCTTGAGAATTAAACTAAAGAAAAAATAAAAGTAATAACACAACATTAAAGAGGAGTGTTTTCCCCCTAATAAATAAGAGCTAATAATGAAGCAGGAAATCTGTGCATATTGTTACATCCAGGCAATCAAACCCAGAGCAGTTAATCAGCCCTTCCTTTCAGAAAGCCCCGCCATCTGCTCCCCTTCTAATTATTGCAACAAGTGCACATTTCTGCTCACAAAGATCATGTCATTTTGGTTTTGTCACTTTGATCCACAAATTGCAAGGTGTCTGACAAGATAACCGTGCCCCTCAATCAATAGCTATCATAACATTTGCACTGTCTCGGAGTCTGTGCCAAAATCCCTAACTGACATATTGGGTTAACACTGTTTTATTCCAATTGTGCAGCACCACTGCAAGTAGACACTACTGCGAGTGTTGCCGCAGTGATATCGACAGCGTACCATCTCGTTCTAGACAAGGATTTAAATTTTTCACTCTCTGCATTCTAATATGTCTATTTTACATGCAAGAGTACATGGATTAATGCAAAGTTTAGAGAAAAAAAGTTTCCTGTAAGTGAACGCTTAGCTCATTTGGACACAGTCCTATTTGTATGCAACAGCTTTTACTACGAAATAAAATATTACAATTGCTGCAATTTAATTTTCACGCAATGTCAGGTACATCCTCTAGGTGATAGTTGGAAATTACATAAATTTAAATAGAACCGTTGTCTCCCATCAGGTTATTATATTCAGGCAGCATTTACCTGCTGTGTTACTGAAATGCTCCCACCACCACTCTCAGCACAGTGGTGGGAAAAAAATGACCAACACTATGAACTGTTTCTGATTATAAAGACCTACTGTTGTCAGCTGCCAAAAGTGTGCCAATGATCAGGGGGCGGGGGTGAAAAAACGCTACTGGCATTCAGGCGACAGCGTGAATGATTTGAAGGCTTAATGTGTAGACCGCCACGCCACACAGAGTTATAGCCAGTGATTTGCATCATAAACGTTGGTTAAATTTCCGCTTTTGGAAATGAATATTGCTGAATGACATCCTGAGAAGAAGCCAATGGGGGAGGGAGGAGAGGCATTTTTCAAATGTCTAAACACCTCCGCCCTCCTTGCATGACAGCAACGCAGTTCTTTCCAGCCGTTTTTTTTCCCCAAGTCTCATAATTCCCTGATAATCCTCATCTGGAATATGAGCAGGGTTAAATCGCAGGGTAAATTTACAAACGAACATTTTCATATCACTTCCATTAGTGAGAACCTAAGGAGAAACTCGACCAGAATCTGCTGCTAAAATGCATGAAGGCACTTAGGAATTTTATTAGAAGCACTTAACACTCACCAAGCCATGGTAAGTAATGTGCTTTAATACACATATAATGCAGCGGATTACAACTCTGGATATTAATAAATCCTATGTTTTATTTATCACTGCGCTCTTTAGCCAAATGACATGTTTAATCTCAGTCACGGATTCAAGAGCCACCGCTCGTGCATGTGTGCGTATGTACACACACGTAATAAATGGTCTTTACATTCAGTGATGTGTGTTAACACACAGTTGTTGTTCACGGTCGTCTCTCTGCAATGTAGCCTGTATTTATTATTTTTCAAATGTGAATACGTGGAATAAGATTCCCAAGTGTTTGCGTCTCTCTCTCTCTCTCTCTCTCTCTTTGGCCGTGCACATTTAAATCTCAATCAGATTAAAGAGGCATGGATGTTCTCTACAGTCTGGTAACGACAGGCCGATCAAAGCTCATCATGTTTCTGGTTGAGTTGAGGGAGATCATTAGCGATAGGTCAACGCAGCATGATAAAACAGCACGCTCCCTGTGCTGCATGTTTACGAGGCTACCAGCCTTTTTGTTCGTGCGTGCACCTGGACCCGTGCGCGCGTGTGTTCGTATGGGTGTGAGTGTATGTGTGTGTCCGGGCGTCATCATCAAATGCATCCATGTTGCTCTCTGATCTCCACACAGCGTGTGGGAGGAACACAAGTCTCTCCTGTGGCCCATTTCCCCGCCGATGAATGCTGCTCCATGGGTGAGAGCCAGCCGCATCTATTGTACCTCCTGCCTCCATCAACTCACTTTCCATCTATTACAACCCAACAGGCTGATCTTCATGGCTGAAGCTCATTGTAAAACCCTTGCCTTGCTGATTCAATAGGCTTCCGAGGGCTCTGACTATGACCAATTCACTCATGACTATTATTCATCACAAAACCTTTGCAGCTCTCAGATAGAATCCACCACCCACCTTTCTTACTCTGTTTGGTATGCTGTAACAATCCATCACCTCCAAATGCTGTGGTGAACACACACGTACACGCACGAACACACATATCTCACTTAACTCAAGTGAACAAACTCCTTCTAACCTCAGAAATTACTATTTTGGTGCAGGGCTATTCCTTCTCTCAGCACTTTTTTTTTTCTCTTTTACAAACATTCCCTTCTGGCTCCCTTCTATCAGCCACCTCTCTTAGCCTGCAAACTGCTTTCTTCCACTGCCAACTTTGTCTCTCTCTCATTCTCTCTCTCATCTTCAAATGCCACTCATCCGCTAACTCAATACCTGACTGCTTTGACAGGCTTGAACCCGATTGGAGCAGGAGGGATTTGATCTCTCCTTGGAGTGGCGTGCTGGCAGAGGGGTCTGCTCTCAAACCGTTGGACGCAGAGCCCTAAACCACGGATTAAAAAGTCATGAAGGCTTTTAAGGGCATGCAGGGCTGCAGTTTACTACTCTGCCAAGGATTGGCTGCCTGAAAATAGTCTTCATGTTCCTGAGACAACAGTCAGATGTGCAGGACGGGGATTCTGGGGATGTAAAGATTTGGATTCACAAAGCAGAGGTGCGTGGGCCACCTTACTCTCCCCTGTGCTTTTGAGCAGTGCACTCTTGGCCCTTTGCTTCCTCACATTAGATCGAACACCCACGGCTCCATATACACTACATCACTGACCATTACAGTTTTATTATTGATGGAAGTTGTTTTCTAAACAGCAGCCTCTTGGCTGTCATTCCAATATACTACACTCCTTATATCAGTGATTCCCAACCACTGGACCGTGGAACAGTAGTAAGATCATCAGGAGAACTGTAGAACAGGGATTCTACAGTGGGGTGTGCGAGCTGCCCCTAGGGGGTGTACGAGATAAAAACGTGATGGCGGTGGGAATAAAGAGGTGTAAATAAACACTTCCCTAATAGCCCCAACCATTTGAAGTGAAACATCAATATGTTATCATTAAGTCTTTTCAAAAGTAGAATAATGCTTCGCTGCTAGCTACAATGAAAATGTAGTTTTGTGTAACATATATTTACTTTTACCTTCTATGTAATTTTGTCATTAGCATCATAACCGTAAAACAGGTACAATACATTAACATGGTTCTGCTAATATAGGGATACTGCTAAAGTAACATGCTGTTTTTAATGCTAATACTTTCTTCTACAATAACATGCTAAAGCTAATTCGGGGTATCAATGACAAGGAACAAGAGATATTTATTACCCTGGCTACAGATAAACTTGACCTTATAAACTTCACGACAGATTACATATGTTTTTCTAAAGGATTATAATTTAAAATTAATGCTCCAATAAATAGACCTTCTTAAGGTACAGTATATCATCAACCTGAATAGTTTTCTTTCAGAAACTGGGACACAGGTGACCAGAAGTCAAGAATAGGATGAATACAACAATGCACATGTCAGTCTTGACCTTAATGGGCAGAGAAAGAAGCTGTGACCTCCCAGCATGACTTTAATCTTACCAACAGCAACCATTGTCTCAAATAGCAACCAGCCCCTAATGGAATCAATAAAGTCTTACAAATATTTACAGGACAAGAGAGCCTCAGGCAATCAATAGCAATCCATAGGACGATGGAAGGTTCTAGTGCAGTTGTGTTTCAGGTTAGAAGAATCAATAAGTCACCCGTGGAAAAAGAGGGAAAAAGAATTAAATAAAAATCCCTTTGTGACAGCAGCGCTAAGTCCTCACTCATACGCTTCTCTTTTCTGCCATCACTCTGACCCTTGTCTCGGTCCCTCTTTTTTTTTTCCACAGTCAACAAAGTTTGACATCACCGGCTGTGCCTCCCAGCAGGTATCAGGAACTGCAGGGAGTGCATCCAGCAAGGAAGTGGGAGACAGCTTTTGAAGAACGGAGCAGCTAGAGGATGTGACAGGCTGTTGAAAGCCTGGGAGATAACAGCATCTGCTCCTGGAGTCTTAGCAGGTAGAAAAAGAAAAAAAAAAGAAACGAGGGGCGGGCAGGAGGGGTGGATGTTTGGAGGAGTCACAGGGCCAGGCAAATCCTCCAGATAATAGAATACAAATACAATGTTCCTTAGTCTCTGCATATATTGGAAAGCAGGCTGAGTGACAGAACGTGAAGCGTGGAGGCAGTGTGCAGAACCAGGAGTACTGTATGTATATTAAAAACAGATTGCTTCCATTTCTCTCTGGGGGCAGATTTTTTTATGCACCAGGTTGTAATCTCTAGTTTATGTTCTGTAGTAACTAGCTCGATAAAATACATCAACCCGGCACATAAAAAGTGAATAAAATGGAGTATATAAAAGTGTGTCTGGGCGGCAGGAAACTATAGAAGTCAAGACCGCTCCGAGTGAAAGTTGATTTATTGATGTATTGATGCTTGGCAGTGCATTGATGAGTTCAGCAACTTCGGATAAATAGCTGATAATGTCAGACATTTCTCTGGCAGGGAGGTAGTTACCAGTCCTGATGCAGCTCCCTGCTCTCCAGCCCTAATGAGCAGGTAGTTGCTGAAAGTCATTGCAGAAATAGGCTCTCTCTCTCTCTCTCTCTCCTCTCGTTCTCCCTCCTCCACTCTCTCAGATGGCACTCGCTGTGTTTTCACAATGCACAATGCTCCAAGAGAGAACGATCAGACTGAGCTACAGCTTCTGCCAGCGGCTATCAGTGTCTCTTTAACTGCTCCTCAACACCCCCCCCCCCTCTGTGGCAAAATACACCAGGGAAAAACTCCACACACATAATTCCCCAGGTGGCTGGCCTTAACATAAACACTGCATTGTAAATAGCACGGAGGCGGAATAAACAACGGCTTCACAATGGCCCATGACAAGTGCAGCATGTCGCCGCACGCATCGCGCTGCCCTTTACGACCACCATGAGTTTGACCATCACCTTTGTCAGAGTGAGCGTGTGCTTACGTGTGTGTGTGCTTGTTTGTTTGTGTAAAGAGACAACTCCTTGAGAAATCAGTCAAACGTGTGCATGAATCAACAGCACTTGACGCGTCACGCAGAGTTCACACTCTGAAAAACGACTGTATCCTCATCTGATAGATATTTCGCAGTGTAGCTCAATTAATTGAATTTTTCAACTGAGCTGCAAGAGAAATCCATAAAACAAATCAAACTAAAATAGCACTGGGCAGAAAGTGTGTGTACGGGAGGGTGAAAAAGAAGGAGAGGGAGAGAGAGAGAGGTTGAAGGACTGACAACAAAAACTTGAGGGCCCACTTGGCGAAGCATGTGTGGTTTTTACTGCCAACTTGCAAAAAAAAAAAGTCAATTACTCTGCCTACATTTAAAACTTTTATGAAAGCTTCTACGCTGGATCAAAGCCGTCCACCTCAGCAGCTCGCTCCAAAATGTTTTTCTCTCAGAGAAAATAATTTTTAATTATTGAAGCCACAGCTCCGAGTTTATTAGTGATTTCTCGGAACATCCATCAAATTGCGCTCCGAGGAGCTGTTGCGCATATCAATAATATTGTTATTAATTCCGATTTGCCTATCATGTTGCAAACAGGCTAATGGTCAAAGAAAAGGGGACTGGGTGAATTCCAATTAGATGAAAAACATTTAAAAAAAACATTTTATTACAACTTTCTCAGTTCCCTCATTTCTAGCATGCCAGCCCAGTAGATGGTGGGATTGCACCTAGTTAGTCTGCCAACCAGAAGAAGATGCACAGATTGATGGAAAATGAAACCACATGACTTGGTCTGTCGGATTAATAGTTTCTTATTTAAACTTCTCCCTCGGGCTCCAACAGCTCTTCAAGCCCACAATCCAAAATATAGCTGGGATTGTGGGTAAAGGTTAAAAGTGACAAATGAGGAATTGCAATTTTAGATTCTCTTTTTTTAAAATTATTAATATTATTATTTTTAGTTGACTGGTGTGTACCTCCCGCCAGCCACAGGAGGAACCTTCTGATGTACAGCAGAAAGCTGTATATTCTCCTAGCTGAACATCAGACAGACAGGGTAAACAGACAACCCAGATCTGTCTACTTCCATAAGCAACACTTGTTTTAATCCCTTCTGGATCAAAGGCAGCAGAAAGCCTTTCCTCCCTTTCATTCCTCCCCCATCTCACCCGCTCTTCTTCTAGGCTGAACGGCCATGTTTGATTAATCAATAGCTGTCCACTAGCTCTGGCCTAAGTGCCCGTACTCTAATCACTCTCCTCTGAAAGATGGAGGATGAGGTGGCGGGACCAGAAACACACCCACATAAACTCTCATCAGAACAGTCCGTGGTCCAAGAAAGAGTGAAATAACCCTGAGCTTTGTTGTACTCCCTTAAAGCTGCCCTTAAGTCCCATCTCTTTAAACATGAAAGTCTGAACGCTGCAGAAAGGACAAAACAGGGATCAGCTGTACTGACACAGTGGGTAGGTAGAGCTGGGCTGCTGTCTGACTTTGTCATTGTTGTTCACTGGTGAAGCGTAATCTTCTTAATCACGAGCTAAATCTTCAGAACAATTGACCCATTTCCATCTGCGCCTTCTTATCTTTCAATGCGTGCCCATATCTCATTTGGAAGTGCTAGAAATCCCTCTTCAATCTAGGTGATCTTTTTCTCACCGACGTGCCTCCACATTCCTCTAATCCACTCGGATCTAATCCAATGTATATAAGACAGTCATTTCCATTCCCTGGTGCCTTGTCTTCCTACATGTGTTCAACCAGTGTGAGGCTGAAATTGTAATTGCTCTGTAGAGTAAAGATTTATTTGGAATAAATATGAAGTTTATTTTTCCCTATTATGACAAAGATGAAATAATAGCAGGAGTATTAACTGTCTAAAGATATAATTCTGAGCCCGCCTTTAAAATTGGATTAATCAGACTGGCAACAGATAAAACTGTCAAATCAAAGTGTATTTGTGCAGCTTAAGGAGAAGCAACCAATCACATTTAACAATATTTGGTTTTTGGCGTAGTGTGAAATCTGTAGTATTAACTTCTGATGTCGATGAAAAACAAACGAGTTGCAACTACACATTCTACTAGAAATGTTAATGGCTGACAGTAAATTAGTGTTTCCTTGTCTTTTTTTAGCCACGGATCATATTTTACATCCGAAAAAATCCCACAGTGCAACGCCAAACAAAAATGTCACAAAAATATATGCATAGAAACTGAATGATCTTCTAGTTCCAGCTTACATATTCAGTGTAAAACATGGGCCTGTTTAGTTGAACACGATGCTGATATACTCGTAGTAATTGAAGAAACATGAATATCTTCTTTAACAGCACAGATTCTCCCTCTTTTAAAAGCGTTTTATAGCAATCTGCTGCCACCTAATGTGTTAAATTGTCACAGTGACTATTTGCAACAATAATAGTTTTCAGACCAATTAACCATAATTGAAAACACACCTGATAATCTGTGTTGGAACACTAATGCACCATGGCATAGTGGCCACGAATGGTAAATTGCTGCTATAAATCGTATCAATGCAAAATTCAGTCAACTGGTTAACTGACAATGTCTTCTTCCTTTTTGTTTTGGATTTGCCAATGGAGGCAGGGCTAAAACAAAGTAAAACATTTTCTTGTGCCACAATAACATCAACTGGACATTAGGTGTAGGTTTCAATGTTTGAAGTGGCCATATATGTGGTCTTCAATGGTCTGATGGACAGTCCACCCATTGACTGCTGGGATTGGGTCCAACACCGTCATAATCCCCATAAAGATTAAAAGATAGAATAATAAATAAATGGTCCTTTGTTTTCAATAGATTAGTCTTTTATTTTTGTGAGACGTGTTTTTTTGTTTGTTTTTTTTTTTTGCATTGTGAAGCATGGTGTATTTATCTATGAATCACCGAGGTGTTAACACATCACACTGTTTGTTTGAAAATCATAGAACATTTGGAATTTTTAAGAAAAAAAACCCTAGATCACTGTATTTGTATTTATTCCAGTCAACATGGGAAGTGAGCTCTACATCAGAACACTGAGTGTGTTTGTGTGAGTGTGGGGCTGACAGTCTACCTACACTGCAGTACAGTGTTGTTAAAGAATTTCCAATGTGGTGACAGATGTTATGGAACTCAAAAATGGGTCTTTTTTTTTTAAACCCACTCGCCTGCATCCCAGTCAGTTTGCCTCCTTTTCTCACTTCTTCTGTCTTTTCCCCCCCTCCTCTACCACTTCCTCTTTTTCCTTCTCTCTGTATTCCATCTCAATGAAATGAGGAAGGATGGCCTCCTGTCAGAGTGAGCAACAGAGGCATTATTGTCACTGTGAGCTATCTGCCGTGGCAGTGTGTCGGGCCGGACCCCTCCTGTTTCCCTGTCAGTGTGTTGTGAGGATAAGATGTGAAAGTTTCTATAGATTTGTCGAGGGGGAAATAAAGAATGGCATCCAACTGATCTGACACCATTATTTTCACGACGTTACTCCGCTCACACCTAGAAGAGTTGGCCGAGTGAAGCAGGTAAGTAACGTACACAAAAATCAATAGCAACCATGTCCAAGGACACGCGTGTAATAGACTAGAAGAAATGTAGATGAAATAAGCACCTGATGGCAGACCGGGATTATTAGAGTGAAAAACTGCCTGAAGGGGGAGCAATTATATACATATCAGACATGTTCAAAGTCTGGCTCTGCAGTCATGTCTCAGTATTTCTAAGGTTTTTTTTCCTACTTTTTCCTCTAGTTTATGCTCTTTTTTGCTCTAACTCACAGTATTATGTATTTTATTAAATTATTTTGACTTTCTTGTAACTACTCTGTATGTTAAGCCTTTGTTAGCTATGTTTGCTAAGTGGTAAGTATTCCTGGTGACGTTTTTGGCTATCTGTTAGCTTGGTTTTTAAGTATCTCTTTAGCTAGGTTTGGGGTTTATTTTGGCCAAACTTTTTATATAGGTTTTTACATTTAAGTTTTATTGCCTTTTGTTAGTTGACGAGCTGTTATTTTTTTTCCCAACCCACATGAAACTACTTCACTGAAACTGAAAAGAAGAATGGACATTGTTAATAGAACTTTTTTTCGCTTTTCTTTCACTCTGTTTCTCTGCTCCTCACTTTCACACACTTTGCCAACTTTCAAAGTGGGAAATTGTCCTTGCCAAAAAGCGGCAATAGCAGGAAATCACACTCTTATCTGAAGAAGTGATGTACAGTGAGGCACGGAACTGCACATTCCATTTTGCTGTCCCCCAGTTACCACTTAGAATTCAGTGTGTTTTCTCCTGAGCATACATGTGCAGTCTCCACATGAAGCCGGCTGGCAAATACAAGCTCTGCTGTTTATTTATATATTTTTGCCCTTACTCCTGGGGTGACTAAGATTTGCTCAGGGAATAAATCTTGTGTCAGTGTGTTGCTGCGTTCGTGTGTTTGTGTAGCGCCACCAGCTGCTGACCTTTACTGGCATCACACAGCAGCAGGGAGTGCCTTGGTTTACCTGCCTCACTTCTTAAAAACAGCTAATCAAAAGGTCTCTAATGGGTTACCACCTGTGAGGAGGTATGCGTGTGCGTGTGTGTCAGTGCCTTTGTCTGTTAAGCAATGTGTGTGTGTGTGTGTGTGACCGTGAGTTATGCCACAGAGCTCACGGTCACACATACAAAGTCTGGATTGTGTCATCAAAATCAACATGAAAAAGAAAATGACCTCTTTGATCCACTACAAAGTGGACGTGGGTCGGGCTGTGAAGGAGCTCAAAGTGGGAGTGAGGCCTTGGATCTTAGTAAATCAAATCAAAGTTTCATTTAATTTCTAGTGACCACAGTACCAAACACTTCAGAGCTAAAGCCATTAAAAAAACCCTGCAAAGGTCAAATGAGGTCATGCTGTGGCCACCACCTGAGACCTTAGCTTTACCATCAATTTCAAATCTTTAGAGATACATTTTTGTTACAAATTCAAACCTTCAAAACTGTCTTCTGTCGACTGAACCCCATCTAGGGGGTCATGTTTTGAGGTTTACTGCAGCTCTTCGAGTTTTGCCACGTGGCCCCAATAATCCATCTCCCTACACTACTTACACAAAAACAAAAATAAAAACCAAGTGTAAAATTAACATTTCACCACAACTTGCAAACCCCAAGAAACACAACCTCAAGAATTCCAACCTTTTTCTGCTGCTACTTCTGAGAATTATTGCTCTTTTTTTTTTCTCCGGGAAGGAATCCAACCCTCCTTGTGACCCTTTCAGGAAAGCCTCCTGAAAATCCCTCATAATCAGCCCTGTTCTTTGACAGACTCTTCTCCACAGCCACTAATAAAGGTGTGCCTCACATCAATCAGAGAGGGTAACGCTCTAAAAGTAGCCGCTTATTGATCAGCTCAATAGCAAAGAAACCAGGTC
>NC_024323.1:5433443-5434142 GCF_000523025.1 Cynoglossus semilaevis | reverse complement strand
AGAGAAACAACAAAAGGTTAAAAAAGAGAGAAAAAAAGAAGAAGAGCGGAGATTGGAGAATAAAAAAATATAGAGATCTTACTTAATTTAAAAAAACATTCTAATATCGGAGCACGATGCTTCAAAAAGGTGCAGGGGTGAGGCAGAACAAACCGGGTGACGGCGGAGGGAAAGATGGGGCTTGGCTCCTATTATAGCTGCTGGGGAGTGGGAACTCAATCAGCGGCTCTGTGAGCAGCCTATTGTGCTGTGGTGTAATGAGAACTGTGAGATTTTATTAAGAGAGAGCAATTGCATGTGCTCCTCATCAGAGTTTCTATTGTGGCGCCGGCCTCACAGTGACGCCCGGGTAAGATAGAAACAAGGTATTTACCGTCTCACATTTGCAAGAATAGACGGCTCCGGCGAAATGAGGTCCCGCTTTGTCACGGGGGTCTCCGTCGCTTCTGCCCAACATGATTGTCAAGGCATCCTCTTGTTCACTGTCTTTCCTTTCTTGTCGTTTGTGCAGATCTTTGCCTTTGCAAGTTCATCTCCTCTCTTTATTCCCCCTCCCTCCCTCCTTGGCCCCCCCTCCTCGTCCTCCGCCCCCTCCCTCAGAAGGTCAGGTAAGGAAGGACAGTGTTGTGATGTTGTGAGACGGTGTACGAGCTTGAATAGTGATAGAGCCAGCCTTGTCATTTCAATTCTGTTGCAGCT
>NC_024323.1:5429903-5433394 GCF_000523025.1 Cynoglossus semilaevis | reverse complement strand
GGACTCATTTTCCCCTCAGTCAGTGCGGATAACTAAAGGTAAAGGGCACGTTGCCGATTGCTCTGTGTTTGCGTACAGCTTCATGGGAGGAATTGGATAGATTTTCTGTCTGTGTAGGTTAAATTATAACTCCCTCTCCACTTAGACTCAGGACTCCTATTAAGTCAGTGGTCAACTCGGCTTCAGAGAAATACCCATCGTGTCCAGACGATTGCACCTCCTTGACTTAGGTTTAGTCACAAACACCATGAATATGACTTTCTATAATTTAGACCTAACAAATAAAGGAAACATCCTGTGTTTGGTTTTTTTTTTTTTTTTTTTTTTTGGTGTTTGTTTCTCAGAACACAGTTATTTGTGACTCAGAGCCTCTGTTTTAATGAGCTGCTTTCTGAGTAATGCACGGCCAGACCAACACCAGGTAATGAACTGTGTCACACCGTAGCTCGGTAAGAACTCATCACACGTGGTTAGTCGACGGTGAAATGAGCCGGACACATTGTCAATTTCTGATGAGAATTCTCTGGGAAAAAAAACCTGCCTGCAACAGTGACATCAGAGATACAATAAAAATCATTATATTAAAAAAAAAACCCAAAAAAACAAAAAAAAAAAACAATGAATTGGATAAGCCTGCTTTGATCGGTCATGATGAAAGGTGAGTGTAATTTATCAGTGACATTCTGAAACTCTGTGTTTTAAAATAGATGCTCCAGTGTCTGGAGTTGAGTATATAATTACAGTTCTATGTAAAATAGCTTCTGTATTAACATTTGAGCAAATTGTAAATCTTTCAAATGTTTTGAATGTGTTCTTTTACTTTTCCAGCTCAAAGTTATTTCAACTATTTAAAATTGTTGGCTTTTAGCTCTTAACTGCTGTCTGATTCATCTAATAGGTTTGATCTGGCATTCAGCTTTATTTTTCCTTTTTTTCTTATTTTAGACTTGTGATCCCAGCCATTTATCAAGCCTGTGTCAGTCACACTGCACACACAGCCGTCTCTGGACGCTGTCCTCACCTCTCAGAGGTCTCAGCTGTGGTAACTCTTCAAGGACACTAAGAGAGGCGGCAAGGAAACATTTTAAACTCGATAAAACGGCCCGCTTTGGCAGAAGCCTTGCAAAAGCATTGTGAAAAAGAGAACTCCTGATAAAAATGGCAAGATTCATTCCAAAGAGGACTTTGGGTGCGCAGGCGTGAATGTGGAAGGGGGAGGTGGGGGGGGGGGGGGGATTTTCAGTGTGTCATGTAAACCTTGTTAGAACTGGATTTTTGGGAAAAAGTGACAGGCCTAGCAGTTGACGATATGATAAAAATAGTTTGGTGTCACCAGCTAACAGGGGAATGAACAGCTGTCTCCTGTGGCAAAGTTCCACATTTTAGTTAAACCATCCACCTATTCTCTAACAGACCTGGCTCTTTAATCTCCCCGTCTTTTTTTTCCTCTCCCTCTGCTACTGACAGTCACACTGACTGCAGTTACTAACAACAGAACTTTGTCTTAAACACGTAAGTTTGCCTGCTGCACCATTTCATCATGATGTTGTTGGCTGACAGGAAAACACAGCTACTGTTTCTTGATTGTGGAAAACCACAGAGAGGCACAATTATCCAGTCTGGCATTTTATTTATTTATTTTTTTTAAAAGTAAAACGAGATAAAAGAATAAAATGACTTGCTGTTACAGACTTCTTGCCTGCAGCTTCATCTGACTACAGGGTCATTTTCCATTAAATTATAAGCTGCGATTATCACTTCTGACCTGATCTGGCTCCGTCCTAATGAATTCAAACCCATTCTGCTCTCTGCGTTGCCATCACTGATAATCTGATAAAGGGATGAGAAAGGATATCATGTCTTTGTCACACAAATCCTGCCTGTAATCCCTGTATTGTTTTTGTTCTGCTTCCTTAACTGTGACCATTTTTATTCCCCTCATTCTCCAAATGTTATAAACAAACCTCCTGGTCGTTCACCGACGTGGGCAGATAGAAAGACAGACAACTAAGTTAATTAATTTTAACTTGAGAGACACAATCAACAAAGCGTGGAAGTGGATTATTCATACTCGGAATCCACACAAAACCCCCCCCCCCCCCCCCCAAAAAAAAAAACAAACAAAAAAAAAAAAACATGTTGACCATCTAGTAATCCAGGCAGAGGCGGATAAACGTGGTATTACATCCCCCACAAAGACCATATGTGGTCCACTTCTGCACTAATCCTATTTGACCACACTCCAGAGTAGAAGACATTTTAAAAGTCCAGGGAAGATTGACGGACAAAATGATGGGAGTTTGAAACAAACAGATAAAACTCAGTGTTAAAGACAAATCCTCCTTTGATCAGCACGCTGGTTATCAACTCATCAATCCATCAAAGGAGTGAAGCCAAATGTAGTTTTTTTTCTATTATTTCTCACTTAACCCCTCCCCCAGCTACCCTCGCTCCACAGTCAAGTGTTTTTTTCATTTTTTCATCATACAGCACACTCCATCTGTTTCATTCAGCAAATGTAAAGTGATTGCTGTCGCACATAATTCTTGCAACTCAAGTGGATGTTTGCCACAAATGTGGCCTCAGACCGGGCCACCTGAAGCATAGGTAAAGCTGCACGCACCCATCCGCAGGGTAATCATTTGTCCCCAAAGTACATTGCAGACTGACTCACTTCAAAACTCCTGTACTGTGTTTTTCTATCTAAAACTCCAGTCTTGCGTGGCACCGAAGCCCATCAGCGTCAATAATACGCTTTGACAGACGTAGAAAATATGATGCAGCTCGTTGAAGGGACGGGTGGTTTAAACTACGAGCATGAAAGAGGTGCAACAGCGAACAGCTGGCGTTAATGGCGAAGTCTGTCGTCTCAGAGCAGAGCTGCAGAGGCTGCTTCACCTCTTACATAAAAGGTAACGGCTACACAGGCTGTTGTTGTGACTGGATCCTTGCCTATGACTAACAAGAGCAGAGACAGGTGTTGTTGATCCTAGGGGTCAGTTTGGGGGGCTCTGTTGGCGGCGTGATAGTGGCAGAGCTCCACTGAACACTGTAAACTTGACTGTACGCCACAGGATTCAATTTACAAGCTGTTGGTTTAAGCTGGCACGATGATCCACCCTGTTGTTTGCACCGGGACACACTGTCTGTTTCAGGGGCTTTTTGTCCTGCAAAATATTGAGCACTTTAGTGGAGGGCAAAACATAATGACAGATTACAGCTGTGATAATGGCGCGTGCTGTTGTGTACTCCTCACAAAAGGTAGAAAACCCATCTACATGGAGGAGGGAAAACAAATGTGGGGGAAATGAAAGATATCAACTCCCACTTCACAATCCTGCAAAGCCGCGGTGGTTTATGGTGATGTGCTGACTGAGGGCTCAGAGCGACCTGCCTCTGGATTTGGATCCCAGTGCAGGAGATCACACACACACACACACACACACACACACACACAAAACACTGCAGCAGTCTTCTTCCTCTTCCCTACA
>NC_024323.1:5424849-5429891 GCF_000523025.1 Cynoglossus semilaevis | reverse complement strand
TCTGAGTGAGCTGAAATCTAGGCTGACAGGCATTGTCTTTCTATCTCTGTTTAAAATGACAGTGATCACATACTGGAACAAAAACAAACCAATCAGGATCATCTTTGTTCCAAACCAGAACCTGACACCACCCAATTTTTACTGAAATAAGTCAAATTCATGTCAGCCATGGTTCCATGATGGTTTATAATGGGCTACGAGGTCAAGCACATTTAGCAGTGGTTTCCATTAACATATGGGCCAATCACATTTGTGATTCCTTAGTGTAGCCGTAATCATGCCTGTGTTATTTAACACGTCGAAAGTCCTGCGTTTGAGGAACCACATATTTAGTGGCGCCTCCTGTGGCAGCCTGTGTGTATTGCAAAGACACACTTAATTTCCCCATTGATGGACAAATAAGTGACTTCACTAATTGTTATTATTATTATTTTCTTTTTTATTATAATTGTTTTTATTATTACCAAAGCAGAAATGTCCCATTGACTACCTTGAACTCAACAATACAGTATTTTTACACTGACTGACAATTCTCTTATCAAATCCAACCATGGGCTGTGACCCAGCTTGTTTTCAACCTCACAGAATCATTTTTGAATGTGTGATAGCTGAGTATATTCAGTGGCCAACCAAATGCAGCAAACTGAGTTGAGTTCAACAGTGTGTTTTTAAAGTGGGGCAGTGGGGGGTTTCAGTACATAACACAGAGATGTCAGTGTCAGGGAGGTTATGAATATAAATTGTCCAGCAGCCAAAAAGAGAAATGTCTAACTCTGCTTCTTTCTAAAATGAACTGTAAACCACAGAAATCACGGGCCTCGAGGTGCATTCCAGAAATTCCCATGCCCATGGAAATGCACACCATAAATAAAACAATAAATAAATGTCATCAATTGAATAGATGTTTTATGTCATAAAAATATCTACTAACACATTTGCATAAACGTCAGGTCATATGTCCATTTCATAAATACTAATAGAATAGAGGACATGTTAGCTTGTTAGCAAAATGTGTTAGCAAAGGTATTCTAGATAGCAGTGCTTCAGCGTGAATGGTAAAAAAAAAAAGGAGTGAACGTATTGTGAGTCTTACCTCAGCTGCTGGTTTTCCTCCTCTTTTATGTTGTATCTCTTCAGAAATCCTAATGTTATCCTTTCAGTGTCGGCCATGTTTTTTTTTTTTTTTACTTTGTTCAACCTTGTTTTCACTTTCAGCATGCACCTAATACATTCTGAACAGAATAAGTCAGAGACCAGAGCTTTCAAGAATATAGCATTAAACGAAAAACTAAGGGAAGTCGTGTATAAACGTAGCCGTGAGAACTTCTCTGAAAAATAAAACCAAACAAGGAAAACTGAAGACTTCTCTGATCAGCACAGAGGAGACAGTTATGGAGGTGTATTACCCAGAGAGGGTGGAGCACAGGTGGAGCCCATCAGGTAATTACAGGAGAGGACCAAACAGAGGAGAGCAGGTGGGTGAGGTGAGGCTGATTGAAAGAGAGAGACTTTCCCAGCAGTAATGAAGGGGTAGAGCAGACGTGACATATTGACCTTTTCAGGTGTCATTTGTGTTACTGGACAACATATTTTAGTTGTTTAGTATTTACTCTTGGTAATGTTCTATCTGTCAGTTTGTGTTGTTGCAGATTTGGCTTAATAATTCATAAAAGACTTGACCTCTCCACTGACCTCCAGAGACAAATGACGAGGGATCCCCGATACATACAGAGCAGAACACTATTATTGGCACATCGTGCTGCAAACGCAGTCTGATTAAAGCATTCGCACACCTGTAACCTCGCACACCAGAGACACGCTAAAGACTACAGAGTGAGTTTACAAATTAGTATCACAAAAAACATGTTTTGTGCTCAAAATAAACCTGCTATTCAAATGTTACACCCAGAGGTTGCCTGCGGCGTGCACAGTAACAAAGAGTCATACAGATGGAGAAACAACAACAAAGGCCGGTGCAGCTAGAATCTGCAAAGACGCAGTCACAATTTATATGCACAAAACACAAAAAAATTTGACTTTGTCTGCAGTATCAAAACAAAAATGTATATAAAAAAATGGGACAAATTAATGAAATAAATATGTGAGTACTATTTTTAGCATCATGATTTAAATGTCAGAAATAAAAATACACTTCGACACGTTCATTCTTTCACTTTTCTTAATTGAAAATATGTAATCTAAAATGGAGCAAAAATGGTAAATACAGATTTAAAAAATGCATTAAAATGTGTATTAAACTGTGGTTCCATAGTGTAGCAGTTAGCACACCTGCCTCATATGTAGAGTCCTGGGTTCAATTCCCAGGTGAACCACATGCTTGATTGTTAATCTTCCTCTTATAAGTCGCTTTGGATAAAAGTGTCTGCTAAAAATGTAAATGTAAAACTAGAATTTTAAAAAAATAGCAGTTTGGTAAAATACACAGGAAAGATGAAAAGTCATCTGAGTAAAATTACATTAGTTTCACAATTAGCAAGTTAGATCATAAGTGTTAAATTAAAACGTTAAATTAAAACGTATGAAGAAGAAACAGCTACTAAAGTCGTTAAAAGCAAGAATGGAGTTTAGTTTGCCATTTGTAGTAAAATGAACCAAAGCAGTGTGTCAAAATAAAAAATACTTAAAGACTTACATCAATTCTCCTGACAAATTCAGTTCTAAGTGAATTTCTGAACCAGAAGATCAGGAGCTGATATTGTTCTACCCTAACATACTGTACAGGACGACTGAGAAAGACCTTAGATTACAGCACTCCCTCCTGACACAGTGAAACAAAGCCAAGGTAATTCTATGCCCATATGTACCGTTAGATCCTGCTGGTTATAGGAAACCATCTGCCATATGTTCCACCTTGGCTGCTTTACTGAACCAAAGTTCTCTGAGGAATCAGTGTTCCCAGGATTGCTGCCTGAGAAGAAACCGTTCTATTGTTTTTGTCGTCCATGTGGACGTTGCTTCACAGTCCAGGGTGTTGCTGCCGTTTGGCTCATTTAAATGCACAAACAATGTTTGTCTGAAAGGTTCAACTAAACGTTATGTCTTTTTTTAAACCATCATTTATTTTTCAGGGTTGTCTCACCTAAAACAACTTGGCGGACTAAATGTGGCTCACGAGCCACAGGTTTGGATGTTTTACGTCTATCTGGTGTGAGGACAGATAGAATCATCATGCAAATGAACTGTCTAAAGAACATGCTGATCACATTAGTGATCATAGCCATGTATGATTGAAATATTATTTGAAAAACAAATGCAAGGCACATCTTTCTGTCTGAAAGGCACATAAATATGAAATCCAGCTAAATATGAAATCAGTTGCTTGTAAGAGCACTTTTGAATAATAACAGTCAAACGTACTCATTCATTATGACAGTTGGGAAACATCTACTTCATTTCACTCTTATCAGTGAAAGTAACAAGACAAATGTCCCTTCGCTTGGCCCACAATCGCAAAAGCAAACAAATAACATGGTAGGAAAAAAAAAAAAAAGAAGAAAATCAGGGGAGAGTAAGAAAAACGTTTGCTCCTGTTGTGGCTGGTCTCCAGGTGTCTGGGGTAAGGACGAGGCACAGCTATTGTTGAAAACAAGTCGACAGCGTCAGTAAGCAACAACAAGAGGTCGACGCAAGTGGAGGCCCTTAAGCCACAGCTCAAGAGTGGAGCTGGTTATAAGGTGGTGCTGAATGACCGCGGCCTGTCTTTGGCTGATTAATCAAAAACAGTTGACAAAGTTGCCCAGACTATAGGCAGCCATTTGTCAAATGGTCTGTAATTAATCCATTTCCACAACTGCCTGTTGGGAATCTGTGGGAATCACCGAGGAGGCCATTAAAAGGCAATCATTAAGACCCACAAAAAGTGTACTGTGAGGCACACACAAGACAAAGATCGCCGATCCTTGTTGTGAAAGATGTACTCCCAACGCTTTACCTCTCAGTAAGAGGGTTGATTAGAAAAAGGCCATAGATCAGAGGCTGGAGGAGCCGCCACTGTTGCACAGACAGGTGAAAAGGCATTAAGGAGGACAAAATAATGATTTTCCTCTAAGTGGATTCTTTATCCAGACACTCTTAAGGTCAACACTCATCTTTTGGCCATGACAGGCAACATTTGAGTGTTGTAAAAGGTTGACATTTCCAGCAAGATGCCTTAAAGACACCATAATGCTGAGAAAGGCAGTTCCACGGTAGTATTTACAGGACGGAAAGAAGACTTCTGACAGAGACAGCTGCACGGCTTACTGTCTTCTGACCCCTGGAATTGAGGTGAAGCAATGCCATGCTAATGGCGGCATTCCCTGTTGGTATCATCGCGCACGTCACACGAGGCGACTTATGCTCAGTAATGGAGAAAATGTTTCTTCAATCACACAGGTGTTTGACACCACGCCTGATTGCACAATTTTATCTCCATCCCGAGCAGAGAAAACAGATGTCCACTCTCCTCCAACACTACAGCATCCAGCGGCACCCACCAGGCATGCACAAAGTCACCCAGTCACCCACGCATTTAAGGGAGGCAGCTGCCAAAGAATTAGTGTCCAAAAATTCAGTAGTGCGACAGACATAAACAAGCATGGCAGATGGTTTTAGGGATGCAAGGAGGGCTGATTGACAGCGCTCTGTCGGCCGGATTAAAGACATTCATTTCATCCTGAACTCAATTATATTTTACAAAGACTGACATCCCCAGTTAATTGCAGCCTTTCCACATGAGAAAATTGTTTGCACTTCTCAATTCCCTGTCCGCGTGAACGCAGCTATGCGTGTACGGTCTCGTCTAATGTAGGAATGTAGGAAATATTGTAAATTGTAAAAGACAGAGGGAAGAAGAAATGGGAAAGTAAAAAAAGTGTCAAAAGGTAGTTAAACACCAGCAAGACTCCAAGTGTGAAGTGTCTGGCTGAGGAGTCTACCCGGGTCTCTCAAGTATGTCTGGATCTTAGCACTGAGACAGTGCAGTTCAGAGACAGATCCGATGTGACAGCATGTGTTATGATTGAAGAGGAGATGAGGAGGGA
>NC_024323.1:5412043-5424833 GCF_000523025.1 Cynoglossus semilaevis | reverse complement strand
CCACCGGTTTCTGCCTAATGAAAATATGTGTGTTGCCCATGGACAGATATGACAGGAGTCTTAGGATGAGCTTGTGCTGAGGAGGCAATGTCAGGGAGGTAATGTCAAGGAAGCCCACAGGCCCCTGGACAGAAATGTCTGCCTACATGTACAATACGTGTCTGCTCCTCTGTGCTTTGGTGCAGTGGATGTGAAGTGAGACGGTGAGGCTGTTATAGCCTGGATTAAGCAGCCATTCCTATCAGCCCGGCTCATGTTTCCAGACATCGTATGGTTGACATGTGTCACCACACACAGTCAGATTACAAGGTCTCTAATCCACCTCGGAGGCTTGTGGGTGAGAGGTTCACGGATGATCTGCTACATCAGAAATAATCCAGCACCTCCCATTTTTTACAGGAGGCACGTGCTGTTGCTCTTCTTAGTGCTAATGCTGCTACATATATGAGTCACCGTGGAATTTTAGATTAGTTTTGTTTTGCCGGGTGACACATGGACAGACAGCTATCATTAGAGACAACGTACTAGATAAAGTCATATCACTGCGTTACCCTTGGGTTGTCCCTGACCGGCGGGGGCCTCTAATCCCGTATCATTGTTTTGAGGTCTTGTTTGTCACAATGGGTATCAGTGACATCACGGGTGTTGACATCTGCTCAGCAGCAAATCACATCAGTGTTTATCTTTGTCTGTGCAATACAGAGTGAAAACATGCCAACGAGACGCCAAGGTAAATAGCTAGACGGGAATTGTTTACTGATAATAATCTAATCAAACTGACGAACAGAGCTTCTCGTTTGTCAATAACACCTTGACTGTGGTGAGATCAAACATTCTCCAGATACAGTGTCACAAACAGCACGCATTTGAATGCATTCGTAGGTTAAGAGGGAAAGATTCAAGTCCAGAGATAAAGCAATGACTCTTCGTGCACATGCTGTGTGTACAGATCTCTTTGGAACAAACCAGTCAGTGACTCCCCCTCAGATGTGCTGCCTTCCTCCAATAACACTTGACACTGATCTTTCATTTGGTCACTGTGACCCTGTTGAGATGCAGTCAAGTCCACATAAGACTGCAGTACAATACTGTGGCTTTGTGAGATCTGCAGAGGGCTCCGTCCAGTTCCTACACACCAGCACAAAAGAAGAACATTCCTATCAAAAAATAGAAAACATATCACTCACACAATGCCTTTTAAAAGCTTATTTGTAGCACTAAACGGATACATCTGACAGGGCTGTCACTACGAATGCCATGCTATGCTACTGTAAGAGGACTAACTTGTAGGGCGTTACATGGGTGGAAACATAAAATATATAAACACAGCCAAGTAGTTGTAAACAAAACTCATTGCCTTTTGCTTGGTTAAAACAACATGACAAATGTAATGCAACTTTAGGAATGTCTCAAAACCAGTTAACATCTGAAATTTAAATAAATATAATGTCCATCCATCCATCCATTTTCATACACTTTTCCGTTACCAGGTCGACGGGGCAGCAGTCGCCACCCAAATCACATTGCTCCATACCAACCCCCCTGAACCTTCCTGCTGGTGGTGAGTCCACTGGAAGGTACCAATCGCCCTAACTGGGATTCGAACTTGCCCAGGAGGTGAACCCTGGGGTTCCACACCAATGACAGAGACATTGCCTCTGGGCCAAAGCGCCACTAAATATAATGTATTTATTTAAATTAAATATAATGTTTTCAGTTATGTAAAGTCTATACTAGTTGATTCAGTGATGAAAGTTTTCTTTTGATTAAAATAGGATAGGAAAATATAGTAAATTAAAAAAAAATACATTTTTATTGCACAGCATTAGTAATGATATTTTATGCATATTTGAAGGCCAAATATTGATTTCCTTCCCTCAATTGGATTTGTTCTGTATCACATGTACAATATGGCTAATAAATAAGTTTATTTTTTATAGTGAAAAAAAATTAACTTAATCAACTAGAAAGTTGTAAGACAGAGTTAGTGGCTTCAAGGCATGAGGACATTTTACCAAACACTGAGACTTCCTGCTGCCACAGAGCCCTCCGCTGTTTAAGACGGACCAAAGACTCTTAGTGTCAGTCCGCTAAAGAGCTGACCTCTTTTTCTCACCTTAGAGAAAAAGAATAATGGCTGACCAGGGCAACATAGGTCCAGCATTAGTTCAACAAACCCCCTATTAGCTGGGGTGCATCAGCGAAGCTCAACCCAGCGAGACCCCTGACTCAGTACCAGGCAAAACAGCCTGCTTGTTAGGCCGGAGCAGCTTCAGGTTAGCCCACAGAGCCGTTGCCATAATGATGTAAACAATACATACAGGTACAATTATGTGAGACGGAATAATTCTGCAAGTCATTGTTTTGTCACTGTATGAGTGTGGGTGGCGCTCTCCATCTGGGAGATTGGAAAGTCACTTAACTGAGCACAGCCACTTATCACCGTGAAAGTAATGGTGAAATTGCTGGAAATTGCATATAAATGGTGTCTATAAAATCCTGACTTGTAACATTCCACTCCAGCTGTTGACCAAGATTTAATTATATTGTCACCTCATACACAGGCGACTTACTTAATGTATTATGTATTTTAAACATATAGTTAGGGGGTAGGGGGGGCTATAACTCGGGCTAGTGATTCGTGATGTTACTAGTACCTTCCTTCATAAATGTGGTTTCCTTAAGTATAGAAATGGATGCTTTACACAAATAGAGATAATAATGCAGTGGTTTTTGCTTTTAATAGTATATAAGGTCTACATATCCACCCTGTCCAAGCTACTTGAACACTTTTTAATGGTGGGATGCATCCCCTGGACGGCAATGTAAAGGTTGGACACCGAGAGACTAGCACCCGCTCAGCTACAGGGCCTGGCCACCAACCTCCCAGATTTTTTTAATGGCACACTAAAATGCAGCGTAAAGACTAAATTGCTACCCTCAATGGGCAACAGATGATGGAATTAAAAAGATTTAGAGCTGTGGGGGGAAATGGCCCGCATGTGTTTGATGCAGGCCTGGGAACGAGGGCAGATAGGAAAGAGGGCAGCAGAGCAAACCAAGGCAGCATCTGGTCCTTGTAGGGACAGCACAGCTCTCCGTGAATTCTCCATAGAGTGGGAAAGGGACTGACTGATAGCTCTTTCTAACACCCACAATGTGCACAGGCTGCCATTCAACTACCACCAACACCTGCTGCACCCATATGGCACGACAACATCAGCCAGCTTCTAAACCAAACTGGAACATGTGAGGCATAAAAGAGTGCCACATACGAAACCTTGACACCACCACACAAAGCCCCTCATTTCAACCCTACTACAACTCTACGTAACCATAGCAACCACTCACCTGTCGTCTCCCAGACAAGAAAAAGCAGACAGGCGGGTCAGAGTGACACATTTTCTCTGACTTACAAACACGGTGTGATGCAGCCCTTCATATTCTCTTCATATCCCAGCAGAGCAAAAGAACTCCCAGTTTATGCGATGACTACTAGATTTGTCATGTTGCCTGTTCACTTGCCTGTCACTTCACTGTCTCACATTCATCAACACATGCAACGATCACCAGCCTGTAGATAGAAGAGCTGCTACTTTTACCAAAAATCAAGCAGAGCAAGATTCTCTGTGACAGGCAAAAACTTTGAATGCTGTTTGGAGTTTTAACACATGGTGAGTAAACATACACAGGTCCTCCTGACATGTTAGTCTATTCATTTTGTCAGAGATTTCACAATCAAAATTAGCCGTCACGCAAAGAGAAAACAATGCATTTCTGCATTTCTTGTAATCGTTTAGCAACAAATAGCGTTAGCATTATTTTTTATCTTGATGGACAACTGCAAAACAACAAAAAAGTTACATCAGTGGTAGCCTTACACTAAGATGGTCATGGGTTCGAGCCCCAGGGGAACTGCATACTTGATGGCTTCTGTTGCAAAAGAGCTGCTGTTATATAACATGTTCTCATTATTATTAATAATATATTTATTGAGGATAGCTTAAGGGGTGATCTTGGGTCGTGCTGCACCTACGCTGACCTCTCCTGGTTTATGCAGGTAGGACCTAGCAGTAAACAGTATGTGTGGTTTAAATTCTGGATTTTTAAAGTTTTAACACCAAACATATAATCAATTACAGTCTTTGGATCAACCGTGACAGCCACAGCACACAGACACACTGTGGATCCACAATAACACATCTAAGAGCCACTGTGACGTCGGGAGAATACTGCTCACAACCCGCCAAAAAAGGGCAATGGTTTTCCTGACCTTGCATTTTCTGAGAGTGAGTGAAATTGTGGCCCTACAGTATAAAGACCTGGTGTGACTGCAGCAGCCTCTCTATTCACCAGAGACAAAGCATGGATCTGTGGTATGATCTGGCTGCCCCGACATCTGAATAGAGGCAGCGACCCAGCAGCGACAGATCCTGTTTGTAGCCTGAGCCTCAGACTGGCTGGACGCTTATACGGTTAGGGAGTTGCTGGTATGTAGTGAATGAAAGGGAGTAGATGTGAAAAATCAAAGCAAACACAACTGGGAGTGACGCTGGCTGCACGCTGCCCTCCTGATACAACCATTCCTGACACATGCCTCCAATACACCCTGAAAAAAAACCTGAAAAATGTTGAAAACCACACTCAGCCACATTATTTACTTTTCCCATACCAACTTTTTTCTTTTATCTCACAGAGGAAAGTTAAAATCTAAGGAAGGGCTGCAAAGACCACACTATGGTTTTAGTGACTGTTGATGAGTTCAGATTGAACCGCTTTATTCTGGGTCGTACGTAGGGTGGGGATGGGTCGCACCATCTTGGCCCTAATTCTCCCGATGGCTTTATCTGACTGTGTATCACAGACACAGCAACTTACCCTGAGAGAAAACCACAGCCACAACTAATAGCTGGCAGAGAGAATCTCTTACACTAACAAGCTTTTCACTTGGGGATGCAATCAACTCCGCGGTTTTCTCTTCGAGCTAATTAGGAATGGACCAGAAACAGAAAGAGCGACTATCCATCCAGCCTGTTTTTACCCCCTTTACATCAGGGTCTTCTGTCATGTCTGTTCATTTTTCTCCTCTCTGTGTCTCACTCTCCATTCAACCGTTGCTCATTGTGTTTCCTTTCAGTCACACGTTCATTCACTCTGCATCTTTATTCATCCCACCGTCCTCAATTCCACTGCCCTCGTGGCCGTCACTGCCACTGTGTCCAGCCCAAGGCCGCTACCGCCTCTTAATCCCATTAGACCAAACGCAATCAATTACCCAGCCAGCCATAAGGATCTGAGAGCGTTAAAAGGTTAGCTCCGGAGATTTAAAGGCATTGATGACTATGACAGGAATACACTCCTCACTCCCCTCCCTTAAACACCCCCCGCTTACCCATGTGTTAGTATCTATGTATTACGTGTGCCTGTGTGTCAGCACATGTTCATCAACATGACACTTTGGCACCAAGTTGAGCCTCCATGCATGGCTTGCAGATCTTTAATCATGTCCCTGCAAGTCCCTGCAAATTACTGCCTTGTGATAGTAATCGATAAAGTGATAAACACAGGCAGGCATTGCAGCTGCTGGGGTGAAGAAATACCCCTGTAGCCACCGGTTGTGCCCCCCCCACCGCTACCACCATAATCAGATCTCCTTCTTCCAAGAGTAATGGAAAAACTAGAAGTGAAGAATCTCTTCTTCTAATAGGAAATGCACCGTGTGGGGGTGGAACAGCGAACCCACTGTATACACAAGAACCTTGTCTCCAAAGGACAAAGGACTACTATAGCTACTATAAGTTTTATTGTAAATGTTTACAACATGTAATAACAGGCTAGATACTTTATCAAGGAACAGATCATCAACATGTCAAAATGTTCAGACTGGTTCATTATCATTAAAAAAAATAAACCGTTAAGACACATCTCTCCGACATCTTCAACTGTTTCATCAGTTTGTCTTCAACACGTTTGAACTGAGTTATGTATTACACGTTTTTATATAGTTCCAAATATTTATTTTTCTTTCCCAAAATTGGAAGAACATTTTCAGGAAGTCGACGCCAGTCAGTTGACGAAGCAAAGACGCAGGTTGTGACTAGCGATGGAAGTATTGATTCTGTGGTATCGATATAGCATCACTAGTTGGACCTGGTGCAAAATACATTACCCAGAATCCTACAGAGAAAAGATAATCTACTGGGGGAAAAAACCCAATGTGAAAGTAACTTTTATAGAACGACTAATAATCATCAGTGATCTAATCTCCACAGAATGAACTGTGATTTAATTGCCTGACGGAGTTGTTGACAGTGAATCATGAAGTTCATAATCAGACAACGGAGAGCAACTGTTGAACAGCTCCGGTCCTTGAACGCACACCCTTCTCTTGTCAACAGCTATCAGCATTCTAAAATGCTGAATGATAACTACGGAAATTAACTGCGACCCAGAGGTGAAGGTGTCTCCCAACAGTCAATGGGAGACATACAGTGTGTTTCTGAACACAGAGAATTAAATTTACCAGTTAAACTCTTAAAGGTCTTTTCTCTGCTGTAGACAAATAAAGGTCAAAGTGCACTGAGTGAGCGGGTTTATTTTTCGTTTCACATCAGGAAGTGGACGGACTTTGCTGGAAATGCAGGCTGTGCAGTTTATTGACATTTAGAGATGTGGAGACACATGTGCAGGTCAATCAATCCACGGAGATCAGGGAGACAGACTGATATTATCTTTTTGTAATCTGGGGACTTGTCAGAACCACCCATCCGACACCACCTCCACCTTTTCCCTCCTCTCCCTGCCTCTGTGCTGCTCCATTCATCGCTTGATCTAATTCTCTCACTCCCTCCCTTTCATCTTCACACACACACACACACACACACACACACACTGCTCTTCCACACACTCCCTTCTTTCTGACTCTTTCTTTTCAGGCAAGAAAATTAAACATGATCATTCCTCTTCAAAGGCGTGACTATTAGGGCACATAATGAATATTCAGTTCATCTAGCTGAGGGAGGAAAAGTTATGAGAAGCAGCAAGAAGTGACAGCAAGGAGAGAGAAAAAATCCTAAACTCTCATTAATGCAACAGACGTATCCTATCAACTGTACAGGCTTTACATCCAAATATTAATTATTATAAATATATTTCACCAGCTTGAATGAATAGCCCTGTGACATTTTACAAAAAAGAAGCCTGTAGATCTACCCCATCAGGGTCCAATATATCATTCATGGATCATTAATATTTCGGCTGATGAATCATTGATAACGAGTCTTTTATGAAATACTTCCTCCAATCTAATGTCCCTGACGCGACCTCTGCTGGAAAATCACTTGGCTCAGACTTGAAAGGCCTCGGATCACTTGTGGCTCTAACTTTAACTCCGCTCATGAGGACTTGTCAGGGTGAATTCCAGATGCATCTACAGACCACCTCCTCCGGTGGGATTCAAATGTGTTTCCTCATGCAGACACGATAGCCACTTTCCAATTTCAACTTCATCTTAAACCACCTATTTCTGCTGCGGCGGCGGTGATTGAAATATGAAACCCTGCATATATACGGGCCATTACAGCAAATACAGGGCCACAGCTGCTGTCTGTCTGCCGTGGACCGTAAGTGAGAGGGGAAGAAACAACAGGAACACATCTCTGTTTTATTTATTATTCAATAATGTTGAATGTCCTCGTGACCCACGGTGGCAGCTCCCACCAAACTGGCCTCATTTGAAAATGGCAGCTCTGATGATTTCGGAGGAAATCAAACTGGATCTCTGGGGCTCACCGTTACAAGAGTTCAAAATCTGACTGATACTCCCTCTGGAGTAAATTCTGTTTCTGTTGACAGAACAGGTATTCCCCACCGATGGCAGAGCCAAGAGCTCGCAGCCAGGACATGTGTGACATCACTGTGAAAAATACACAAAACAATAAATGAGCCATGCCAAGTCTTCATCCAAGAAAGTGATGAGCACTTTTATGAAATTGGTCCTGCGTTTGCTTTTTCCTTCACTCTCCATTCTTCCCCTCATCCCTGGAAAACAACATTTCTTTTTTCAGGGGCAAAATACTTTTTGCTTTTATCTGTCTTTTATGCCACTCCAATTTCCAACAGAGCAATTTGATGTGAAGGTACTTGAAAGCTAATTTCAGTTGGTGAGGAAATTGTATAAAGTAGCTTTTGTGCAAGTGCAAAATAAATGAATTGAGTAGCACCGCACATTGCACAAACAGGAGAAAGAGGTGAGGGCTAGTGCATGTAACACAGTGTTGTCTGCAGCTCTCAAGGTTGCTTCAGCTGATAATTAGTTCAGTTTGATGGCTCTCATCCATGGCTGCAGTCTAACCCAGTTAAGTCAGCTGCTCAATGAGTTTCCTCAGTGCCTTAAAGAGTGAACTGTGACGCCACAGGAAACTGGCTCAAGGTTAGCACTTTGGTGTCAGTCACGCCCAGTGTCCAGCACTCACAGTCTCCAATGCCCCCCAAGTGACCACAGAGGGAACACTCATCAAGGTTACGTCTGTCAGAGCCAATGTGTTGCCCACTCATCTCAATCACAGTCCTTCACAAGTCAGGGAGGGACCGGCTCTGCCTTTGCTTTAAACTTGGAGAAAATAAACACATTACCTTTCAAGGATAATGATGTAAACGGAGGGAAACAGACATGCTGGCTCACTTCAACTCAACCACCTAAAAGTAGCAACATTGTGGTTTATTAAAAAACCTCCCAATCAAAATAACACCTTTAATTAATCCATTAAAATTGCCGCCCACTGACTCAGGCAGACGAACACATTTCCATTTATTTGTTTGGCACTGCTCTTATCTGTTTCACACAGAAAAAACACATTTGGTATTAATTTGAGCAGTAATTGTGATTCTGTTTTGTGGGATGCTTTTTTAAGTAAAAGCATTTAATGATCAAAACAACAAAGATCAAAAACATCTTCGAAGAAACAAGCCGGTGTAAGATGAACTGCGTGTGTAGTAGTGTGTGGGGGGAGGGGGGTCAATAAAGACCTGGATTTTTTAAGCTAACCTCTAACCTCTAACTCTCTGACTGCCTGATAACTAACAATTATTGGTGACGTTAATCAGGGAGCTCCCACAATCATGTGTGTTTGGATCCAGCGACTCTGCTCCCATAGCAACAGAGGTGAGGTCGGAATAAATTGTTTTCATGTAATTCATTTGATCCAAAAAGCAAACCCCACCCCACATGTTTAAAACACAGATATAAAATGAACCTAAATTTGATACAGTATGATATATTATGATACAATATTTTTATACAAAAACTAATGTACTGTTCATTGCAAAACACAACACATAATTAGCAATAACAATATATATATATATACATACATATATGTATATATATATACATATATATGTATATATAAATACGTATTACATATTTCTACTGGATGATATACAAACTATTATCATTATTCTAACGCTGATGTCCATGGTAATCTGTTTAATCAGAATGGTTGGTCACTTTTGAATGACTTTTTACCATCAGACAGTACATCTGCAGCTGGCCCCTCTTGGCCAGGAGGGGTACTACAGCCCAAACAGCATTTTTAATCAGTCTCAAAAATTGAGTCAAAGACAGGAGAGGAGTTTTTATATAGAGTTTTTACCTTGAACAGAGCCCATGTTTTAGAAACGACACATCCTTATAAGTCTTTAAGCACTGATCTACAGATTTGGGGAACTTAAAGATTGTCACGTAATATCACACAGTTGATGCAAAAAGTAAAATCCAAGCAGCCGGCTGTAGGAGAACTGGAGCACATGGGGAGTCGGAGACAAGAGTGAGACAGAAATGATACAAATAGAAGTAGAAAGAAAGACATTTTCACATGGTCTTCTGGATGATGGTGTAAGATTTTTTTTTAACTTCAATTCAGACTTCAATTCTCCCAATGGACAACTCAGAACCATGCAATATTCTGAGAATGTTACCGACATCCTCACTCCAACATGGATTAGAAGGATAAAATGACTGAAATGAGTCAGAAATATGACAGACGTGAATACTAGCACATTCAGTGTAGAACATACTGGACGTGGCGTGTGATGGTCTAATATAAAGAATAGAAAGGATGTAAGAGTAAAAAACAGGTGTTAACAGTGTCAAGGTGAGTCGGTTCAAAAGCAAAAACAGTTTCATTTGAAAACTAATCAGGGAATTGGTTAGGAAGCGAAGGTGAAGTATTGGCTTCTACTCTTTGTATATTATGGAAAAGTACTTCATGTTTACACAGTATTTCAGGATCTGGATACCTGTAATAGGTATTTTAAATGGCTATGATTAATGCATGTATTCACATTCCTTAAGTCAGTGTAAAAGAATTCACTGTTATTGACAGTCAATTTCAGAAGCCCATTTCCAGTAAATAGACCATGGAGCCAATATGAATATGTTGCTGTGAAAGAATTTCTCCTTCAAAACACCAATACGCCGAACATTTTGGAAAATTATTAACGATATAATTTAAAATCAAAAATAACCGTCTCACACCAATGTTGCAATTAGCCCCGAGATGGATTCATGATTATTTTTGGACATCCTGCAAAGTACACACAAGCTTTTGATTAATCAGAGCATTAGCGTCCGCGTCGTTGTCCAGATCCCGATTAAACAATTTCATCCGACGACAGGATTGTCAGTCTGAGACGCCGCAGGCTCTGCCGGAGTCACAAATGTGTTTGTGTTCACAAAGCTTGTTTATCTGATCCCGGCAACATTCTCCATCTCCAGGGGCATTTTGCCCCCCCCCCCACAACCACCAACACATCAGCCATGCCCATCCAATGCGGCTGTCACTCCCAATTTGCACCGAGAGGAGGGCCCGCGCCTATTTTTATAAACGTATTCATATTCATTAGTCCTGAGTGTCATTCATAGCAGCACTTCTTTAATGTGGTGCGTAAGTGTCAAAGGCTGGAGGAGCCTGACTCCTCTCATCTCACAAATTAATAACACAGGCAATCACTGCAAAGGTGCCTACCATCAGACAACAATGGCTTCTGATTTCCATTGACTGTGCGTGCACGCTTCCTCTTCCACAACAGTTACACGAACACACACACAAAAAGAAAAAAACACACTCATCAGTGGACTCCCCTCACGGGGAATCTTGACGAAAATGTCATTGTACCAGCCTTTGAAATAAGGAATCATTCATTTAAGTGAGAATTAATTACAACCTTTTTGTCCCATGACCCAGCACAACATTCTGCCTCATAACATCTCAGTGGCAGACCGGTAATTGTGCAGAATAACTGGTGTGAACGACAGCCGCTAATGAGAGCAATTAGGCATCTGACTCACATGAGATTTAACTTCACCAACAGACAGCACGCAGCGTCTCGATTGCCTGGTATGTGTCACAAAATGCATATGATTAATTCACTCTACAAGGTCAATCAGAGCTCGAGAGTCCAGATTTTTTTTTTCAGTTCACATGTGAAGTTCCTGTTTGAATAGCCAAACAACAAGAGGAATGTATTTGGGGTGGGGTTCACTGTGGGAGCAACTGTGATTTGGGCTTCACATTGCATCCACAGATACATAGGGCCTTAAGGTGCCTGTTTGACATGAGACATCTTCTGATTGGTTGCTACACTAACATCATACTATACTTAGCTATACCATATATAGAGGCTCATCTCCGTAGTGTTTTTATTTAATAATTCTACATATATATTCAGAAAGTAATAAACAGAGGATCTCATTTTCAAAAAGCAAGTGCTCCTTTATTAGAAAATATTTGACTTGACTTCTATTGACAGAGTCACACTGAGTCTTCATCATAAACACTCCTGCTCTTGGTCTGAGTGCAGACAACATCTGGGTCCTTACAACAGTATTACTTGTTGTACACTACAAAAGTATCTTTGATAAAAAAAATAAATAAATAATTTAAAAAAAAAAACTCGGTGAGACACAATAAGACTCCCCTCAGTCAAAACTGGTCAAGCTCATGGAATAAAATCTCATTGTTTGGTTCATTTGGATAAAACAAGTTTCTGAACTCGACATATGCCAAAACAACATTATGCGCTACAGCGTTCCAGCTGAATTGGTTTGTGTTTAAGATGGCAAAAATAAAATGAAAGTCAAAAGATGAAAGTGCCTTATATTCCACCCAGACAACAGGAAAAAGGCAGAGAGAACGGGTGTAGGGGGTCATTCCTCCTAATTTGTATCTTTGTTCGTCTTGTCAGGTCTTGTTTTGACTCTGTTCTCAATTTAAACCAGTTTAAACCATGAAAGTCTGCCATTAACAGACTCTTTAACGCAGGCGTTCAGGAAACGTGCTGCCATTAAACACTTGTATCAGAGACGATAGCGAGCTTTGATGACATTCTGCCAGGATTGACTGGTCTCACCGAGCCACGTGGTCAAAATGATAGAAACAATGAAGCAGGAAGGAGGAAACAGTTTGGATTGAAAGTGTTCACGCCTCCAAACAGAACCACAGCGAAGGGACAAAAACCTCCAGAGTTCAGTTCAGTCGGACTACACACCAGTGTGAACGTCAACTTTCTGTGTCTGACATAAAAACACAACTATGGTTTTTTATTGAATTATTGAGGCCATTTGAATGTGATTGTTTCTCCATATTCTGCCCAGTCACTCTGTCACGCATCATTGTTCCTACCAAAGTAATGAAAGTGGGCTGCTTTTTTCAGACTGGCCATGATTTTTTCATGGCCATTGTTTCTGCTCCACCCCACCCCATTTTAAATCAAGAACACTGTGTTAACT
>NC_024323.1:5381536-5412007 GCF_000523025.1 Cynoglossus semilaevis | reverse complement strand
ACGTCCCTTTCGACAGCATTAATAAAACAAGCTTTCAGTGATGCAGAGTGCGACGGGCAGCGTTTTGATTAAAGCTTTTAAACGCCGCCCCACTTGTGCTAGCCGTGCATTTGGCGTTTGTAAAAAGCCTGCTACTCTATAGGTTTTTCGTTGTCTTTGGCCATTGTCGCTTTCTTTCACTAATGGTAAAAAGAGGGTTCTGTCCACTCTCACCCACAGTTTCAGCATCAAGAACACGGCCCCGCAGATGAAGACAAAGGAGGCCAGGCTGAGTTGCAGCACTGATGTGATATTGTCCACATCTAACAGCTTCACTTCTTACTTTATTTCTGCACCGCGTCTTTATTATACCTCTTTCCCCAAGTAGCCCACAGATACATTTTCTATTTCAGCGTTTCTTTTCTCTGTGAAGTCTTTGAAAGACACTGGATCAAGATAACAAGCACTCAAAAAAAGATTGCTGTTTTTTTTGGGTTTTTTTTTCACAACTCCTACTGCATAATTTAATGACGCAATCCCTTGAGTCATTACAGAGATTGAAAAAAAATGGGCTTTTAATTGAATTTTATTAAATTAAACCTCAGCCGGAGCAACCTCATTGAATTGATAAAATCCCACCGACTCTACCAATCCCGTCGTCCCCACAGGCAGAGAACGTCCAGGATTGCTACAAGAGGATATCCGTTCAAACGTTCCCTTTCACAGAACAAGGAAATTACCACTTAAATGCCCCTACACCCGTGCAAATTAAAATAGCTCGACCAGCAAAATGGGAAAGTTCTGAAGACAATGGCTCTAAGTAAATCATTAGTGCTTTAGCCGCAACAGCAGTCAGAGCAACAGCAGTCAGAGCAACAGCAGTCAGAGCAACAGCAGCCATCATGTGTCCATATGCACATTCTTAATGCTCAGAGAGAAAGAAAAAAAAACAACCATCCACCCCTGCCTTTGTTGCTCCAATAATGCCATCATTTAAGTCAAGCGTGGAAAATCAGTTTTGAACCGTCATATGTTCGTCACATGTGATGTAGATCCGACTTGGCTTGGTTCTCTTGAGTAAAGCTGTCTGTCAGGCAGGAGTGTGTTCACATCTACGCTGCAGCTCCACTGTGCTTTGTCAGAAGTCCTCCTGATCAGTACAGTACACGAACCCAAAGGGAAATGCTTGGGGTTGTGAGTTTAGCTACATCTGTCTGGCTCTGAAACAGGAAGAGACATTGACCAAGGCAACTGTGACATGGCAGTCCCCTGCAGAATTAAACAGGCCGCGTCTCAGGCCCCAGTGACAGGGAATCTCACTCAGATCAGAACGGACAGCGATGATCGCATGAGACGGGTGCATCCACTTCCATGAGACATGACTTGGTTGTTTTGGGCAAGAACAAGAAAAGAAGAGAATTCACCTCCACAACCCTTAATGAATCCATCAATATTTAATTCAACAAAACAAAAATTGCAAAAATAGGCTCATAGGCATATATACAGTATATATCTAAAACAGTCAAGCCATTTTTTTGGCTCCTACAGTTTGTGTCTCTCAGCACAGCAGTGAAAAAGGTTGTAATTGTTTAAAAAGCTGGTGGTGGAAGAAGGGGACGGTTACTGTTTGGGCTCCAACTGGACATACTAATCCCTTTGATCCCCCCATTTTGCTGTCAGCTGTTTCCTAGCTACCGTCAAAGCTGCACAGAGTTTAGGATTTATGCTGCTGTACACTACAGCAGTCTCTATCAAACAGATACAGCTCGCTCCTTTCTTTCTTCCACTCATCAATACCCTGTCAAGCCAGCAGCACTCCCGGCTTCCGGTGCCACCTCCAAAAAAAGAAGAAAAAATAAAAAACAGCAATGCTTCTTTCTTTTTTATATTCCCCTGTGTCTGACGCTTCACTGCGGTTGGCAGTGAGTGGAACATGGCAGAGAAACTTTTTTAAATTGGAAATTATGACGCAAACTGAAAAAAGAAAAAAAATAGAATTTTTTTTTCTCTTTTTTTTGCCTATTCACATGAGGAGGCGCGGCTCTGCCCCACTTTCATGAGCTAAGGCAAAAACAGCGATCAAACACTGGTGTGGGCTTCTGGGAAAGCTCCATTTAGTGAAGATGACACAATTTTGAATTTGTGTGTGAGCACATGTCTGTGTGAGTGTTTGGGTTTTATCTGGGGGTGTGAGTGTTTATAAAGTATGTATGTTTATGAGGATGTGAATGTGATGTCTGGGTGTACCAACAAACTTTAATTATAGTTGCACAACAGTCCAGAAACTTAAAGTAAGATAACAAGTACTGGTTTCTGAAACTACTGTAAAAGAGGGAACCGATGAATGGATATCGTCACGATAAAAGAAAATTACCACCGTCATCCCAGAGTAATTCAGTCATTCAGTACGACTCAAACATTTGTATTTTAATGGCAATGGAAATGTGGCTCTTCATGACTTGAGTCATTCTGTGCTGCCATTATGCAGTGCTTTTCAAAGTGTGGCGCGTGACCCAATGGTGGGGACCTCAGACGCTGAACGTTTTTGTTTCTCTTTTAGAACTTTGTGTTGTTTGAAGTTGATTGATTGATTGATTTTAGTGTTGGGTCAATAAATCTGAAATGTACGAAGTTTGTTGGGGCAACAGGGACAGGTGGGGGTTGAAAATCTGCACTTGTTCAAAGTGTGAATTGGCCAAAAAACACTGCCGTGTTCTATGTTAAAAAGTAATAAAATGCACAAAGCATTGTTCCCAAGGGCCACACGGTGGCAGAATTGTGTAGCAGGGGGTGTACTGGAGCCAATCCCAGACAAAGGTGGGCTACATCCTGGACTGTTATATATCCATAGAACCTCTACCAGGCAGAAGATTTTTTTTTTTTTTCATAGAACTTCTACCAGGCAGAAGATTTTTTTTTGTGCCAGTTGGAGCCAAAGTGAATAAACAACTGTGTTCATTAAAACGTTATTTAACCTGGATTTGAATAACGGAAACACATACATTTAAAAAAAAAAAAGCAATCACATCTGTGTGAAAAACTTTGCTCGACAATATCGACAAGGATTCAGTTTAAAATTAAGACAATCTTACAAATCTCTATTGTCACCTGACCCTGTTATACCTGTCAGAACCAGTTGCTCTCAGAGGTGCAATGCACCACAGATTTCCCCTTAACCTCGGAGGAGCTCTCCCGAAGTGATCTTAAATCACTCCTGGCAGAAACACATGGCAGACTTGATTTACGTATTGGTGGATTCATGCTTCATTGTCAAGCACTGGCTCTCACAGCCCTGAGCCTATTAATCCTGTAAGGATGTAGATGCAGAGTGAATACCACAAGTTTTTCAATTTGTTGATCTCAATAGGAGCTGCTGGGCTTTATTGATTTTTTTTTTTTGTATCTACCCTACACTTGCCTAGTTTGTATCATTAAAGCGGTGGAAATCACAGACCACCCCTAGTTTTTCTGGAACCTTTGTTCGTGACACAGAGGCTGGTAAAAGACCAAGGAATTGGTTTGTAAAGTGGTTGTCAAATGGTTAAGATGTTGAATCTGATTAACCAAAGGGAAACTGTGAAATAATCACAATTAATTAATCAAGATTCCTAGATCAGCATTTTTCTTCTGTACATTGCTGGAAAGATAAATTACAGCAGGGTAGATTTTGTTTTTTGTGACAAAAACATCATTCTTAAATTATGGCAATATGCATAAGAAAAAGCAAATTCTTTTTTTGAGACTGTATGAGGCTGTTGTCCTCAAACACGGTAACTGCTCCACAGTGCCATACAATCATTTAACAGTTAGATGAATTAAACAAATTAAACATATTAATTAATGCGTTCATTTTGACAGCTCTAGTTTGTACTACTGCGTAGATTCCTTGCTGTGACAAAGCGAATTACTGTGTAAACAAGTCTTTTGAATTTTATTTATCTTGTCTCCACCTTAACATTTTCTTTTATTATTCTTTTCATATTGTTCTCTATTGAACACATTGTGTGTTACCTCATTGTTCATTTATGAGGTGTTTTCTCCGTCCTTGTTATTTCTGTTCTCCACTCTGCAGGGATCATTGTCTGTGATGCTTTTATTCCGTGGAGCACTTTAAGTCGTGTTGCTTGTACACAAAAGTATTCGTTTCAAATTATAGCTGATTGACGGGTTGATGGACGACAACGAGCATCTTAAACAGATCACCTAAAGCGTGAGGCAGTGCCTTTAACTCCCATTAACTTTAAATGTCTCTATTTGTTCACATAGACTGTGACTCCATCCATCGCCTCCGTCGCCTGTCTCCATTGTTTTCTGCTTTTTTTTTTCTTTCCACCTACACTAACGTGTGAGTCAATTATGACTGTTAATCTTCCAGGATCCTGTCAGACACAGTACAGATGATTGCTCACAGAACGAGTGTAAAACTCTTCAGCAACTTTTTACAAAAGATTCCTCCTGTGGTAACGCGATGCATTTTTCTTTTCATACTTCATAACTCACCTGTGCTAGTGCGGATGGATGTTTGACAAGAATTCCATCAACATATTTCTGTCTGCACACTTTAAGCCGCTTACATTAACGTCCTTTTTTTTTTTAGCTCCTTATCTGCCTGCTGCTAGCACGCAGTGTATTGTTACTCAGTAACAGGAGACTCAATAGAGGCTGTTTGGCTAATTAGCTCATGGATGCCTTCATTGTGCTGGTCTGTACAACAGCATTGACCTTTGTTATCAAAGTAAGCCAGGTGTAATATCATAGAATGTAGCAGTTCGTACAAGTGACTTGGATTTGAATCGTTGTATCCTAAAACCACATGGAATACAGACAAAACCTGATACTACTACTTATATTTAGCCAGTATTTTCACACATCTTTTACTGATTAACCCAACACTTGCCAGTTTCTGTCCTGATCATCAGTCCGCCATCAGTAGCTACACCACAATTCACACCTGTGGACAATTTGGACGCAGCAGTTGATCTTATGCTGCTGGATTAAAGTGCTATCCAGCCAACACAATAAGTGTTATAAATAATCACAATAAGGTAAAAAAATATATATATATCATTTCATTTTCCTCAAGACTTGATTCAGCTTTTTCTTTTATAGCGTTAAACATTGGAAGGCATATCCAAAGTCCGGCCCCAGGGCTTCTTGGACAGGAGTTATGTGGCGTGTGACCTTAGCATAAATTTAAAATTTGAAGGCCTGCCAACACGGTGAGAACCTTTTTCAAAAGAAAGTTCTTTGCTCTTGGGACCGAGTTTTCAGGTGAATTTGACCAGCTTTTCCTCAAGTCATGATGGCTAACTGTGCTACATGTTTGGTTATTGTTTGCTATACTGTTTATATTTGGTTGATTCTTTTTTGTCAGTTTTACTTCCAGTTAGCCTTAGCTAAAGTGATTTACAAATAAGAAAAAGCTCAACATTTTCCAGATGTACAGTAACGTAGTAATTCAGTCTTGCTAATTGTTTGCTTCTGTTAGCCACTTCACACAGAACCACATTTGTAAATTGTTTTTGATATAGTTTGAAGTGTTGAATCCTGGGTATTCAGATCTTGGTGTTTCCAATTTGTCAACATTAGCAACAAAACAATAGGATTCTCCACTCTGTAAAAATTATTTTTATAGTCAGAAATATCACAGACGGAGCAGTTGGCCCCTTAGATATTTCCAGGGGATCAAATGTGTCCCATTTTTTGAAAGTTGGACACATCTGGACAAAGGCCCTGTCTGTTTTTGAACGCTGCCGTATGCTCTCGTTCCCACACCTCAAGCGTTTTAATGGCTGGTGTTGAGGGGCGGTTAAAGGGATTCCAGATGCAGCATGAACCACAGATACAGTGCGCGCTGTCATCTTTCATCACCGTCACACGTTTGAGCTGACACTGATGTTGTTAGCGGCAAGGACACTGATCAGAGATATGTGTGCACTGAAGTTGCTGCCACTCTGCTATGCACACAAGAAAGAAACTCCTTATCAACAAAGGGAAGAGGATTCGAAGGATTTATCGGAGGTAAATGTCTGATGGTTTTACATGCTCGACGACGATCCCCAGAATCTAGACTTCATGCTGTTTTGTTTACAGTGAAGGTGAAGAGCTGTCAAAGCATGGCTGGAGCTCGGAGAGCTGGGTTTTTTTTTCTGTTTAAATAGAAATAAGGCAGGTGTTGGCAAACGAAAGACGATATCAGACAGGATATGGAATCACATGTGGTCAAGGGGCAATAGGAAGGGGAATCAGCTTTGGTCATAATCAATAATCAACCCAAGACATTGTGATGCAGCTTGGAGGAATCCTGCCAGCCCGCTGAGTTGGACTGGTAGGCCACCTGCCAATCTGAGTCTGAGCAGAGCAGAGCAGCAAACTCAGCCACGCAGATGGAGAGCGCCTTTCCAGACATGACCCTGCCAGTGGACAGGAAGTGTTGCCACGGACTGTGTCTCTGCTCAGCCAGGCCTGCCAAACTGCTGACCCCTGACACCAATCCCACCGATGATGTCAATGAAAAAAAAAAAACTTTCTTTAAATAGCAAGGTGAAATCGGCAACACGAGCTGGTCCTCATCAGACCAACGAAGGGCTTCTGATTGAACAGACGTATGACATACAGAATGTAACAGCTGCATGATCCTGAGGGATGTTGGTCATCGAAGCTGCCTGAATATTTTGAATGTGCTGCTTTTAACACCGTGCTGCTCTCCTGCTCGTCATAATTATTACTTATATGTATTTCCACTGGAATTTATCCATCATTTCAGGTCACGCCTGGTCACACCAATTGTAGAGTTCATGTTTTACTAAGTAATAGATTAATAGAGTGAATATTTGTCTTACAGACAGGAAAAGTGCAGAAGCAGACAAGTGTTTCTCCCTCCTCGTCACACTTTTGCTTCTCTTTTTGCTCTGTTTTCCATGCATACACAGTCTTTACATTCTCAAACATTCTCTGACCTCAAAGACTATTGTCACGCCCCCTCATGCTGACACATACACAGCTGTTCCTTCAAATCTCAGGTTTTACTTAAAACACTATTTTTCCTGATTTTTCTCACCGAACAAAAGAAAAGAATATAAGAAATCAGTGCAAGTTACTCATTGTGGAACAAAAAAAGAAAATATTGAGTATAAAATCAATTTTCTTCTGCAATAGTGCCACGCCCCCCCCCCCCCCCCCCCCCCCCCCCCACACACACCCACACTTTGAGAACCATCGCATTAGATGATGTATTTGTAGCTTTAACAAATCAATTTTTAAGTTAATTTAACTATGGAAGACCAGGATTTTGGTTTAATCAGATCAAACATGTTGAAGATTTAAAGAACGATTTCTGAAAAATATTTTTTTCTTTTTCATTCAGCTTAATGTATCTTGGTGTTTTTACCGTGGTGTCCCAGCAGTGACTACTGCGAATAGTCCAAAGAACACGGAAAAGTTCTGTGGCGTTGGTTTGAGGTCACCAGAAGAAACGCAGCGCAAGGTCAAGATGTGAATTAATTCAAATAAATGTACAAAGAAAAATGGATTTGTTCCACCAGTTTTTTTTTAGCAGAGCTGTTTTTGCCTCTTTTGCCATTTATCCACAACACAAGAATACACTCCTCAGTCCCCAGGAGGGGCACGCTGAGCAGAGCTGAGATTCAGTGCACACATTATGCTGCAAAGAGCATTGTTTCCTGCCACCGTTTTCGGTGAGTTGCCTTTGTGCTGTTTAAATGTTTACATGGAACAGCTTGGGGGCTTGAAGACAGATATGGTCCAAGAATTCTTCTTCAGTACAATCCGTCTATTCCCAGGACAACAATGGTGGTGCAGTTGATGCTTTGATAAAGCGGTATGAACAACATCTCTCCTTCCTGGCGCTAACAATATTAAACAAATTAAACAAATAGTGTCACTTGGCCTCGCTGTGCCTTTTCTACATCCAAGGTCATTTCTGTCTTTCAGTCCCAGCTCAGGGCCTGGTTTGAGACATTTTTATTTTATGATAACTGAAGAGGTGCCTGGCGGTCCTGTGTCAGATTGATTAGACTTTCAGCCAGGGGATTTAATATGTGAAGAATTTGTCTGCTTCCCCCTGCAGTGCTTCTCCCCTCAGTTTCATCAGTAAACAAGGAGATGCAGAAACAAAACCACTCTCAGCTGTGTGATTAAAATTGGCCCCAAAGAAGGACTTTTCGTCAACGCTGCTGTTAGTTAAAAAAAAAAAAAAACTAATTTGAAAAGCCTATACTTTTCCCTGAACTGTCTTTCTCAGCCAGTTTGACACAAAAAAAAGACGCAGTCTGTGTGGAAATCAGTCTGCTGCGCATGATTCGCTGAGGTGAAGAATTTGCCTCACTCCGCAAGTTGCATCATACCTTTTATTCTCAAGTACTTTGCTCTAGCGCAGGATGGAAGAGCGAAGTCCTGCAGAGTAAATAACAGTTTCAGTCAGCTTCCCAAACATGGCAACTTGACAGACACATGGCCCGCGATGGGACTCTGGACGCCATGTAAATGGCCATTACCATAGCCCCATGGGCAAATGCCAATTACTGGGCAACGGGTAAATGCCAAAACTCTGTGGTACAACTTAATTTGATTACATTTCCATCATGAAGTATAAACACAGTTTTGCTGCTTGAATGAGACAATTACAGGCCTCCCGAAGCTAAAGAACATCGACAGCACAGCAGCGGACTGTTCCTCAACAATGTACGTCGTTATCGTTTGTCACACAGCAACATGTTTGAGTGACTTGGATTTTCTTTAAAAAAAAAACACCTTTAACTGTCTGTTCACTTGTAGTGTGGACAAGAGCCGTTAGCTTTCCATGTTTTAGTTCATTAATTTGACAAATAGTTCCTAAACTATGACTTTGCTAGTCCTGAGAAAGAGTAGCAGAACTTTAGTGTACTTCTGTTTTGTTTTTCAAGGAGGTTACTTCTAAATACTCTTAAAATATTTGGTCTACTATTATTTGTCTTCAGCTTTTGTCACATTTCTAGATAAGATGGGTCTCATCCTTGGATAATCGCAATTGATTTTTTTTTTCTCCTAACCTAACCTTGAGCCTATTCCCATAATTTATCATTTCAATTTGTTGATCCGACAATTTCTATTTCCACGGCCTCGAGGTAGTTTGAAAATATTACCTAGTAATGTAATGTAGTGAAGGGGTTTCTTCACTCTCCAGTTGTTCCCAAAGGGCCTGACACCAAGGAAAAAAAGATTCCGACACACAGAGGAAAAAGTCCAAGGACTGTAGTTAAATAACTAAGTGGGCAAATAATGATCTAATATCAAGTCTGCAGCTCCTTCTCCCATCACTGATATATTTGTTTATTAGCAGTATCACCTTTTGGCTCAAGGTTGGTCTCTTACTTTGCAAAATAACAGGAAATGTGTTCCTTCTCCCTGAGGAACAAGAAAAAAACCCCACCATATTCTTCTTGGACTTCAGCGTTGAAAATTTCAGAGCCAGTTAGTCATCATAGCAGAACTGCTCTGGTTAACTCTAGTTGTACCGAGGTCGACATGGTCGACATGCAACCTACTGTTTTCAAAAATCACAACAACAAATTCTCTGCCTTCACCTTAAACATATATTTATCCTCCTCCTCCATTGAACGTTTACGTCATCAAAGTGGAACTGATGTAAAAATTGTCCTGGAGATCAGGGCATGTTGGCAAATAAAATGTAAGTAATGCACAAATCAAACACGCAGCGGCAGTTGACAGAGCCAATCAGCATCAGGGAACTGATTTCTTGTCAAATTTCTACTTGACTCCCGTGACACGAGGTGGTGACACTGAAGCTGGGGCAGCAGAGGCTGTCCAATCGCCGGCAAAAGGATCAATATGAATGGCATTGATTGCAATATCTTCTAAACTGACACACTGCTAACACGTGTAGCATCCATCTTTAGCTGTCCCAACACAGCTTGTGATGTCATGTCTTGAGGGCATACGGATCACAGTCTGCAAATCTGCATGCAGGTGCGTTAAAACTCAGACGTGATAAAAAAAAAATGGATCTCAACCAAAACTCCTAATTGAGCCACGAAATCTGCAGTTTGATCGTAGCTGAACTTCTGGGTTCACCTCGTCTCTGTCTCAGCTGCGATATGTTCCATTACACTGAATAAAGTAACCACCGGTCACATGAACAAACACGTGTTGACAGCAATTGGCCGTCGGAGAAAAGCAGCCAACCAACCGGCCCAGCATGGGAGAAAGGCAACAAGTCTGATTTGGAAGTGGCGCTGCCACCACATCCCACCTGGGGGCCGTGCAAACCACGAGCTGGCCTTTCTGGGCACCATCCACATCATGGAGTAAAAATAAGCATTCAGTCCAAGTTTTTCGACAGACATCTGTTAGCTCTCTGGAGGAGTAAACATGTTTAATTGACTCAATCTCAGCAGACAGGAGGGATGCATATGTCATAAATATCCGCTGCGTTTAATTATGGTATAGCTGTGCAGTTATACTGCTCCCACTGCCACATCATCTGCCTCATGTGGGGCTTGTAACATCAAAGTGCTTTGAATTAAGGAAAACTGAATTGTTTTATTACGGCGACGCTGGATTCGGTATCATGTCTAAAATCAAACGCCTGCGGACGACGTGGCAGCATTCAAAGTATGTGGGTCTACTTTTGCGGAGTTCCCCGAAGCCTAAGCCTTCTATTATTTGTAATGGAGAGTCATGCACGTGGGCGTGCACACACGCCGGTTCATCATCAGTCTTTGTTAGAATGAAGTAGATGCCTCTGATTCTATTAAAACTGTATTATATTTCTCTTGATGGAGATGTGTAATCTTGTCCTCATTGATTTTTCTATCTTTCTGTGCTTGTGTTTTTTCGTGCGTGTGTTGGTGTGTGTCACTGATGCACTGTGGGTGAATTGTGTTCCAGTGCCCGCATTAGAGCAGAGGATTTTATTCACACAGCCATTCAGAATGTTTTAAACAAATGCTTTTTTTTTTTTCTTTTCTTTTTTGCAAGCATGGTGGATTATCATGAGATTTTAAAGATCTGGAAATGGCTGACAGCTGCCAAGCTGCATAATAACATGTGTCCAGAAAATTATAGCAGCTGCCTGTTTGTGTACTGTCAATGCTGCTCCCTAGATTAAAGCTTAACAGACAGGAACATGAGCATCGCCAAGCACAAATACACACACACACACATTTTCTAGACAATGTACAATCACTGAGCTTCACAAAGCATTCATAAAGATTTCCGTAGTTGTTTCTTTCAGAGGAAATAGAGAGAGAAAAAAACAGGTAATTTTTGTATATTTTATATTTTGATGATTGGAATCTAAATGAGTCCTAAGACGTCCTGCTGGGAGAGGCCTACAGCAGTAGAGAGCCCCCCCTGTGGACTCCATCAGGTACCCTCTCGTGCAATGTAGCAGCCTTGGGTTTTAAACACAGCCTGAGCCTCGGCTGGATCTTGATGAAAAACAAGTACATGACACCTCCAGTTCCTTGGGGGCCTGATGTGCCTGTGTATCGCTTAATTTATGGCACCCTCCCAGGTCCTGTGCTCTCAGGGAACGACTTCAGCATCCCTAGATTTTATGCACAGGCACAGCCACAGTGTCTGTCATTTGCAAATATGGATGCCCCGTGAGGACGAGATCTGCCTCCTCCTTCTGGAGAACAAGACCTCTCTGAGTGACGAGTGGATCCCCCGCAAAGCCACTGCAACTGCGTCCCCAAACCAAACCAGCGATTGTGCGTGTTGGAGAAAGCTCTTCTCAATTAAGTGAGCAGGCAGACAGAGGAGTGAATCTCTCACAAATGCTAATGAGCAGCCGGGAACATTCAAGGGGGCATGAACGCCAACTGCATGAATGAGAACGAGGTCTGTTTGGGGAGGAAAGGTAAAACCCTGTGAAGTAGCTGGAAGGGCTCAACAGTTCCTCGCAGACTTCAGGCATGTTCACTTGAGGAAGGAATTGTAATAACAGCTAAGGGAACTGTGCCCTGCATAACAAGAGAGTTCCTTTTCAGATAAGCTGCTGTGCACTTAGGAGGAATGTGACTAGTTCAAAGACAAACAACCAGAGAGATTATGCTGTTTTTAGCACGCTGGTGCACAGAACGCTGCGATTACAAGAGGACGAGTGCAGGAGAGTCACTTCTCAAATTAATCGACTTTTAGCACAAGACTGTGTTTCTCCCCAAGGAAACCACACAAGTAAACGACTCAAGGTCTTTGGTGGCAAACATGCATCATCTCATGGTCCTGTAGGCATCCCTGCAATAATAAACCAAATGATGCCCAGAGCAGCAGCACAGTGAATATGTGTCAAGCCTTTAATAATTTAGGAATCCACTGTGTGATTTGTCCACTTACCTTCAGTTGTGGGTGAAAAAACAGGGCTTAATTTCGGTGTTTATGAGATGTGGATGCAGGACAGGGTCCAGTGTGTTACAGTACTACTTCACTGCCCTGCTGGTCAAGAGGTAGAGGTCGCACTGACAGAATGACAAGTGAAGTGCCAAACCAATTTCACAGTAATTGCTCGATTAGTATCAGTCACGTCTGTGCCTTTAGCCACACGTCTCCGACTGTGCTGGACACCCATGGAACCTGACGCTAACCTTTTCACTTATTCATTCTGTACCACGTTACTTTCACACAGCTGGTGAGGAAGAGAGCCAGTGATGAGCGGACATTAGGCAAATGTAATTCACCCTTGAAATAATGGCCCTGCTTCACTTTCCCATAGTCATATTCCCACAGGTTAATGACTGCCTCTGGCTAATAAGGTGGTCTATAGTGCAAAAGGGGAGGGGGGGAGGGTGAGGGAGGGGACTCTGCACAGACTGTAAATTCTGAGGTTTCTCAGTCGAGGCCAAGAGAATTTCTCAAGATTTCAATAAAGAACTAAAACATTTGAACAGGTGATGTAAATCTTGCAGAAGTGATTACAGGATCAGAATTAGAAATACTTCACCGGCAGCTGGGGGAAACTGGGTCTATAACTACCACGGCACTGCCTCCTATGGTGAATTATTAATAACATAACTTTGTGTTTAGTGGCAGGTCATTAACCAGCAGTGTCCAGGCTGCAGCTCTCACAGCCTGGATGTGAGCAGCCGTTGATACAGTGGTGAAAACACATGGAAGATCCATCCAGTGTCATTTTAAAACACGCACCACAGTAAGTTTAAACCGTATTGTCGTTCAGCCTCAGTTCTTTCCTTTTTAGAACATCTAACCACAACAGCTGCACGTGAATCACATTAAAAAAAAAAAAAAAAATCCCGATTCTTACCTTGAGCCCAAGCGCTTAGGATGCAAGTGGCCGACAGCAGAATCCAACAGGAGACCCACACCTGTCCAACCTGCCCGGCTATGATCACGGTCCGCGGCGGCGCAACCGCTGCGCCCTCGGTGCGCATTCCACGCCGTCTCCACGCCGGGAACATGTTGCTTTGTGACCGCACACTCCCAGGCTGAGAGTCCGGGCTGGAGATGGTCCTGTGCGTCAGACCGCTGGCTGAGTGTGGATGGAGGAGAGACAGGCGCAGGGAGTCAGGCAGGGATGCAGGCATCCACGCTGTACTATGGAAAGCCTGTGGACAAGTCTCGCAGGAGCAAGGCGGAGTCAGTCCAATTGAATTTGCTCAGCTGTCAAGCGCAGCCAGACGGATTACTGACATCACCTTCTCACCACGGCGTTATAACAAACACGCACTGGGGAATACTAGTTAAACATGTAGAAACGCGCACTCTGCAAGTTCACAGATGTCCACAGTGACGTTGAGTTTGTAGCGTCCACAGAAAGAACACACTTCAGTTTTCTGGGTTTCGAACCACTTCTGCACATCCACCTCTCTGTTCCCCTACTGTGACCAGGAGCAGCAGCAGCAGCAGCAGGTCTGAGTGCCAGGAGTGTGTGCGTGGGGATATGTGTGTGAGTGTGTGTGAGTGTGTATGATGTTTGTAAGTGCGGACACTCAGTCTGCATCTCCCGACAGGTTGTAAAAACATTTCCTCATAAATATTTTGAGTTCAAGGCGTGTCAGTAGTTTTAGTCTGTTAACTCACTGTACATTCGAGCAGGTTTGTGTATGTATCGATCCTTACGTGGACCCGACAATGAGCGCAACCCAAGTACGGGCAAGTACACTGTGCACTACTGCCACCACGCGGCAGGTGGAGGTAGAGAACGTCCACTTAGACCAGCTGCTTTAAGGAGGAAACTGATGTTAAAACTGGATTTCAGATTTACCTGATGACATTTAGGTTTTTACTGGGAAAATATCTGCTGTAATATATTACTTTGGCGGAGGAAGAGGAAGTGGGTCGCAAATTAAAAGTAAGCTGCAGGCTGTGGGCCTTGTTTGGTGAACGGGTGATTCTCAAGGGCTGCAGCCTCAGGAGTCAGGACCCACATTTTTCCTGAATCAATAGACATAGCCTGAATTTAAACCCTCTCAAATGATCCTACCAAAATAACTGGGAAATGGTGGAGTGGTTAGTGTTCTTGCCTTACAGTAAGAAGATCATCGTTTCAATGCCTAGTTTGGATGTTGTCCCAGACCTGCCATCACTAGCTCCTCTTGCAGCTGAAAAAAAAGAAAGAAAAAAGACGAAGTCATAATGCTAAACATAATTGTCCACTTCTCAAGAATAGAGAAATCTGTGGATGCTGAGAATTTTTGTCAAGGAATAAGAGTCGAAATTAAGACAAAAATTAAAAAAAAAAAAAAAGATACTTCAGTGCTTGGTGGAAAATGGCTCCAAAAACAAGCATACAGCTGTTTTATTTGGTTTGTAATTTTCCTGTGGTCCAATTGATGTTGAATATGTTTTTTGTTTTTCAAATTTCTTCCAAAATGATTAATCACAGACACTTAAAATTTCATCTCGATTGTCACGATCAAAGACTGATTTTTTAAAAATCTGCTCAGTCTGCTCTTCGATGTGAATTTATTTTGACAAAGGAAAGAACTTTCACTGACCAACTGCAGTAAACGAATCAATGTTTGAGTCTCAGCTTCAGGAGATCCACACATCACTGTGGTAAGTACGCTGACACAATGCCACATAGTGAGTAGAGATACAGTACAAGTTTTCACATCACCCTAGCACCTCCACGCTCTAACCCAGAACTGTATCTAGGAGTTTTCAGACGGTGCCTAAGACACTGCTACATCAACACCTGAAATCCTTAGAGCAGGAGTAGATCATGAGCAATAAGAATTAAAGTTAATTATATTATACTGTAGGTAGATCACTTTAGCCTGGTCATTTGAACATATAGTCAAAAGAAACCAAAAAAAGTGTGGACACCCCTTACAGAAACCCTTGAACATTTTAATAATTCCTTCAGGCTAAGTTTTTCCAATTTACGTGTAATGAAAATATTTCCTATTTTTCCTGATATTTTCCAGTTCCTTCCCTGGAGGTATGGGCTTTGGGCATACAACCACAGGTTCCAATCCAGCAGTGGCCGGCTGGGGTGTGCTGAGACAGCACTCATTTCCTTCTGAAAGCATACCCTGCTCTCAAAGGAGTCATCTGATGAGTTAATGCAGAGGACAGATTTCATTGTGTGTATCAGTATATGGACCTTTGGCATTGACTCCCTTATAAATTGAAATGTTTTTCTAAGTATTGTTTTAATCTGCATATATAACTTACTTTAACCTGTTCTTTGCTGTCTACGAAACACGAACACAGGAAGTTCAGCAGTGAACACTGATACATATTTTAAACAGGCGACACAGGAATTATCCTGAATGGCAGACACTGTGTTATCTTCTCTAAACACTCAGTCCATCAGGCCGCCTCTCCCTGTCATTGATGGTAAACAAAAGGCAGGTTGAAGTACATGCAGGAGAGAGAGTGAGTGCACATGAATAAACCCAGGACATGTGGGCTGTGAGATGTTCACTCTGTTGTTTGTGCTCCTTTTGAGCTCTGTTTGGAAAATGCATGAGATCAAGGTCAACTTCAAAGAGCTGTCATCAGGCGTCTCTCCCTAAGAACTAATAGTATATCAGCACTACGAGGTGTTGGGAGTTTTGAGGACCGACAGTAGTATTCGCCAACAATAAAGGCTTCCGGTTTCCCATTAGCCAGGTAAAAAAAAAAAAAAAACATAGGCGTCATTCTGTATCTCTGTTCTTTTTATGCTCCTTTATAGTTCCACCGTGAATCTATTCCCCCGGCCTTTGCTCTACAAATACGTGCTTCCTTTTCCTCGTGTTATAATGTCTCCTTGCTGCCAGGGGCTCATTTGGTGTCATCCTCTGCTCCCTCCCTTTATTTCCTCTTTCCTCAGCCCGCTGCCACCCCATGCACCAGCCCCCTCCTGATAATGATGTGCTGATTATGAGGCTCTTAGGCCAGCAGATTGCTCTCCAGTCTCATTCGCATGCAGTGGAAAATTGCCGCTGTCTTGGAGCACCCACCCTGCTGTGCGTATCAGGCAGGTTGACATTAGCAAGCTGCTGAGAACGGTGCTCAGGCGCAAGGGCAGGTGCTCTGTCTCTGTCTCTATAACCGTTCTGCAGCACGGGAAGCGTAGGTTGCCTGATGCTACAAGCCACACTGGGGGGTGAGGGGAGGTGGGGGAGGCACCACAGGTTGATGTCAAACATGGAATTGTGTAGCTGACATTTACTCAGTACATACGCTTACTGTGGAGAGACTTTATTCACCATGTGAGACAGTGTTCCACTGTCTTAGACAAAACTTAAAACTCAGGGTCTGGGTTTGTTAATTTGTTACAAAAAAAAAGAAAGAAGAAAAAAAAAAACACTGTTGCCATGGTCAAAGACATAAAACTGCTATATTTTAAGGTAGAACAGACTCGTCCAAAAAGTCATTGTCCTTGTCTTCAAAGCTACAATGGTGGTAAAAAGATTTACACCAGGTAAAAAGCAGCATCCACACAAACTACAAATGTTGCAGAGCAATGCATCATATTTTGCAATTTGGATCCTAGTCTACACCATTGTTTCCCAAAGACTGGGTCGCAAGATGGTTTTTTTTTTTGGGTCATCTGGCATCATGTTTCCCAGGAGTTTACAAATATTGACTTAGTCATGAAGGTTTGTGACTTTTAAAATACACCCCCCCAAAAAAACAAAGTTTGGGAAACACTGGTCTAGACCAGCGGTGGCCAGTAAGTAGATCAGGATCTACCAGCAGATCACAAAGGAAGTGCTGGTAGATCATGAGAAATTCAAACAAAAATGAAAAAGTTATACATAATAAATATATTAAAATAATTGTTTAAAATATGAAATCTATAGTGTGAAGTACTGACCATATACTGCGAGAGCCGGATCCTGTTGTGCCAAATGTTCCTGCGTTCAACAGAATGTACTATACAGACAGAAATCACAAAAAGCCTTTAGAAACTCTTTCTTATTCCATCAGCCAAATGATTCAAAAGAGCCTAATTGGAATGGCTGTTATAGATGTGACACTGACCTTGTGACGCTACGCTAATTTATTCAGGGCATAAGCACTGGGTGAAAAGAGGTCTGGCTATATGGACAGAAAAGTTACTGTGGTTTTAAAGGGACGATCAGCTCAGCCATTCACTCCAACCCTGTTATTCATTCACTTCTGTTCCTACGTCTCTGACACACATGCTGCCATCATCTAGTTTTCAATACATGGATATGTATTGGATATTGAAACAAAAGGGATTCTAATAACTGCCAGAAGACACACACACACACAGAGAGAGAGAGAGAGAGAGAGAGAGAGTCACAAATATGTACAGTAAATACACTGGTGGAGTTAAGAAACCCTGTATTATTCCTGACACTTGATATGTGCTGTGGTGTCTCACAGAGAAAATTGTGTTTCTCCCCAGTAAGCTTATCATCTCATGGTTCTTTCTCTGAATCAGTTGTAAACTCCAACTGCATGGGAATTGAAACATGAAAAACACAAACAAACTGCTTCTGCTGCAAGATGTATAACTGCATCTGGGCAGAGACATCAGAGGCGGCCATTATATGAGATGTCACTGTCTCAGATCAGGGGTTGGTTTTTTTTCATTCAACAATTTGTGTGGCTCTGTGATGCTTCCACCTTTTACCGCAGAAATCCGTGCAGCACATGCTGATAATATTGTCTATAATGAAAAAAAGAAAAAGAAAATCTAAATAACCTACAGATATCTGGAGACAGAAACCAAAAACATGTGGGAGCTTGACGTGATGCTACCTTCAGATACAGCTTTAGATTAATCATTAATGAAGTATTTGTAGCTTCTTGAGCAGATCATTACTGACACACACACTTGTTGCTCTTGTACCTGGCAGGATGCACTTCAATATCTGTGGTGAGATGTTTAAAGAATGAGGTAAAAAGTTTGTGCAAAATAAAGTAATATTAAAACGTGATTATAAAAACTATTGCATGAACAATTTAGGTGACATTTTCAAACAACTACTTTTTACTTTGGTCTAAGTTTTAACCAACTTTGATTCGTAGAACCACAGTTTTTTGGACGTGTTTTTCTGGGAGTGCTGTTGGTACTGTTTGTTTTTTTTCCCTGCTTTGTTTTGTTCTTTAGAATTTCCCTAGTTTCCTCCCACAGACTCCTTTGTCTGTTTGTTGTTGTCATTTAGTTCCTAAATACCTTAAACAATAGCACATCTAACAAATACCTTTGGTAAAACCATGTACTATTCTGTGCTGTTTAAAAAGACCAGATAGTACATGGAATATTAATAATACTAAAATAATAAGACAGAAGTTGTTATTACCCGTGGGGCATCTGACTTAAGAATATTGCCTTGAATCAATGGCATAATTGGTCTCCTCCAGTCTCGCTTCGATTTAAATAGCATTAGCAATTTTCTAGTCATTTTGCATAGATCTGCCACTGCAGTATTCTGCCCCAAGAAGCAGCTGGAAATTGAATGCCTTAAACTAGAGATGTGGAGCGTACATTTTATTCACGTCAGAGGAATGGCCCTACCTGAAAGATGCAGCATTATTGGGATTGATTCTGTGCCTCGCCACTGGCAATTCCTGTCTACCACAGGCTGACAGAAATGAGCGCGAGAAATAGCTTAGGCCAACAAACACATGCTTACGCATTTCATTTGAAGGCCGCGGCGGACTCAGCACCAGTCTGCGCTCTAAACTGCCACTCAGGGCCGAGTCTCTCTCAAACCATTCTTTACAAGAGACAAGTTTGGTGACAAGCTGGCATTTGTTTAGTGATGGCTGTGTTGTTGTTCATGCCTTTTCTAAGATGGTTCTAAGATGGCTCTCTCATCTGTCGTTCCCGGTGACCTCCAACACTATGATTTGGCTGTTCACGAGGCTGGTCGAACCTCGACGGACGATGACAAAAGGCTGACAGAACATCAGCAAAGACTGACAGACAGCACTCAGACAAACATGTCTAGTTGTGGAGGATCTATCACTGCTGACTTTCATTTCGGCCAGATCCTATCAGACATGGAAATACAGTAAGGACCTAAAAATCTAAAAACCCTCCATGGTACAAATCGGTGCTGTTTGTTGGTTTGATCAAGAAGATAGAAGACAACTTTGCCATTAATAAAGTAAACACACCAAGACATTTGATTCAAAAAAGGACAAACTTTGCTGAATCCATCGTGTTGGGGAGGTGTTTGGTGGTTTTTCAATTCATCCATCGTGGGGAGGTGTTTGGTGGTTTTTCAATTCAAAAAATTCTGGGATTTGAATCAGCAATCATAAAAAAACAAATAAAATGTGCCTACCATATTAGTGGCATAATTTTATCCTTTTTAAAGCCTTTATATTATTTGGAACAGATAAACTATATTTCAAAGGATCATGCGCAAACATGATTAAAATTAAGTGTTCTTTACAAAATAATTATAAGTGTATTTTCCAGACCTCTTGGTTAGTATTCAGAGCAGCAGCCTGCAGCTCGTCTACTGCTCTTATTTCTCTCTGTAAAAAAAAGTCTCTTGCAAATTGAACGACCGCCTGTAGAAAGAGTTTTTGTTTGTGTGTCCTTCCTCTCCGATAGTTGGCTCCAACTGATTAGCTGATATTGGAAGCGCTGCGGCCCTGAGGCATATTAAGAGCAGCGTTTTCATTACACACAATTTTGAGCTGATGAAAGATTGAAACAATCAATGTTCCTCACACTGCGCCCGTAGAGCTATGGGATTTCTGTCTAATCAAATGGATTTTCGTTCATTAATAATTATTTCTCGCGTACAGAAATTATTTCATTAATCACAAAACTGTTTCTATCACTGGGCATGAACGCCAAAGTGTGAACAGAGAGAGGAGATGAGAGCAAATATCCACAGTAATATCAGATCACTCACTGATAAAGGTCATCTCTGGCATTTTCATATTCCGCCGCTGGAAGATAATTAAATCAGCTATTTACATGCAGTGCAAAATAATTTCTCCCAATAGCTCTGGACTCTGCCTTTTGGCCGCTCAGATCACACTGCTAAATCCTTGAGCCCATAAACCCTGCCAGGCTACGGTATATCATGGCATTATAAAATATCCCTACGCCCCTAAAAATGAACAGGGATGAACAGATATGTAGGAGCCGAACATCCTCCATGGTTTGTACACTGTTTCAGCCAATGAAATTCTACATTGTTGTTCAGTCACTGATGCTAATTCCTCCATGTGAAGGAAACTGTTGTGGCAAGACTGCAGCATGGAAAAGGGATTTATTTTATTTTTTTAAATAAAGCATTGATGTCAGAACTATGGACTAGGGGCCAGATCTGGTCCGTGCGTGGGTTTCATCTAAACTGCTTTGTCAGTGGGTTTAATATCACCCTAAATACGATCACAAAAATCAAATGGATATATTAAACAGCAAGCAAACATTGCTAACTGTCCGTCATTTACAAAATTGAGGTCTCTTATTTGTCCCGCAATTGGAACATTTAGAGTGCAAGTCTTTGCAATCCACACAGGCTGCCAAAGGAGGCGCCATTAAGTATGTGGATTCTCTTGGGCTTGAACACAGGACCTTCTGCAAGTAAGGCAGACTTGTAAGGTAGGCACGGTAACTGCTACACGTCAGGTGTGTGTTATAGAGTAGACAGTATGAATCTGCTCCTCATCAACAGAGAGTCATATATTTCCTATCAAAGGAACACTTTCTTTTACTTTAATCCTTAATCTTGCGCATTGTTTTTAAGCTATTTTCTTGAGTGTTGGATCAGGTAATTGATTACTAAAATTAAACCTTTTTTTACTTGTTCAGATATGAAGCACAAAGGAAACTTCTCAAAGAGTCAGTTGGTCTTTTTATTAATTAAGCAAAGCAGCGTACCCTGTTTTATATCCAACTCTAAAATGTTTGGTACCGGTTCTAAGAGAATACACAATAATCAGGCGTTTTCAGGATGAAGGAAGAGGAAGACTTGTGAGGGCTACATTTTGAGTTTTTCCTTCCCTTTATAAATGTTGCCCGTCCGTCAGTTCTGAACGGTCATTAGAGTCCAGTCATTAGAGAAAACAAACATTATAAAGCACTCATCAGTTTAGCCGAGTATATATTCGAAGCCAAGGCAGCAGCTCTGTGTGAACGTGTGCAGAATGTTAAGGACGTGGCTGAGCTGTGCGTCGATATTTAAAAGACAAAACTATTCTCAGCTGTTTCTTTATACGTTAACCGCATTTTTAACGCTGTGAATTATGCTGCGGAATGCTTGTAATCAGATCAATGGTTTTGAATTATTGCACTGTACTTGTGCCATTACACTATATTATTGGACTAAACTTAAGCCAATTGAATTGCCCAAGTAGCCTAGCAGAGACAGAATGATTAATGTAGTTTTCAGGAGTTTGGGCTGCTGTGTAATGTAAATGAATGTGGTGGCGCTGGAGCGTTCCCATGTGGCTCGGGCATCGTTGGAGCCGTCAGGAAACAGCAAGACGAGGTGGGTGCAAAAAGTGATGGAAAAACGCTGCGGTGCCATCTCTGCTGCCATTACAACAACAGGTCAAAAAAGAGATGAAATAGGACTCGGCTAATTTCATACCAAATAAACACAGCCGGCTCATTTATATACGTCTTTGTGTTAAGTGTCAACAGTGATACAGCAGCCGCCTGAGAAGTGCTCACAGTGTAACTTACATTAATCACTGTTTAGACTGCAAAACAAATACACTGCCGCGCACGGCTTTGACAAACCAACAAGAGATTAACGCTCAGAATTGACGGATGCTCCACACAGATGACTTGCGACTGTTATTAAGACAATTATTCCCAGAAGAGTTCAATTAAAGCGTTAACGACTCAGTCCTGTCCTTTAAATGAGCATTGAATAATTACATCTTTCCCTTTTTTTCCCCTTCCTACGAAAGATCACTTACGAAAGATGAGATGACCTGTGAAGAGTGACAGTTTTTGTAAGATATTCCATAAAATGACATTTAATTTCGTAACGTAGCAATGAAGTGTGCAATAAAGTACACCTGACCATAAAAGAGTTATAACAGCGTCAAGGCTAATGAGATCTGACTGAACTGTCCACGCTGAAGGTTCGTGTCGTTGACGTGTGCCATTCATGTCCTCCCTGTGTTTAACATCTCAGCGTTGCAGCGACACAAGGTTAACAAAGCAACAAAACATCTTCATTAGTGAAGCCACTACAGCTAATCACGGAGAGCTCTCGTCCACCAATTATGTCCCGAACGTAATTAGCCAGCATGTGCAGTTGAACCGTCATGTTTCAAAGTGGGCGTCGGCGATAACTTTTACACAGACACACAACACTTGTGATGGAGGTCATTCTTATCATTAGCGCTACAGAGTCGAGCCCTTTTATCCTGGCACTCGATATGGCCGCTCCATAAATTTGATACAGTGCCAACGGGCAATCATGTCCTTTGAAGTCCATTAAATATTAACCACTGTACAGGACTGGGTGGTTGTCTTTTGGGTTTCCATTTTTTGATTGAATAAATGAGCACATTCCAGGTTTATATATGTCTGTATTTTTCCACCTTAGGCAAAAATAGACGGGGTTAGATATTATCTCCTGTTGGAGCGACCGCCTTCATCAGTCTATACAGTCAGCTTCTAAACCTGCAAGAAGAATGCCTGCAGGCTGCAGCATCCTCACTACTGTGTCGTCCCTTATCAATTCCCGAATGCCTTCATCCTTCATGTTTAAGCAGTGGGCTTGTCACTGTGGAGAGATCATAAATGGGAGCATCAGAAAAGCAGAATTACTAATGGTTTATTTTCCACTACTGGAGATACACACAGTACTGCAACTCCATAGGATTTAAATTAAAATAAATTTACTCTTGTATGCAGATACATTTACTCTGCATTGTTAGAGATTGTAATGTCAACAAACAGCAGACCGCTGCTATAAATCACCACAGCGAACAAGGGCCAACAGTCGACTCCTGATGTTGCCTCACACCTGCTGTACACCCATCTGCCATACTGACTGCACAACATCCAACTTCTTCATGTACTCCACGCAGAATTATCAAAGCCAGCAGGTCAACACAGAAGGAAAAAATACTACCAAAAAAAATCAAACTGCCAACTTTAATACAATAGTTTACATTGAAAAAAAAAGACAGAAAAATGTAACAGTAAACACACAGCACATCACTGCACACAACCAAATGTGACCTCTGCTTTTAACCCATCACCAAAGTGAACAGTGGGCAGCTTTTAGCACCCACGGAGAAGTGAGTGGGGACAGTGCCTCACAGTGGTGGACTCGACCCTGAAGCCTTCCGGACCCAAGTCTGCTTCCTTAACCACTAAGCCACCACTGCCCCAAACATCACTGTCGAGTGGTGAAGTTGAATAATCGATTAGTCTGTACGAGTGTCTCTTGATCCGATACTCGAGATCAGTTTGGGTATAATATTGGTCAAAATTGCAGGATCGAACATCAGAAAATACAATGGTAGCCCGTCCGGTCTGACACCTAAGCCCAAATGCTCAACTAAACTTTACACGACACGAAAAAGTAGCTTGTAGCATGCCGGAGGAGAAAAGTAGCTATCAGATTGGTATCAGTACTGGCAGAAGTTGCAGTACTGTATCAATATCTGACTGAAGAAGTTGTATTGAGTCTGTACAACCCATAACAGGGAGCCAGTGGTTGTACTACTGGTTGTATAAAAAAAACACAGCAATTTTTTAAGCCCCTACCAGGGGTGATTGTAATAAAGGACGTAAGTAAGGTGTTGGACACCAGCAGAGTAGTGGAAGTTGAATTCACCGACATTGTGAGTCATATTTTTACTCAGTCTGGACGGGGATATAGGCCTCCAGGCAAGGCTGTGGTTCTGTGTCACCTCACAGTGATTCACTCAGACCTGATGTGACTGCTCACACACCCCGACCAGGAAGTCCCCTCCGTGCTTTTTTGTCACATCTTGTTATCACCTAACCATTTCAGTTTGCCTCCTAAACCCAGGTGAGAAGGGCAGTCTCTCACCGTGTCACGGCCATCCACAGGACACTCGTGCTCTCTTCACTATTTTCTACTAAAAGACCGAGTTTTTTTTGAGGCTGTTTGTTTAGAGGAGTTACTCCTGTGAGCAGCCCCGCTCATTAACAGCCATGCTTCTCAATCTGGTGGAAAAAGGTTGTATAATATCCAACCTGAAGGGTTTATCTGCCAGTATTTTCCTTTTATCGTGATCCTTACCAAAGACAAATCTTTTAATTGCAGGAAGGAAATTCTGCATAGCCTGAAGGCACAACGATACAAAACACAGGAGCGGAAGAGCAGAACGAGCAGAAGTGGCCCCGTTTCAACATATGTGAATAAGAGAGCTGCAAAAATGAGAAATGCTGTCAAAAGTCAGTCAGAGTTGACAAGACAAATACAGCAATTTAATAAAGGCAGATTAAATTAGCTTTGGTTAAAGAACAATACTGTTATCCTGTCGTAGAGAGAGTTGTTTTCTAAATCTTGAAATTAGCCTTTCCCATCACACGCCTTTTTTTCTTTTCTTATCCTGGACCAGCTCATGTCTCATTCATACTCAGTCCCTCTCCACCTCAGCGCTGTTCCAATTTCCTGTTTTCCCCCGTCTCCAATTTTCTTTCACATTTTCTGTTCAAATGTCAAGTAGCAGCTGCCAGTGTCTTGCCATTGCAGTCTGTGCTCATAAATCTGGGCTAATTCTCCACCTCTCTTCCACAGTGTATAAATCTTCTAACTCACAAGACCACTGGTCCTTGTGATGAATGGGCTACAGAAAGTGCTGGATGCGAGGCGAACTCTAGTAGAGCACAAAAATCCACAAGCAGTGGAGATTCAGCAATTTTAAAGTTAGCCGCAGCATATTTGTCTTGCCTTCAGTTCCCTCTATTGCTCGCAGTGGAGGAAACAGCAACACCAACACTCAAAAAGCTACTGGAAGTCTTCATTTTTCTTGGCTTCCAGTAGCTTTGTACAATTATATCGCAATATTTGTTGGAAAAACACTGTTCCAATACCTGCAGTGTTAAATGACAAAAATTGCCTTTTAAATAAAATGAGAGAAGGTCAAGCTGCGAAGATTTAATTCCAAAGTGAAATGTTGGGGGCAAAAGGTCTTGAGCAAAGGTCGCGGCTTGTTTAAGCATGACAATGCTTTGTCTAATTATCTTACTCTGTCGGTGCGGGGCTGGCTTGTTGTAGAAGGCTAGCTTGTTGCCACATGAGCACTGAAGTGAGTGGGTGTTGTGCTTAATGAGAGGAGAGAAGGTTTTGTGCAGCCACAGCAGTCGTTATTTTGTGCCTCATTAATTAACCAGCTGCTGGAGTAGGCCTGCTCGATCTCCATGTCATCACACATTACCGAGTCAATCCTGCCGGCTTCACCACTTTTTTAGAAACCAAACATAATTGATCACCGTGCCTCACGTGGCCAAGACGGAGACAGTAACTCCCAAACAGCTTGTCAAGATACACAAACACACACTGAAAAAAAGAAAAAAAAAGTCAACATCTTTATGACACAGTGTCTCGGCACCCTCCTGGCACCTGTCCATCACTTGGAACAGTAAATTAAAGTGTGGCAAATGACATCAGTCATTATGAAGAGGCTGTCATGTGTCGCACTTCCCCTGTGCAGCTCACACAGTATCAACTGAGCAGATCCTTCACAGGTGAAGAGGGAAACACTGTAGTGGGTTCACAGCTGGAGGGTGAGTGAGGGAGGGAGGGGAGCAGAGGGGGAGGGGGTGTTGTCTGTGGAGAGCTGATAAATGACACTAACTGTTGGCATGCTTAAAGAAATGTACAGTCTGGTATATTTGAAGTAGGAACACTTCATGGTCAACAGGCTGTTCATTCTCTTATCAGTGACTGCAGCGTCGGTGGTGAGGAAATGTCTGGTTTGAGGCCAGAATGAGGAATTTTAAGAAAATATTCTCTTAATATTATTTGAAATTTTAATAAAATATGTCAATAAATTACTTCCTTGCTGTTTCTACACTATCTAAATATGAGTGTGATTTAGATTAACCTGATTAAAGTGGTCAATATTTGCAAAAGTAACAAATTACATTTAGCAGTTAGCTGTGCTTTCATTCAAAATAACGAATTTTTAGCTTAAATGATGAGTTGGTAATTTATGCAAATAAAGAAAAAAATATATTCTAACCATTAAATGTAGTGTAGAGTGTCGTGCAGAAAAGAAAAAAAACAGAGGTAGAAAAAGTAAGACTTAAAAAAAACAATAAATGTGTCTGAGTAACTGTTAGGATGTGAGTGTGTGTTTGAGTTCAGCCTGGACATCAGGAGTGTCAAATGAAACAGTGGTTAGAGTCCTGCAGAGGAATACGCTGTGAGGCTGCAGAACACAAAGAAAAGTCCATTACTACTGAGGAGACAAGCTGGACAAAAGTTAGCTGCAAACAATCCAGGAGTAAAAGGAGACACAGTGGCAGCAAATCATTTGTTCAGACAAAACTAAATGAGAACCATTTGTACATGTGATTTTTGTCAACATTTGGAGGTAGGAAGTGAAAATCAGATGCCCCAAACAATCCACAGCTTCCTCACAGTGTGGTCAGAACTGTGTGCTGTGGAGACTACTCAGTCTTACAGGAAAAAACAATTTCACATTCGGGCTGTCCAAAGAATGATGAAAAAACATCAAGAAGTCGCATTATCGTTTTGTCTACTCAAAAAACACAGAGCAAAAGTGTATTGTAAAATTATGAAGAACTATAACTATAACCATTAGGCACAAAGCAATGAATAAAGCAAGGGAAAAATTACAGGTCAAATACGAGTTGAAACAGCTACAGTTTTATCATTCAGCGACATGTAGAGAGCGAGAGGCACTAAGTCACAGTCTACTCACTTCACGGTGACTCTGGAGTTAATAATCAACTTACTCCAACATGGTTTTGGACTGAGGGAGGAAAACTCGAAAATCCAACAGTTCTGATGGCACCACAAAGCAGCAGTGACCTAATGAGACACAGGTGAGGCTTCAAACGATCCAGAATCCAAACAGAGGCTCAGCAGCTGCTGCTCTGCTGACAATTAAGACGATGAGCTTCCACATCGATGGCCATCGAGCCTTAGATGTGACTTACAGTAGTTTATTCAGTATGTGGTTTCTGTGCGTGTATCTTTGGTTTGTTTAACTACTTTTCCTTGATGTATGGCGATGTAGTTGCGCGGTTCAGGAAAAACAGGAGTCGAGACAAATTCATTCCATATTTTGGCAAGTGTTTTGGAAGTGTCACATGTGAAGGATATAGGGTGGATGGTGTAAAATGAGCACCAGTGAACACCAGGAGGAGTTACTCATACGCTTGGGGCAAAATGGCCTCAAAATGCCTTAAATTGCATAGACACACAGTAGCTAACACAACCACTAGGTCTTAAACAGTGTGATATTTTAAAACGCATGCAACATCATTGATGACATACAGCAGCAGTAAATCTGCTGTTATAGTAAAAAAAAATAAATGTTATATAAAATGTTTAAATATATAGTTCAAATATGTGATGTATAAAAAGTTTACCATTTGAGTGATAGCTAAATAAGCTAACCTCAAATAGTTAAATCTCTACTTAAAGCTAACCTGGAATAGCTAAACGTAGCCAACAAGATGTCTAAGATGGGTCAAGTACCTTATAAAGCCACAGCAAATCAAACCACAAAGAAAGTATTTAGCAGAACGTATTTGTTTTTACAAATGTCTTCAACATTTGTTGCACGCGAGCTAAATATCCAACACAAATAAAAGCTACCGTAGCTGTGGATAACCCAAAAGGAAAACAATTCTGTTGAAACAATAAGATGGAAATTACATAAATATTTATGTGTACGTATTTAGTGTTAAATCACTAATATATTCGTCTGGGTGTTTGTTTTGAGTCAGGGAGTCAAATCAAAACGGTGTTCATATTAAGTTTAGTTTGGGTAGTTTTTGTTGTTGTTTTTTTTTTTTTTTTCCTAATCAGTGCTCCTGGTATTATATGTTACTTGGTATTAGAGGAGTAAGGCTGCTGGGGGCGCCATTTAAAAAAGGTCGATGAATTCCTTTTGGATAACTCCACGAATGTATGCTACCACCACACAAAAATTCGACTAGTTCCTTCACCCATACACCTGTGTTGACATCTTTCTTCCTCCCCTCTGCTCTCTTTTTCACTAAATGTGACATATTTCCTGCCAATTAGATCCAGCTTCCCACCTTGCTAGAGTAGAGTCCTTGGGGGGCCCAGTGTCTTTCCATTCCAAGATAAAATGCTGGGGTCGGCTGTTTCTCATCGTCTCCATCGCACCATAGATCAACCGGTGTTGCCACATCTTCCCCTGACAAGTTCAGTAAATCTGTTACTGTTTTTACTCCTTCAGCTGCTGCTCCGTGCTCACACCTCGTCCAATCAGGGCACCGTGGTCATCCAGGCCAACAATGTCGGGCCAAACTGAACTGATTACAACAGGCCATCTTTCCCTGTGAATTCCTGAAGAAGAGGAGCAGAAGTTCAATCGCTGTGACAGATTTCAGATTCATTTTTTATTAATGTACATTTCACACAGTAATGTAGAAAAGTCTGGAAGCACTTTTCCATTCAAAACTGGAAACTGCTATCGACTAACACGCACCAATTCTAACTGATTTCCTCTAATTCCAGCTGTCTGCATCTGATTTGCCCATCACTAACCAACTATTATTTTCTTTTGATTTTTTTTTTGCCATATGCCTCCATCACTGTAATGAAGTTAACTAGAAAAAAAAACAAGAAGATTGTCCATGTGAATAAAAAGAGGTTAAGATGTTAAATTACCTCAAGACTGTAACTGCCAGCAACACCTTCAAAGACAAACTTTGTGAAGTAAGGATTTCTATAATTAGAGCCAAAGAACCAAATGACTCACAAATTCACAAAAATGTTAGCTCTAAGCGATATATATATAAAAGTCAAATAAAGTCATAAGAAGTCAATTTATTGGGCATACAGTATTAATCAGGTCATCACATCTCCAACAGGAACTTTTTTTTTTTTACTAAATGAATCCATTAGTTTTTGCATTTTCTAGATGAAGATTTTGTCCCATTGAACTCAAACTAGGTCGATGAAGACTCCAGGCCACAAACAGAGACAAACAACAATCCACACTCACATAAACTGCTACAGTACAGTCAATTTAGACAGAACCCAGTCCTCACTCTGCATTTGTGTGGACTGTATCTGCAGTAGTCAGAAAAAAAACTCTTGCCTTGGTCCTTAAGAACTGCAGCAAATCACACACTGTGCTCATGAAGGCTCCAATTCAGATAAACAGCCGTATTAGCCGTTAAAGGCTCAGCTGGGCAGCTTCAGTTAAAGAAACTCTAGCCACAATTGTTTCAAAGTGTCTAAATGCACATGCAAGAGGTAGGCACCGTGTGTGTGTGTGTATGTGTGTGTGTACATTGGTAGCTGTGAGGAGAGAAGGTGTCAGCATAAATAACCTGATTATCCAGAAACTAAGTGAAGGGCACAGAGGGATTATGGAGGTTGAGTACTGCATTCCATTAGTGGCCTGACAGTCAGAGGTTCCGATAGACAATTATCTTAATATCAGTTAAAAAAAAATCTGATAGATTTAAATTCCAGATGCTTATATTCCCCTCACAACCTTATTTCTGCAACAATTGACAATCAGTAATAATAATATGGTGGAGGATGAACAGGATTAAGATGAGTTGACGTTGGGGTTCCCAACAGGGTGCAGTTTAGTCGGTGCAGTGAATGGAAGCGGGAAAACTGAAACTGCTTTAGAGTGGTCGACTTTGCATGTGAATAGTATTAACGAAAACACTGATACATACAGTATCTGGGGGAGAGTCAAACAAGCGGGACAAGTTTCATTTAAACTTGTCTGAAGATAAATTTCACACCTTTGATAAATTCCATGAAGACCTGGATCAAACATGGGGTACTACTTATTGCTCTGCTGTAGGCCTAGACAACTGGGAGAAACTCCCACAGTGCACTGTTCCCTCTTGATGATGGATGGATGGATAAATATAAATAT
>NC_024323.1:5358753-5381498 GCF_000523025.1 Cynoglossus semilaevis | reverse complement strand
TATTTACTCTGATTAAATAATTAATAATGATTAACAAAGCTTAATTAGAAAAAATATCATGTTTCATACAATTATTTATTTTGCAATTATTTTGATTGCAAATAAAAGACAGTTTTTATTTAAATATAATCAATGTAGTTTGTTTTATTTTTACCCGCTGAAAAAAACAAAAAACAAATAAACCCTCTTGTAACAGAAATATCTGCTGATCCTGATGAGCGTGTCCCAGCACTGTGAAGTTCCAACTGAATCTGAGATGCTGGCTGAGCTCATCACAGGTGAGTCCTATAGGAGCTGCCTCCACCTGTCCTCCATCTCCCTGTCCCAGAATCTCACGGCTGTTTCATATCGTTCATTAATGGAGGCCCCGGGGCCAACAATAGCTCACTACAGCCTTTTATTACTGTCACTTCATTCTCGGAGCCATCAAGGTCAAATCGGCTTCACTGTCGCTCACCTGTCACGCTCAGCCCGCTGACATTTGTGTTATAGGGAGCGAGAGAGGAAAGTATGTGTGTGTCTAAAAGGAGTTAGAGGGTGAAAGGGAGAGAAAGACAGAATGACAGCCAGAGAGGTAACGGAAATAATAAACGCCAGGAGAGCTGCCATGTGAACAGATGTAGCCTGTTCTCGGAGCTGTTATTGATTAATCGCGAGCAGTATAGCTCCTATGTGAATACAATAAGTGAGAGAGAAAAAACAACGACATCTGTTTCCTGGGGAGAATTTTTAATCACAGGATCATTGGGTTTTAAAAGAAAAATATGGCACCTGGAAATTTAATCAAATTAACGCTTCTGCATCTGCTGCAAACGGAGTTAATTTCACCTCAGATCAATCAACTTTTGGGTTGTTTTTGCAAATGTATTTCCCAATGTGTATTAAACTAAAATAAAGCACATGGATGTGGGGTTTTGTTTGGTTTTTTTCATTAATATTGACAAAGCTTGTTCTTTAGAAGCAATATCAGATACTGTAATAACCTCTGAATATTTCAGGAGAAAAAGTTCAATTTCACTCTGGTGTTTACTCACTCATATCCACTCATGATAATGCAAAGTGGAAATAGGATGGTAAACAGTCTATAGTGCAGACTTGCCCCAGGAAGATGCTATTTAGCAGCATAAAGAAAAGCACAGCCTTTAACGTGACTGTAAAGATGATGCACCTCCTCGTTGGGCTGCTGCTGCGGAGGTAATTCATGAGTAAAGAGTTTGACTTACAGTAATATTTGTTCTCCAATTATCTCAACAACCTGCAAAACGACTTGTTTCCCTCTGGATGGTCGTGCTGATTATACAGTTAATTTACAGTGGTGAGCACCGAGCTGCAGGAACTTTTTTTATTCAGTATGACTGTTACAGTGGTGAGCACCGAGCTGCAGCCAGCTCTGTTTTATACTGTATTATTCTATTTCACTTTCATTTATTTGATCTGAAGGAACTGTATTGTTCTTCCGCAAGTCACGTACAACGAAATGAACATTTTCATTATAACAGAATGGGAACTTTTTTTATTCAGTATGACTGTTGACCGTTTCCACACTACAGACACTATGGACACTTACTTTACTGTACAGGGTGGGACCAACCCATCAAGTTGTCGAGCAAGGATATAAATATACCACCTGTATCCATCAATTTACAGTGTCCAGTTGACCTCACTTACATGCAAACTGAATACAAAAAAGCAGGGACTGATTGTGTGTGTGTGTGTGTGTAGGCTGACACCTTAAAAAGTTAATGACTCATGAAAAGTAATCTCAAAGAGAAGAAAATGGGAAATGAAAGAAAATCTTTAAAGGCACAAAAAAGGAAATGGTTGACGTGACTAAAAGTAGCTGGAGTGGTACGGTGATCAAATGTCAGCTTCACAACTCTATAGGAAGGGAAAGGAATTCTTGGAATTTTAGAGAATTTTTGGAAGAGAGGAAGGAAGGGAGAGATTGAGGGGGTGGCGGTGTGTCTGTGTATGTGTGTCCCTAAATGACTTCTCAGTGATTAAACACAGCCCTTGGCTCTTGCACCATAAACATGAGTCACAGAGACATATGGAAAAACGCCCTGGAATGAACCTCATGTTTGGCTGCTGCTGTGCAGTGTGAGAGGCTTAAACCCTAACGTGCAGCTGTGTGGGTCAGAGCTACAGCAGCAGCAGCAGCAGCAGCAGCAGCAGCAGCAGCATCTTCAGCAGTCTGGGCTGACAGTGTTGGATCTGGATCTGATCACAGAGGGTAACTTCTTTGACGTTTGTTGCAGTTAGAGGAGCTGTGATTTAATGTTGCGTCTGGTTGTTTGTTTCTTCAAATTTCACAAGAGGATCTGTGCCGTGTGTTTGTTGTTGTTGTTGGGATTTGTTGAAAACAGGAAGCAGATCTCTCCTGAACAGACTTGCTTGCTTTGTTTGTGTTGACTCCCAGCACTAAAGAAGTTTATTCTCTGGATTATTACACAAAATCCTAGACAAACTGTCAGGATTCTTTACCCAGGTTTAAATCAAGAAGTTACTTTGAAGATTAAATATAGTAAAAAAATCACAGATTTGTTATAATCTCCACATGTAGTGAATAACCTACTGCCTGCATGTTTACAGTTAATATTTTCTAGACACAAAATGTAGTCTCTTTGAGCAATAGTAAAAATGTGGTGTGTCCCACTTATCAAACAACAACATACTCTGAACCGAATATTTGGTCTGATTAGGAAAGAATCTGGTCTGAAATTCTTTAAAACTGTTGCATCCTGGTTAAGGAAAACCCTTCTGTAAACTGGAGTCTTGCCTTGTAAAAAAATAAAATAAAAAATGTAACAATCAATTACAAAAAAAGATAAAACTTGATCCAAACAGTGACGAACCTGCAGTTAACCTGACATGGTTGTTAAGTGACACTATATGTCCTCCTGAAAGCAAACAGTGTTGTATCCACAGCGCCAACTGCTGGCAAAGAATATAATGCAGATTTGTCCTATACACAGACTCTAATCAACAGGGAAATTGCAGGTTTTCACCAAAACCTGTGATCCTTAACCCTATATATATGTGTGTGTGTTATATACTTGAGCAGTGAAGGTCCCAAGAAGATACTCTCTCAGTTTTGGACCCATGTGACGTGGTCTTGTTTATGAACTGGCCAACATTAACTGTAGCAGTTGTGTTTTATTCGTCAGGTTTTATGAAATGGGACACAAAGACAGTTCTGTTCAGCTCGTCTTCATCACGAGAATCCACGTTGCAGGACTCAGAGCAGTTGTGATTCATCCCAGGGATTGACCGTTACCCACTGGGTGTCTGGGTGTTTATCACATTAACAAACGCTGTTTCAGATGTTTCACCAATTAATCTACCAATTGACTTTTCCTCAGAAAAGAAAAAGAGCGTACTAAACATCCCGTATTATTTCACCGCCTTTATTTTTTTTCAGAGCAGTTGGAGGTTGTCTTTGTAATTAAATTAGCGTCCCTTCATTTGTGCTGCATTGCTCATTATCCTTGTTTACCACCATCTCTATCCCAGAGGCTCTGTGAGAAGTCGGCCAGTGAATGAGCTACTTTGAATGAACAGAGACGAAAACAACAAAAAAAAAGTAGCAATCTTATGAGTGTTAAAGACAAAAAAAAGTAGCAATCTTATGAGTGTTTGAGGTCAGCGTTAGCAGAAACAAATCTGTTGATTGTGACGTTCAATGATGTCCTGCAGGGGCAGCTTTTTTTTTTTCTCCCTGTTTGACTGAGTACAGTTCCTGCTGTAGATGATGGAGCAGACTGGAGTAAGGCCTGAGGGGCTACAGTATGACATCAGGCTTCGGATATAAAAGTTGGTCAAACTGTTCCCAGAGAACAGCAGCAAGTACTGCGAGCGGCAGGAACTTTGGACTGAGCTGGAGATAGCTCTCGTACAATGTTCAGGACAGGTTGACAGCCAATTATCAGCAGCTTTTTCTCTACAGATTTCCTTTTATACATACATCCTCAATTCCAATTCAGGACTTGTAAAGGAAACCATTTTTCCAGACAGTGATTTCCTCCAATATCTCATCTCCCAGTGTGTGTGTATTTTTAACAGTTGAGCCCATGGGGTTACAATCTTGCAAGGCTCGCAACTTCTGCCTACAAAGCGGAGAGGAGTGCGGCGCGGCTGCCGGCTGCTGCTGTGTGCGCACTGACTGGAGATACTGCCCTGACCGCTGCTGTGACATCTGCTGCCAGATGTGTGTGGACGTGTGCACTGGCCTGTGTTCAGAAGACTGCAGTTACACCTTTTGTACTCTGTGCCTGAGCCTGGTGCGGAGCTGTATCTCTCTTTTCACCTCTACACAACCAGACACACGGGCACACAGTAAGTCTGTTACTGGAGAGCGGCGGTTGTTACCGTTGTACGGATGTTTTCATTTTTCTGATAGAACCAGAGCAGCGGAGAATACATTTAATTCAACTTCTTCCTCTCTTACTAAATTGATTTTTAGGGCTGCAGGGGGAGCTGGGGGAAAATTCCAGCAGTTTGCCCACTCAATCACTGGGCCAAATATAGAGACAGATACAGACATGTGAGAAATGCAAATCAGGGAGATGATTTAAAAGAATATTTGCCTCGAAATTGGAATTCCCAATTAGAAAGTTAAACTGAAGGTTTTCTGTGTGAATGCACTTATTTGTGTGTATGTGTCTATATGTTTGTATTTACATATATATTTTATGTGTGTACACATATATACATATGTGTATATATATATATATGGCTTTTGCCCCTTGATTGTTGTGGAGGTCAGTGCCAGTCAGCCACTTCTGTTCCCACGAATCAACGGATGCAATCAACAACGTTAGCTACTGCCAAGTGCTATCAAGCAAAACTACTGAGTCAACCTTCCAATTCATTTTTACAAAATAAAAAGGGAAAAAAATACCATTATACCAACATTAGCATGTTTAGTATATTTTCTTTAAAAGAAAAATAACAAAGTATTCACTCTGCCTTTCCCAACACTGTAATAGATTTCTGCCGTAAATGACCTAAACCTCCACAACACTTTTACAGGTGACATTTTCTACAGTAACTGAAACTGTGTTTGGGTTTTTGCTACAGCAGGTAAAGAAAATGAAATTCATTTCCACAGAATTTGTTTTCTCCCCGGTCACGACATATGGATGGGATTTAAGTGCAGCTGGATTCTGTGTTTAATCAAAGAGATTGTGATGCCAACTTCAGCGACACTGTTACTGAATGAGAAGATTTTTCATTTGGACTATTTAATACACGTTGACCTCTAAACTTCCTGCCAAGCGTAGTGTGGAACACATCCAGCATTTTTATTGTTCACTTCCAAGTGTTTTTCAGTGATAGCGCAGTTCAAAAGCCCATTGATCCCAAAACATGCTGACAATAACACAAGTCTCATAATTCCTTTATTTAAAAATAACAATCTCCATCCAGCGAACGTCAGCCAACGTCAGACCAGGCCTATGTTTACACACTCATCCAGACTTGGTTGTTTGGTAAATCTGAACTCCAATAATCTTATCACATTTTAACAATGTGGCTCAAATGTTGAGTACTTCAATTTTTATATCAATAATACCACGTTCATTAAAAACAAAAAAAAAGTTTTGCCACAGTTTTTCACAAACTCTTTATCAGTGCCACGTCCTTAGCTTGACCCTTGCACCTGAGAACACTAGCTCTACCTTAGCCTCTTTAGACAGTGGGGTGGAGCTTACTGTGTGCTCTGAAAACTGGAACACAGTGATGATGTCAAGGCCGAGTTTCTACTGTTTTACCCTCTGGTCATGTTTTCCTCTTCTGTCCAGTTAATGATTTTAGCATCTGTTTGCATTTGAGGGCTTTTAGTCTAATAATGCAGCCCACTTTTACTGTGGGGTGGGGGGCTGTGAACTTTGTCAATAGTCTTAATACTAGTAACATGTAAAGGTAAGACAGCACATAGAAAACCAACAGCCCCCTCTTCTTATCTCTTAACGCTTAGCACTTAAGGATTCTATAGTGACCTTTGCCATAAAAGTCGTAATGTTTGGACTCTGTCCTCGCACAAACACGCTCGTTAGTCCTAAGTGTCCACCTGTGTCTTTGTTCACTTGTGTGTCAACTTCTGTGAGCTGCTCTGTTGAAACATCGTTATGTGATTAATTCCTGCCTCACATTCCGCCTTAATAATAAACAAGACAAATTCGTTTGGGTCTGAGGAGTGTTACACCAGTGGCTTGGTTCTGTGTGTGAACGCTGTATTGATGGAAAACCTGGAAAACTGTGCACGGAATATAAAAAAGATCTTTTAATGCATCCAACACCTTCCATTACTACTTTTTATGAAAAGGCTACAACCAGACTGAGGTTGATGTTGAGTGTTGGAGCCGGTGTAAATGGACCCACGAGGAGGTGGGAGGGCGGGGGTCGTCAGCTGAGTGTCCAGAGTGTTGTAATCACTATTTTGTAGAAAATGTGTCGACATTTCTTTATATAATAAAACATGGAGAGGAATAACAATAACTAGAAGAGACTCTTCTAAGCTAACAGACATTAGCTAGTCAATGTGTACCCCCAAATATATGTAGTATTAGAGGGGTACCTTGTATATGCAGTACGTAAATGACATAGGAAATTAAGTGGATGTTCCCAAAGCAGGGGGTGAATCCATTTAGATTTTCAGATAACCACTTGGGAATGTGAGTATTTGATTGTCTTGTGAAGTTACTGTAGTAGTACCCAGAGTATTGGTATCAAACATTGATCGACAATGTTATCAATAGCCTGCAATATTACCAACAATTGAACTCTTCTCTGACTGCTCTCTTTTTCAGGGGTTGCCACGTCGGATATTCCGTACATTTGAGTTTCGTTCTCTGCCACAAGAATTGGACCTGGGACCAACTCTAGGAGGAACTAGACGCTGGGTTTGACAGGACATCTCCACAGTGGAGGTTGGGCCTGAGGATGATCTGCATATCTGTTGCTGGACACGATGAGCAACTCCAACGTCTGTGTTCTGCCCTGAAACACATCATCACGTCACCTGGAAACCAAACCCTTCATTTTCCAGCTGACGTACAGCCACGCCCATCGTATTCATTGAACTAAAGCAATTCAAAATATTCACGACAAACTTTTATATAGCGTTGAACTGTACGTAAATGTTTCATACTGAATGTTCTGTGTACACAGGCTGCTCAGGACATGTATTCACTCTGTTCCTTATTTATACTGTGTACTTATGTTGTATTGACACACTAATGGCAGGTTTACTGCATCAGGAATACCGAGCACTCAGAGTGACAGCCTGGAATTAAATGTAAACTCCAGCAGACGTACGGACGGATAGACGTGGTGGAGAGTCAGACTGAATGTTCTACAGCCACAGTGAAGACGAGCAATGGGCTGCTGTCTGATGATGATAGAGACAAGAAGCACAGAGAGTTTGACAGCAGATATAAGAAAGCAATTTCTCCTGAGCAGCAGCGCGGGAAGTGTGCTCACATGTGGATTTCCTACACTTCAACATTTGAGGGAAAAATAAAGTACAAGAACCTGCTTTTTGGTATAATTCTCGCAGTTTGGAGGCGGCTATTTTTGGCAACAAAATTCTAAATGAACATGTTAAAATCAATAGACAAATTATGAAGATAGTTCACGTTTTCTTTTAATATTCTAATGTTGCATCTTCATATTTTTCCTAATTTTTTATATGCAAAGATCAGACGTGATCCACCATCCCAGCTGACCATTAAAGTGTTTTATAGGAGGGCTCAAAATGTAAAATGCTTTAGGAAAGACTTGCTAACGTGAGGGGCGGTCACCCCAAGAGGCACATTGCTATTGGTGCTATTTCAATTTTTTTTTCTTTCTTTGTGGCACAGTGCAATCAATTGCATTGATTTGGAATTTGATTTTCCTTGTTCAATGAGAGATGTAGAAATAAAAAGTTATATTTACTATGTTTACTTTTTAAAATGTTATGTAATTTTTTCCTGCTCTCCAATTCTAAACCTAGTTGCACAATAATGATTAGACCTCGTGTGGATGACCAGGGTTGTTACCAGGCTGCTAAGATATTAGCAGAATTTTTTTAAATTCAAATATCAGGTAGAAATATTTGATGACAGTATAATTGATGTAAAAACTCTTAGTAGATTTGTAAATAAAGGATAAAGGTAAGCTAACTGAAGGAGCTCAGGTCTTGTCTGAGGCCAGGGACAGGATGTGGAGAAAAACAGTGGATTCACTCTGAAAGGTACACACAGATGATTCTGTTTTTTCTCTCACCTTTGGTTCCAAATGTTGAATTTAAGTGAGCTCTCTGCCGACCCACATGCCTAGAACTTTTTATGTTTTAGACTCATGGCACCATCTCGCCAGTGTTTGGTTAACGTCTTTCCTAACAGATGGATCTTCTTTATGTCTAGATGTTTGGATTACAGAGTAGACAACACCTGTTTCCACATTTTCCCAGTCCCCAAACATCAGCTCAGGCAAAGTGTTGCTTTTTTCACATCTGGACGATTACACTGAAGTGTCAAAACGTCGTCTTCCCGGCACACAAGCTGTACTTCAAACCACTTGTTAGGTTTCTGCAAGATTGCTTTGCACTTTGAGCCAAACCAAAATATAATTTGGTTTGCACGGACTGTACAATCTGATATCTCACTTCTTTTTCTTTTTTTGAACGAAAAATGTGCCTGAGGACACAGGGTTCTATTTGCGTCCACTGAATTATACCTGTTTTATTATAGCTTTCCAATTTGCTATATTATGGAAATTATAATGATTGAACATGTTCCAGCATCAAAAGAAACAGTGAAATAATCAGGTCTTGCAGGGAGAGCGTAAAAGCGTAAAGGGATGGTGGGCTGCACCGTGTCCCCACCTGTACTGTAGTAATCTATGCTGCTGCTTCCTCTTCCACTCGGTCCCTCTGGAGTCTGCGGTGCATCCAGTCTGACTGGAATTCATATCCCTCACACTGAAACTCACTCGGTAAGTTTACTCCTTGAACTGACCTTATCTTCCCCAAAGTTTGCCATTGTATTTATCATACCACCCTGCAAATCCAATGAGCTCATACCAGTTTGTGTATTCTTTACTCACTTTGATGAAAGATTGCTGCTGAGTGTAGTTTCCTTGAATATATTTACCCTCCTTATTTTCCATAGGTATCTGGGGGTTTGGGAATGAGCAGCCTCGGTTTAATATCAAAAGTCAATTTGGCTCTTTAATGCTGAGACGCCTGGAGACAAATTGGTAGCATTTCTTTAAATGGTATAAAATTCAAATTAGTAATGTGGTGAATACACCGAACCTTGATTTGTAAGGCAAATGGACAGAAACTTGCTGCAGTGTTTTCACTGACCACATCACATCAGCTGAATCAGATTTATACCTGCAGTAAAGGTATAAACCCAAAGGAGTTGGGACAGATGTGAATGTACTACTGACTCACAAGTAACTAAAAAGTTTTTTCGTCATGAAGAGTCAAACATATTCAATAGCAGTGGTTCTCAAAGTGGGGAGCTGGCCCCCTCTAATGGAGCAGGAGCTCAACAGGACAAATCAATGTTAATATTTTCATTTTTTGTTTGTTTGTTTGTTTGTTTGTGTCACAGTGGTGAACAAGCTTTTATAGAACTGTTGAGATGTGGTTTGTAACCAGTGCATGAACTTCTGGGCCTTGTTTTCTTGCCATCTATTTGTCTTAATCTTTTAAACTTGTGTCATAGAGTTATGACTGAGTCTGTTGACACTACATTTACGTACGAGGCTCTGTTTATTTAAATGTTTAATCTTAAGAGCTCCGTCTTGATAATGTGTTCTTTTTTAAATTTAGAAAAAAATTGCATCATGCGACATGATAACATGAGTCTGCGTGAGGCCTGAAGAAACTAAAGATCAAACTTAACATGCTCAGTGGGAAGAACAAAATTTTGGCTCCAAACCCTTCACACACACACACACATCCTTCCTGTCTTTCATCTCTTCCCTCCTTCTCCTATCTCTTTGTGGATGAGTGCATTTCTCTCACCTCAGCCCCTGTCTGTGTTCTCCCTTCATGAATTGCATGGCTTTGACTGAATGTCTTCTGGTTAGGTGGGGAGGAAGGCATTGTGCTCTGCTGTCAGTCAAGTAGATTACAGCTCCAGAGGATCCGTAGTCCTCACCCTCCCAAAATAAGCAGATGGATCTAACTTCGCTGCCCATGTGTGCTGCATCTGAGGATGTCAGTCTGTCTTCCATTCCTGGAGCCTGTGGTACAAAAATATCAACATGAGAGACAGACGCGAAAGACTATATCTGACCTTGATTCAGCAAAGATGCTGTCAGCGAGTCTCCGTGGCCTTTCATAACCCTGAAGATGCAAATACCATCTGATCTAACAAAAGAGAGACAAATCAAACAGATAGCGTCGTTCATTCACCTCTCAGCGGCGCTGAGCTCATTTAGGCCGTGTGAGGAGCACGTGTCTTTCTAACTGAGCTCATTTAGACGCGGCCGTGTGAGGAGCACGTGTCTTTCTACGCTAATGGCTTTGCTCTCTGATGTGCACCTCGGCAACGCGATGTTTGATGCGACAAAGACCATATCACTCTTCGTCTTTGTCATGCTAACCACACACGAAAAGCACCACCAAGACCAGGTATCACTGCAGACGGCTGGAGGTTCTTTTCTTTCAACCATTGCTGAGATTCCATGCTGCAACTACTGTACAGGGGGTCCTGTACTGGGGGGGGGGTGCATAGTGGTGACGTTACTCAGGGGTTAATGCATTTTTTAAACTGCAAATATACCTCAGTAACTAGAACTGTTTTAACAGTCCAGACATGTTAGGATTCTTGGAGTCAGCTGCACACGCTCTCTGTCTGTTGAATTATAAAATAAGTGAAGGTCTCAGAAGTTAAAACAAGGGCAACGGCGTGTGTCCAATCTTAGTTTGGAGACTTGGTTACTTCATCGTCCACCCCTCCCCTCTACCCGGCCCCCTTCCCCGCAGTGCGTTTGGTTTTTGAGATTCCAAAGATGTGCTGGTGAGAGCTGTATCAGAATGAGTCAATGGGGAACGTGAGGGTTGCAGGGAGAAGTAGTGGTCAAAGATTTTTTATTTTTTGGTAAAATTGGATTTTTTTTTTGTCCATTGCGAGACCTCCATCTTATCCTGCGACCAGGCCCTCCCACTCAATTTCCATCTGGCTGAGAAAATTGGACTGACATAAAGATGTAAGCTGCAGATGGAGTAGACCGTCAGCAACGGTAAAAAATAAAATAAAATAAAATAAGGAGGGCAAGCAAAAGGCAAAGGATGCACACAGCAAGATATGGAGAGAGTGAGATGAAGGGTTCTAAAGGTGGCGGCACACAGATTTTAGCAATTTTCAGAGCAGCAGCAGCGGCAAATGTCCTGACTCAGATTCATTCTGATAGCTTTAACTCCAGGCGAAACAAAATACACTTCACTAAATTATTTACTTTATACTGTTTCCTTTAGTCGTGAAATAAACCCATCTGAAAGAAAACAGATATGAAATTATTAATTCATACAGTGACACGGCGTGAAAAAATTCTGCATTTTAAATTGGATTCACCATTGGTTAAAACTCCAACAGTCTTTAGAGAAAAAAAATACATGTGAAAGTGAAAGACACATTTCTCATTTCAGAAATAATCATTTCACACAATTTAATAAGGTGCGTGTCAAATGAAGTATCAGAGCTTTAAACATATTCCTGATGTTTTTTTTTCAGTTCTGCTCAACAGATTTAATTGATTCAACAGCATTTATGAAAAAAGGAAGGAAATCATTAGGGTAAAACTAAAGGGAGAAATCAATGAATAAAAGGCTCTAATAGTTTGTGTTCTGCTGGTTTGTATCCATAATGTATGGGCGACAGGCCATTAGCCAACGCTGAAAGAAAACAAGACTGTGGCCTCCCTCTACAGCCATTACTGGCTGAGGTCACTGTGAAGACAAACGGGTAATCGACCAATAGATTCAGTTAAATTGCAGGTAAATGGTTGATGCGTGGGATTACAGGTGTACAATAACAATGGCAGCGCTGCGATAAGCTCCGCAATTAAGCAGGGCAATTACTTCCAGCTCTCCTGGCTGCTCAAATGTAAACACCACATCAATGGTGAATTATCTGAGTGGATTCAGAGACGCTCTACATGAAGATATCAATAGTCTGAAGAGACGCTGAGAGCGAAATACTCTCAGCTATGGCTTATAAAAAGTCACAGACTGCCACTGTTTCAATGTCAACGTGAATGTAAAGAAATATTCTCCTACTGACAGAAAGGGAGTCCTTGTGCTACGGTATCATAATGGAAATTACCCTTGATGTTTTACAGGACAGCATGAACTTGTAAAGGTAGGATTTAAAGTATCCATTTTATACTTTCTCAATGTGCACATTTTTAAATATTCTGAGATTATTTTCACACTAAAAGCCAAACTCCTGACCAAGCAGTCACCTCTAAGATATCACTGTACCATGTGTTAATACCCAGAGATATTTAAGGACTTGATTATTAATGTTCATTATTTTATGAATTACAACCACGTGTACAAAACAACTGACTGAAATACAACCTTAAACCATTACAGAGCCGCTATAGTGCTACACATACTGAAGGTTCTGGACAGTCACCGATGTATTCTCTCAAACCTGGGCTAAAATATATCTAAGGTTATTACTGTTGTATCTTTATTATAGTTCTTTTGTTTGTTTTTATTTCATGATTTAGACCGATGGTTCTTAAACAAAGGTTTGCGTACCTGACGAGTGTTGTTTTTTTAGGTTGTTCTCATGAAAAGTTTCTCTCCGCATGTGTGTGATTAAGATTGGTTGCAGGTGTTTAATTGGTGAGTTGTGCACGTGACAAGCTCAGGTGGATCCTATGAGCTGATTAGTCCTAGCAATATGGGGTGAATGGGCTCCCTCTCTAATGCCAGATGTAGTGCTACTTCATTACAGTCTTTGTAATCCTTTAATGACTCTGAGACCATTTCAGATGTGATTTAGGGCAAAGTCAAACTTTGGACATTTATGTTGCTATTTCTCAAGTGTCTGTTGCTTTTGTGTTTGTGTGTGTGTGTGTGTGTGTGTGTGGGTGCTACTTTTGTAACACAGGCTGGGCGGTCCACCCTGTCTTCTTCACACCTGCAGCTAATTCTCCCTGATTGCTTCCGCCCACATCCTCCTGGATTTAAGACCGTAGTCACAGCTGCCAAGATGTTGTTGATTGGTGTCATTGAATTTTCTCACCTCCATCATAAATGGAGGCAGATTTTACCTTCCACGTGCTTGGTTAATGCCCTCATGCCCTTCTGTTGTACGACTGTTGAACTCTGTCTTGGGCAGAAACACTGTATGTTTTCAAATCCAATTTGCGACTTAATGGTTTACTCATTAGTTCTGTATGAATGAAGAGCTGGGTTAGATAGTCCACTGAATACTCACAACAACTCCACAGCCAACTGTCAGTCTCACTAATGGACACCAACAGTTGCACGGTCGATATTTTTCCTAGCGGTGTGTGTTTGTGTGTAGTCCACTGTTGGCTGTTGTTCTAAAACTGCCTGACTATAATGTGGCACTGAACTGCTGCCAGTGATCCATCGTCCATTAATCTGTCAAAGGAACTATATGGTTTGGTATTTTTTTAATTTTACTTTTTTTTCAATGCGTGTTAATTCAAACTCTCTCTGCGACTGCATTGTTTCTACCTTTACTGCTGAAACACGAGCAGCAAATGACATCCATTGTTCAACTGAGAAAAGTATCACTAAACAAAGGGGGGGGGGGGTACTCAGTAATTAGTCTTTCACATAAACCACATCATAGAGTGTTTTATTTGCTGTTACTAGTGATTAAACAGCCACTTGTGTTGATTGTGTTTGTCTGAGTAGAAATACTGGAGCCGCCTTTTACTCCCTGGAATAACGTTTGGTACGCCGATCACATCCTCGGCACGTTTCAGTCATGTTTTTCTAGACTAAGTGAATTCCAGGCTTGGTGCCACAGGACTGATTACAAACTTGATCTCACAATCACATGCAGGCTTGAATTTGATGGAAGCGAGTGAGCGCTCGTTGCAGCTAAGCTCTGCGTAAATACAGTGCACAAATTTGATTCGCTCATAAGCGGCATGGCAAGCACTCGGCCACCACCCAGAGCTTTGCACCGCTCTGACCTTTTGTCAACAAAAGTGGTCAAATATGGGAGGGTAGCCTTATTGCTAAAATAAAGAAGGTTGAGGAAGAGAGAGGAGGTCCTGATGTAGACCTGTTACCCGGCAGGTATGACTTTCGACAGTAGAAGAGACCTGCTGCTCGGTTACAGTGATGAACGACTCTGCCTACCTTCTGATAATTGCTCACTCAGGGGCAGAGAGAGGTCCATTAATCAAAATGAGCTGATCTGCAGGACTACTCCACCTACAGCAGACCCCAGCATGCCTCAACAACCCTGGGGCAGCCCAGAAGGCTTCAGCTTCAAAGGAATCTGACTGGTCAGTACGCTGACATTTTGCAATGACCGTCAGCTCTTCTGCCTGCAATCTAACCTGCTGGAAACAGCAGACAAGGCTGGAAATGAGGAAGGTTCTCCATTAAATGACTGCCAAATGGAATGGCTTTTCATCCCATAAACTTGCACTCTGCACCTGAGGGATTATCACATGCTGACATATCTGAGAGGGAGAGATGGCAGCGAATGTGACACGAAAACAGGCTGAGGAGCAGGGATGAGGGTGGTCTCCTGCTTCTTGTGACAAATCCTGAATATAAACAGACAAAATGGGCTGCCACTGATTCTGGCAATAATGCATCAGTGTCTTTGTCGCCGTGTGGCTGATAGTAAAGTGTTTATTTTTAAACAAAGCCGCAGATCGCAGCCAAATCGCTTTGTCTCAACAGTCAAATCCATTAGATCGAGGTAACGTGATATTGTCTGCCCCGAGAAATTCTGCTGTGATTAGTGAATTGATGGGAACTCACGGTGAAGGTCAGAGGCTCATCTGTTTTCAGGAGTTTGTTTCTGCCGCCCAGTGTTGTGGTTTAACTTTTCTTGATCAGAGAAAATTTCAGACAAAGATGCAAAGTGATGTTAACGTCGACATTTGCATCAGTTCTTCTGCATTAAACTCAGTGGTGTTTTATCGACTTTGTGCTATGCTAATGTCTGTACAAGTTCATTTTAAAATGATTGTGTTCTCTTTTTACTATACTTCCAAAAATGTAATAAAAAACTCAGTTGTGTATCTGGGCTGTCCACTTGATCCTTTATTCATTAACTAAAATATTTTATTGGACCAATTTTCATAAAGTATCCAAGATAGTGGGCCACACAGTAGACAAGTGGTTCGTTTTTCCACCTTACACAAGTGGTTCTCAAACTTTTTAGTCATTCACAACTTTGAAGGATTTTGAAGTCCCACCTGACCCTGTCGCCCCAACAAAAATCTTAACAAATTACATTTTTAAATTTATTGAACCAACACCAAGTAATGTCATATTTTATAATGAATAAAAATCAATAACACCAAACGACACTAAGTTCAAAAGTGAAAATAAAAGTGTAGCTGTGCCATCACCGTTTGTCACACCCCATCTGTCATGTTTCCGTTCCCCACCAGCGGGGCGAACTGGTTTGATTCCTGACTCCCTGTCTGTGCATGGATTTTCTCCCAAAACATGCCATTAGCTTGAGAGAACACTTTGCATTGGTCACAGGTACCCCAATATATGAGCCATCATCGTTGGTCATCTTTTTGATGACCTTTAACCTTTGTGACATCTGTATCCTGTATCCTTGTCCATTAGAAGTTACTGAAGTACTTGTTAAATAGTACTACATCTGCAGTTCACCTCCAGTTCCCGTTGTCACACTTAAATTGATTCCCTACAGCACCAACGTTTTCCAGTATATACAGTAAGCACTTCAAGGTGTGCGTTGGGACTGTGTATCTGTTTACTCTTCAGTCTGTGTCGTGAGTTCAGCAGATAGTTCCTGTACAGTTGTTTATTGCTGATGCACCCAAAACACTTCCAGTTTAAAAAAAAAGTCCCTCATAGAAGCCGCTGTATAAAACAACACCCATTATGAGTCTCCCCCAGCAGCCTGACATCAGCTCTGTGTATTTCTGTCAATGTTCAACACCGTGCCTATTACTGATATTTTCGTGTGTGGGTCTGGCTTAAACCTGCTGATATCCCATCTAACGTCTCGGGCAGAGCAAATACAAAAATAAATGAAAGCAGATATAATGTAAGGACAATGATGTGAGCTCCCATGTGAGTCCCTGAAGCCAAGGCTCCGTCTCCTGCCTCTCATTACAGCAGATGAGTGGTATATACAGCAGGAGGACAGGAGTGACACACATAACACACAAACTGGACCGTGAAATAGGCGGCTCTCCTGCAGATCAGCTCGGAGCAGCACAGGCAGTTTACTGTGTGTGTGTGTGTGTGTGTGTGTGTGAGGATGAGACCGGAGGAACTGATTTTCATTTAATAACCAGCTCAGTGATGTGACCTCATACAGGACCATCTAAAAACATTGGCTTTCACACAAACAGGTGGAAAAACAAGCAGATCAGGGCCAATAACCTCCACCCAGAGCTGGAGAGCATAACAAGATCCAGCAGCTACTGACTTGAATTGAAACATTCGGAGGTGAAGAAGAGTAGGAGACACTGAGCTGAGGTGAAAGACGGAGCACGTACAACCGACAGAGGATCAGAAAATGGTTGTATTTATTGAACTCCTCATGTCTTGACAATCTGGGAGCTGCTGCCACACATTAGCTCTCTACACAGAGCGAGGTCATTTCAGTATTGCGACCATTTACTGTTGGATAATAGATGATATAGTACATTCTGGTACTTACAGTGTATTTTCATTACTAATCAGAATAAGTGACTTTTGTGTTTGATAAATTTGTGGGTGTGAAATTGAATGTATAACTAAAAGTGGTACCATGGAGACCTGGTAGGTAAGTTCCTGAGCTGTAACTCATTTTTGAGGGCAGCCCCTGGCCTAGTGGTTATGAGGGAGGGGTTTGTTATCAGACGCTGTAGGTTAAATACCTCCCAGTAGGCTTGGGTGTTTTGAGCAAGAAGCAAAATCCCTTGCTTCCCAGGCGTTAGACTGCACCAACCTCTCCAGAGGGATGGGTTTAGTTTGCTGTGGGAATATTTATGTGTACAGTGCAGTAATATGTGCCAAGTGTATCTTGGAAAATCATCCAATATCACATCATCTTTTTAATTTATTTATTATTATTAACTGCAAATATTTGTCTTAGTTTGTATATGCAATGATGACAGGTGGGGCAATTACACAATCTCCCACTAGGTGGCAGCAGATGGCTATAAGGACTTTAAAATAAATGGAAAAACTATAAAAAGCGAGAGACTCTGAGCTGTTGAAGTTGTTGATCTTTATGTATCTTTCTTCAATTCCTGCTAGTTTATCAGCGTGAGTTCATCTAAACAGTCTCAGTTAAGTAAAACGACAAGAGTATTTCACAGCATATACTTCATCTTTCAAAAAGTGAAGTAAAAAAAACTAGGAGTAGCAGAAAACTTCTGGTCTTTTTCTGGGTTTAACCTAGGGCTAAAATGGCCTCGTCCAGTTCTTATGTACAGTCTATGGACATAGCAGGAAAGTCAGAAATACTGTTTGTTGATCTCCCAGTCTGTTTGGTGAGTGACATGGGCTTTTCAGCCTCAGGGGTTTGCAGGGGAGATTTAAAGTATCCGACAAAACTTTTATTCAGTGAAGAGTGAGAGCTGCACACAGAGACAGTCTTTTCTGGTAATACCTATTTAGGACCAACACCTCCTCAGACACATACCAAAGAGGAAACACGTGTGACGTCAGTGACAGCAGCTTTACTCAGCCTATTTACAGAAGGTTTCCTTTCTGTAGCTGAGCTGCAGATTCCCGGCATGAATACCTTTTCATAGCTGTGGTTTTTGCAAATAGCTGGTTTTATGAACTATTGACCCTGCAACTATAGAAATTAAAAGTAAGAGGATTTAGAATTTGTGACCCCTTATTTAATGTATTAAATTATTTGAGTTTAAAAGGACCTTGAGTTTAAACTACAGTATCCATCACAGTAATGTCTCCTCCCTATGGTAAACATTCTCATCACTTTTTCTACTCTGTTGTCCACGTTATGGAGTAAGTATTTTTACGGAACATGTTGTTAACTATACTTCCATCTGAGTATATTAAAATTCTGGAAAATGTTAAATAATGTCAAATAAATCAGATTCAGTGTCCAAGAATCAATTACCAAGAATATATGCACATTTTTGAATTTGCTTTGGTATGCTAATACATTATAATAAAACTAATGTCGTTCTGTGTGTAATGACTCACCAAATTGAGTCTTATGGTTTATGTAGATTTTATTGATTTACTACTGGTTTCATTTTATTGTGTCAGACAAAGATATCAATTTTTGGATTAAACAGTGGTCAGGAGGTTACTTTTCTATGCTAAAGGTCATGGGTTCAGTCCCAGTGACGTGCAGATCTGTCTCTGAGTCAAAAAACTTTTCTCTCATTCATTCATGATAATCAGTCCTGATGCTTTTTCTATGACCAAATGATGCAGAAACAGCTTTTCTAGGATATAAAATGCACACTCAATTGGTTCTAATGCATTATGGAAAGATTCACATTTCAAAGTTTTTAATCATTATCAACACATTCAATTACGAACCCATTGACCTTATGCATTCAATATGCGGTAAAAGTAATACATTTCCATCATTGTCAGTGATCGCCATAATCAAATTCTTAAGCACACGTTGTGTTGCTTCGTGTTGGCTTCCTTTTAGAAGTTAAATAAATCTGTCAGTCCCAATAATTCGCTGTGTCGTTTATAATTAATGGGTGCAATTTAATCAGGGCCAAATTTTATTTTAATGAAAACTGCATGGTTGCCTGCAAAAGTTAATTTATTATGCTAAACAAAATAAATTGTGGTAGGCCTGGATGATGCAGGGAAAGCTGCACAGTCAACCTTCCACGCCTTATCACCGCGCAGTAATTGCAGACTCTCGTCCAGGGATGGACTATGTTCTTTTGCTGTTTCTCATTTTCTGTGTTTTGATTTATATATGTTTTGTTTTTTGGTTTTGTTTTTATATATATATACAAGAGTGTCAAAAATGTTCTCAAGAACAACAGTATTTGATTATGGAGAAAATATCTGCGGGCTCCTTCTCTGATACTGAAGAATATGATCGACTAAGACCTATATGTACTGTAGTATATTTTCTGATTTATTACTGCATCACAGAAATATATAAATATTAGTAAAACAAAAGTCAATAAATGTAAACTTTCTAGATTTAAACAAACTCATCTGAACATCAAATGTAATAGTAAATGGTATAGAAAAGATAAACCAAGAACTAACTTACCAATGCTGATAAAATTAGAACAAAACTCAACTAAACTAAAAAAAACAAAAACATAGCGTTTTCAAAAATAAGTTACATCCGACCAAAATACTGAAAAAAGAGGCCAAAATGTAACACAACTAGCATTTAGCTTGTGGAGATAAACGTTGAGTTAAAGTAACATGTCACAGACTCAAATATAAGCAAAACAGAGATACATTTAGCACAGTTATGGGTTAGCAACCGAGCTAGCTTAGTGAAATCTTCGCTAATATGTAGCTTGATATTGCAAACACACTGTAGATTAGATTGGTTGAGAAAAATGTCAAAAGACTGGACCAAACTTATCAGACAGTGTGATTCAGTCTGTAAAATAAAGTTAAAAAAGAAACTGAAACATAATAACCTTGAAACATATTCAAAGAGAAAAAATGTGCGCCTGTTATAAAGGCTAAATGTTGAGATCCACCATTTACCTCCTGTCCAGGTTTCACATTCTGTCCTCCTTCCTGTCAATACGTTCCAATACGTGGAACGTATCGTTATTCTTTAAGAAAAACACAGCGGCCATAATTTAAAGACTGGACCACATGAAAATGTCCCGTTTATAATTGTCTGTGTCTGACACTGTGTGGCGCCGCAGACTCATTTAGTCAATGACCTTTCACTTGTGTATGCCAGACATACGTTTGTGTCTGTCTCAGACAGACCATATGTACAGGCTGAACTTGAGAATTTGTCAAAAAGACTGATGGTGCGTTCAGGGTGGAGACAAACTGTTCTGCACTTGTTCATCTTTCACACATCTCCCATTCAGAAATCATCGCAGAGTGAAAACACATTCTGCACCAAGAGTGTTATTTAAAATTAATAAAGGGGCCGGCTGACTCAACTGTCCTCAAACAGTACTAAAGTACTTAGTGGAACTTTTCTGATGAGAGTCCTCTGTGTGGGTGCAAGGGTGAACGTTTACGTTGAGGAAATGCACAAAAAGTTACTGATTCCTAACAAACAGGAATCTGTTGTCATTGTATGGTTTGTTGCTGTTTGTGACAGAAAACATTCCTTTCTGATAAATTTGTAAATGTCCTAAAAGACAGATTTTTCTGCATCCTTTCCATTTCAGTGTTTTTTAACTTTGGGTCGAGACCCCACATGGGATCCCCTGGAATTCAGAGTTTCAGGATTAGCAGATTAGCTGAAGAAAACCAAAAAGTGATTAAATAAATAAATGCATACATGCATAAGGACTGGGAAATGCAAAACTGCCTACGTACAGTCCATGTAGTAATTCTAAAAAGATGTAGTCCTGTTCCTCAAAACAGGATAAATATCCTCAACCACAGAGAAGGAAAACTGACTGACTGCCTATGCTGCTGCTTCTGCTGCTGCTGCTGCTGCTGCTTGTGAGGGAGAGTTAATGAAGCTCTTGTTTCCATTTTTCTGCTCCTCCATCCTCCAGCACCTCCAGGCCCGCTTCATGTCCACGTTGGTTTTCCTCCTGGACTCTAGAAATGTGGTAGAATCGTATTGTCATTAACTGCAGGTTTTAAATTGAGTTGTGATTGTTATGCAGAACTGCAATAAACTGGAGATCTGTCCAGGATGATTCTGATCCTGACGACGTCTGGATCGAGCTGAGTGAAAGTGATGGAAGATGAATTGATAAATGAACATTAAATGAAAGAAAGAAAGAAAGAAAGTAATGTAATAAAACTAAGTTGGTGCCATGTAGAGTGCAGACATCTGTTGATCAGTGAGGAAAACAGAATGGTTATCATTACAGGCTCCTCTCATTTACCACACTGGCTCTGAGTCTGATCTCTGCAGCTGTGGGTACAGGCACAAAACACACACAAACACACACACACACACACACACTATCTCTCTCTCTCTCTCTCTCTCTCTCTCTTCCTCTCTCTCCCTCTCCCTCACACACAAACAACAAAAATTGATTACCACCTCTCCCTGATTGCAGCCCCTGTCTTCTAAACTAAATTGCAACTCAAGCCACAAAAAGCAGCCCATGTCGCTGGAGCACATTAAATCAATCTCTCCCATTCTACAGCTCCTTCATTGCCAAATAAAAGAAACAACCCCTTTTTCTTGGGCGCCACTGTGAGTTTTTCATGTCCTTACGATCGCAGGGTGGAGACGCGACGCTTCCTCATTTAAGACTAATGGATTCAGAAGAGGCGCTGGTTAAATATGCCCTGACTTTGACACGTAGAGGGACAACCTGTAATTACAGTTCTTTTATTTTATCAAAATTGTCTGTCCTTTTGCCAAATCCTTATGTTTTTAACTTTTAACTCTCACTTTTTTTTCTCTCATTCCTGTTTTATAAATTCCTTCCACACCGTTGAAACAATGAACATTATTCCTCCGGCAGCCCTATCTATTTAGTCGCTGACTGACTTCACACTCCATTGATTTGCATTCGGAGCTATTTAAATTACGTGATACATTGCATTTTAAACACAGAAACTGCTTAAAATTCAGTAATTAAACTCATTGAAGTATATCAGCAGTTTTGAGAGTGTTCCTAGCTTCAATGGAATACTTTAGCGATACTGTGATACTGACTCACCACCATGCATTCCATTTATCTGTCTCACTCCTCGCCCACCCACCCCACACTCCCCCCCCCCATCCCCAGTGCTTTGTCCACACTAGTTCTTCTGTATTGTTTGTCACATGTATCACAATGCCGTTATGTCTTTAATGTGTCCTAATCCATCACTTGGACAAGGCACTTAATATAAGGATGAATCTGGGACCTTGTCCTTTGCAGGAGTCGTTACAGGGAATGGTTGTCAGCTGTTTGGAAAGCATTACCCAGGTGTCTCTAAAATACTCTCATCTGCTGCCGTGGTAAATACCTGTTTACACAGGGGCACCGTTGGTTACTCAGCAGCAGGTAAAACTGGACCAAATGGAACCTTCTGATTGGGTGGTTGAATGGATGGTTGAATGGATGGATGGATGGATGGATGGATGGATGATGGATAGATAGATAGATAGATAGATAGATAGATAGATAGATAGATAGATAGATAGATAGATAGATAGATAGCATCTAGCTGATAATTAGTAAATTAGGTTCATTAACCATTAGAGTGGAATCGTAGCCTGGAGCAGATCTGAATCTCGGTGTAGTAATAATAATCATCAAGTGACTATCAATAGGAACTCATGAGCTCGGGGATTGCAGTGCATTCATCTGAGAGTATCAGCAGCACAAGCTGAGAGACAGAGGCTCAGCTGTTGAGATGCAATTATGATATGATGAGAAAAAGTAAAGTAAGTTTTTTTTTTTATTATTATTCC
>NC_024323.1:5356117-5358704 GCF_000523025.1 Cynoglossus semilaevis | reverse complement strand
CAGCATATGCAGAAAAATGAGTGTTCACTTCACATTCAGACTGAACTACAGAGCTTAATGCACAGTTTCATGACATGAAATGTTTACGGCAGCAGCAGCAGCCGTGCAAGAGTCTGACGTGCTGTACTGTAGAGGGTGCTGCATCTGCCATAATCATTTCAACACAGCACAGATTTATTATACCTCAGCCTGAGCCGTATATAAATATAAGTGGTTACATTATACAGTCTAATTATGGCAGTGGAGGGATGTAAGTTCAAATAAAAGGGAGAGATATCGATGCAGTGAGATTTTAAAACCAGTGCAGCACCTACTGTATATCAAAGAGCCTGTCGACTTTGTTATGGACTCATCATCTGCTGCTCTAACTGCAGCTGGGCATCAATGGAATTAAGAAACCCTTGAAACAAAAAACCATTAAAATGAAGTCAATACTTTATCCTAATGCCTGAAATATTACGGCACACCAGGAGTAGCCTCTCCTTTTTTGATCTTTCGCTTTGTTTCTCCCACCTCATGCACTCACAGGATCAATAAAACACTGTTGCAATTATTACCATCAGCAACCATTCGGAATGATTGGATTTGCACCAAAGGCTAAGGCGGAGAAAAAAAGACCTAAACTGTATCATGTGATCGACTTCACCCCGCTGTAAATCCGTAATTGGATAAAATGTGGGCAAAGAAAGATATTTTCCTGCCGGATGGAAAAGTGCCAAATGTGCAAATGTTTTTCCTCCTAAAAAAAAAAATCATTACTGAACAAACGTGTCCTTATGGCAGCGGACAGCTTCGACATCAACACTGCTGTCTCATTGAGCTGATTCTCCTTACTTTGAATTGAGTTCGGGGACACAATGGTAAAGTCACTGGGTTAATAGTTAGTTTTCATCTGATCAAGGAGAATTTACCAAAGGACAGAGGAAGAAAATAGGTATATTTGAGACATTTTATTTATTTCTTTTGTCAGAGGGCAACTCAGAAAACCTTTATTTACTGTACAGCGTGTGATAGTAAAAAGTGAACATGCTTTGTTCAGCGGAGCATGAGAACATGACCTCACAGGGAACACTCTGCAAAGCTGCACTGAAACTGAAGACTTGTCTTTTTGTTCTGTTTTCTAAAGTTCTTAGGGCACAGACGATGCACTACAGCAGAGTTTGCATTCAGTGTTAGTGGAGGGCATCTCCACGTATAAGTGGAGCCCAGGCTTATTTTCCATCCTGCTTCTTTGCTTTCTTAAAAAAAGAAAAAAGAAATAAAATGAAAAGGAAAGAAAATAAAAGCAGAGTCAGTTCAATCCAATCAAAACAACAAAATAGAAAAAAAATACAATACCGAAAAACATATAATAGCAAAAAAACACATTATTTTTCAAATATATTGTAGAGAAAACATACCTAAAAGTTTTAGCTCACAAGTCCTACCTTCGCTCCTTAAAGGTTAGAGTTAGGGTCAGTGTTAGAACTAAGGTCCCATTATTCTTCCTCCCTTACTTCCTTCCTTCAGTGGTACAAGGAATTGCTAAAAGTTGCTCAAGCATTAATCATAATCAACCCAAATAGTTGTTGATTATATTTGCAATAAAATGTATCAATAAACACCACAAACGACAACACCAACAGCTCAAAATATACACGATGTTGACTTGAAGAATTATCAAAAATATCTAGTCCAATATTAGCATAAACTAAGTTAACTAGAAGTTGACCTAGACCAGCTAGTTATCACTAAAATACTAAATTAAACTGCTGCCTAAATGAATACTAATAAATAACTAATTGCTATGCTAACAGGTCAAAGGCCACTAGTTACCTCGTGTGACCTGCTAGTTAGTTGAGGTAAAACCACTCAGCTCATTTAAACACGGGTGTAGCCCACATGGAAATGTTGGCTGTGTGAATTGTTAGGGAACATGAGAACATGTTTGACAATGAATTACTGTTGTTTCCTCTGCTGTGATTGGACAGCTTAGGATCAGAGACAACATGCACAGAGAGAACGTGGAGTTTAATTTATTTACTTACTCATGTTCTCCGCAGCGCTGCAGCTTTTCCTTCGTGGCCTCCATTCAATTACTGATAAACTGCATTAAGCAGGACAGGTACACTTGGCTGAACTATCACAGCAATCTCCTACTTGAACATTAACCAGAAAGACAAACCCTTTTGATCATAGCATGTGGCCACGTCGTCAAAGGAACCTCGGGTATTTTCAAAGTGGTAATATCCGCAGGATTGCTGCCGTGATATTACACTTTAATGGAATCTCAGGAGCCAGTGAGCAGAGCAGCTTGATTGGGTAATACTGGCACATTAGGCTCTCAGGCATAAATCTTCATTCATATGTATAAATCACTCAAAAGTAGAGCGAGCGAGGAGAGGGAGATGTGGGGGGTTTGGGGCGATGTGGGGCTTGAGTCACAAATCTGCAAAAGCAATAACCATGAAAGAGGGAGAAGTCCACTACAAGACATTTTCACATCTGACTGAGCAGGAACTGTTATGACTTGGAAGGAGTTACACTGGAAGCAGCAGATAGGACGCGACGTTTCTTCAAAACACTTTGAAATGAACCAATCATCAGC
>NC_024323.1:5355724-5356094 GCF_000523025.1 Cynoglossus semilaevis | reverse complement strand
GAGGTAAATCCAGCGGGGGTTGGAGGACACTTGAAGACATAATGAGCAGGAAGCAACAACTTCATTTTGAGCAGCAGGATGAGGAGTGTGTGTGTCTGGGTGTGTGTTTGCATGCTGGTTGTTGTTGTTATTTCTTCATAAAATTCACGTCTGTAAACCTCGGCTCGCAGCCCAGTCATGTCCTGGAGAGTCTGTAATTCAGGTACAGACGTGTGTGACATTATGTTATTTTCAGCTGCTGTCAGAGGGAAACACGGTTATGTGTGTGACATTATTTTCAAGGCAGCTCCTGTCAGAGGGAAACACGGTTCACACCACAAAAGTCAAGGTTTTTTGGAGGGTTTTTTTTTTTCAGCTGCAAGAATATTCT
>NC_024323.1:5313007-5355700 GCF_000523025.1 Cynoglossus semilaevis | reverse complement strand
TTTTCTAATGTGCTATCACCATTACATATGGAGTTCCACTGACCTTGAGAATCGCTGCTCGCCCCATGACTATTTCTCCTCCTTACCTGCTATCAGGTGCAGCGTGCGGTCCGAGGCACTTGACTTCAAAGTTGCCTTTGATATGTATTTCCAGTAGCACGCAAACCTAAATGACTGACCCCAAGGACTCTTCCGCGTGGAGCCCCCACTTCCCTCCCCCGAAGAGCAGCGGGTCTGATCTGTAAGCCACACTTCATTACTGTTACATCTCATTTTATGGACAGTGTTATGCACAAAGACGCTCTCTGCAGTGACAGCTTCAAATTACCTTCTTCACAGGCACGACCAGAGGGCAGCGCTGGACTCAGTGGGAGCAGAAGACTCCCTGCCTGAGCAGTGAAGTGCTGGGCTGCCACCTAATGGCTCAGCTTCCTTGTTTCTTGTTCCTTGTTTGCGGAGGCAGTTCTGGTCTCACTTGTTCTTGTCTATAACAACAAATATGCAGATAACTCTGACTTTACAGCTCAACATCGCTCATGACCACATGTCACTGTCGGTTCAAATTCTCAAGATGTAATTTCTGGATGGGACCAGTTTTATCTGCATCAGGAAGAGTGGAATAAAGGAACGGCAGCCAGTTAGCACTGATAAGGATTAGAGAGAGAGAGAGAGAGAGAGAGAGAGAGTGCTCATGTCTGTGTTTCCCCCCCGAGTTTGCCTCTTTGCCTCAAACAATGAGTGATTGGCAATGCAATCACCAGTCTTCTTGCAAAAAAAAAAAAAAAAAATCTAGCTCCTTGTAAATGCAGAGCACAGTCAAAAGGAAAATCCATATTCATGCTGTTAATTTAAAGTGTCACTGACTTCAGACTCCAAGCAGACTTTCTGGACTCTCTCACCCAGGTGGAGCAACGTGGAGGAATCCAAATGTGTACAACGTTCCAACAGGCTTTAGGCTCCAAGGGATTTTCTCTGTAGTCGATGAAGAAAAATATCTTCAAAACAAATGGCATTTATCATATTTTATTTCACCGTCTACCTGACCAATGCAACTGTTTTCTTCCAGTATTAAAACTGGAAAAATATAGTCAGTATACATTTATGGTCACAACCTGCTTTTTTTGCCTCAATTAAGAGATGAAATCAAGTTTTGTCAGTTTTGGAAAAAAGAAATACAAATGGAGCTCGAAACACAACCTGTTGCAAAAATTCAATCATTTTAAATATATTTTTATTAGTTTGGTTAAGAATTTGATTTAAAACTGTCCGATTTTGAGTGAAGAAATAAAATGTAACACAGCTCAAAGGTTGACAAAAATAAATAAACTTTCTTTTACGGTTGTCTTAGGACTTTTTGACTCACCTTGTTTAATCGTGATTCCGACAGGGGTGCACTGTGCAATAATCAGTTGAAAAATGTTTAATATCCATGTCTATTGGCACAATAAACACAATAAACAATCAATCACAGCCAATAAACAGTGCTTTTCTTTTCCCCCCTTTTCTGGCAACCCTATTGGATCACTGTGTTTTGACCAGAGCCCACAGTAGAAGAACTAAACACACAGTTTGTTTTTTAATCATAACTGATGGGTGCCATATGTTCTCCAGCACGCCGGGAATAAAAATGTTTCACAACGTGCTGAAAAATCCTACACAGTACTTATAGATGAGTACAAACAAAACTGTTGTAAAACTAAAATAAATAAATAAAAAAGAATACATAATTATTAAATATTTTAACAAAGACAGATGACCTCACAGTGAGTCCCAAATACAAAATAAAAATAATGGTGTTTATCAAGGACAGACGTGTGAGGCACTAATCAAACATTTTAGTGGGCACACCTGCCAGTACTATCTCATCAGCCAATCACGTGGCTGATGAGCTCAGCTCAGTGCAGTGAGTCACTGAGACTGAGTAAGGATGAGCTGCCGGAGTTGAAGATAATCATCAGAACAGGTGAGTTAGGATGTCACACAGTGGTTGGTTCTACAGTGGACAGTTTGGTGTGACCATTTTTTATTCCTAAAATCAACCAAATTTTAATTTAAAGTTTAAAAATTGACCGAAAACAACCTATGAGTTTGGGTAAATGCAGCTGCTGGTGCAGCAATGATGTCATTTTTTAACCAGTGCTTAAATGCCTCTGCTAACCTTCTAATGCAAGGTGCTCAAACTCCTGGTTGAGGGGCCACCCCTGGCCCATAACCCCTTGTGCCAATGATCCAAACAGATATCAATAATGATTCAGTTTTGCTCTTGAGCTGCTTTTTTTAGTAAATTTCTCGTTACAATGCCTGACCTGATTAATTGAGAATAAGACAAAAAACAATTGAACTTGTTTAGACTGCTGTACTTTTCAATATTTATATTTATAGTGTGTTAAATATTTATATTTATAGTGTGTTAAAGTCAAAAAGTTCCAAGACAAATCTATATAGTGTTAGTGCGTTGAAGTCAAAAAGTTCCAAGACAAATCTTGATATACTTTATTTATAAAATGAATAAGGTTATTTCTCTACAGTTCTTCCATTTGTGTCTTAGCACTTTTCTGTAGCATCTGATTGCTGTCAGAGAGTTCCTTCTGTGTAGAATTCTGGGGGATGTTCTTTGTCTCATCTCAGGACTAAAATTTAAGTTCTTCTCAAAGTTTCTTCCAGTTTCGGCAAAAGAAAAAGAGTCAGATGGTGTTAGATGAAAGGATGTTGAAAAGACTCAGTATTTAACAGGTTTTACATTGAAGTGTTGATAAAAATCGTGAGAATTTGATCTGACTTTAAAACAGTTTATTTGATAGGATTTAAAAAAAACAGATCACATGAAACACAGCTCGGTGTTTGATAAAGATAAAACACCTCAAAGCGCCGTCAAAGCTGTTGATCAACCTGGGACCGCTTATGAAATGAAAACATCTGTTTTAGTACTTTTGAAATGAGACACGAACTGATTCAATTAGGACGCTGCTGAATCCACATCAACTCGGTGACGCATTCAGGTCACCCAGGACAAAAGTATAGATTTGCACTTTCATCGACAAACTGTAGGGGTCTAATACTCCATGGTTTACGTCACTTTTTAATCTAACGTGTGATGCCATGTACACTAATAGGCGGCAGGTATAAAAATAGTGACTGAAATGTGTGAATTGGTGTGAACAGAATTAATTAGACTGGAGGAAGAGTAATTATAAGGACTGAAAAAAAACCTTGGAAAACTTTAGCATGAAAATAAAAGTCCAGTCACTACCCGTAGGCTTGGACTCGTTTCCTATTTATTGACATGAAAATAAAAGTCCAGTCACTAGGCTTGGACTCGTTTCCTATTTATTGTCAGTTATAAATAGAGCCTGGAAACAGCAGACACAGAGACATCATGAGTCAGAGCCTGGTGAGGTGCGTTAGCTGCCGCACTGGTGGCTACGGTATGTATTTATAACTAACAAGACACAATGAAATTAACCTGTTCATTAGAGCGCTGTAATTAACGTCAACCTCCCTGTACTTTTTAAGTCTTAGACTATTAACATGACATTTCTGTTCTAATGTACAGTATGAGGACTATCAGCTGAGGTACACACTGCTGCAGAGTACAGTGTGTACTGTAAGGCTGAGATGTCAGGCTTAGTGCAGTACAATACAGTAGAGTTCAGTAAATGCACACATTCTTAATGACACCAAAGTGTCAAAAATCAAAATTCTTCGCAAATTGCTCTCTTGTGTTTATCGTGTTTGAAACTTTTAAATGATCGGCCTTTGTTTAAGTGGAACAAAAATATGGCCCCAGGACCAGTTTGAGGTTTAAAATGCGTTCCTACAGGACATACAGGTAGAGAGAGTACACAATACAAATGTCTTCTGTGACCACAAATGTAATGTTGTATAATAGTAATAAAGAATTTTATTTCCACCAACCAATCACGAGCTGTTATCCAGATTGACTTTAGGAAAGTGAACCTATCCCAGTTGTACTGTATCTGCTCCTACGTGAGGTTTTGCATTCACTCATGACAGTTTTCCATTCTTTTAGTGTTTCCACTTAGATGAAAAATCCTCTGACTTCAGTGGGGGTTTTTCTTGGAGAAGAAACTGACAGTTTGCCTTCCTTTCTTTCCCAGCCCGTACACAGACCCCCAGGATTTGCTCAGACGTGCGTTGGACAGGAAAACTGCACAGATATGATCCTGCAGCACCTGTTGGCTGATTGTTGCAACACAAACCAATCCTTTCTCGTTCACTGTGAATGCACTGTTATCTGGCCTCCAAGATGTTTTTGTGGAAACAGTACAGACGAGGGGTTGCATCAGGAAGGACATCTGCTGCATAAACGCTGCCAAATCACTATGCTAATGATCGCTCTGGTGACTCCTCAAATTAAAATGGATAGTAAGCAAAGTATGCCCCCAAATTATGGGTTGTGAAAATGAAAAAGTACTGAAACAGAAACATAGATTTCTCCAAGGTATTAATATATTTTTCTCCTGATTAAAATTGGCAGTTTTCTATTTCCAATTTATTAAGGTTAAACATTGACATGAAATATTTTATATTTTTATAAATATTATTTAATGTTATGATCCATAGTAAAATAATGTTTTTCAAATAATTAATTAAACCACCATTTCCTGTTGAAAAGATTCTTCTTCACCATTCAACCAAATCCTGAGATTCTGATACAGATGTAAACTTTCATCCCTGCACTGCCAGTAAAATCAGACTCGTCATTGAGCAGCATCTCATTACTGTGCTCATTACGGTTCACCTCAGTGTGCCTCATTGTCCACAAGAGGTCAGACATTAACAGCACAAGTCATAAATACTACACTGAACTCGCCTCTGCTTATACAAGGCCAGATTCGGTGCTTTTAATGTGACTCACTTTTATTGTGTCGTCAAAAACTCTGCGTGTCCTTGGAGAAAGAAACACACACACACACACACACACAGAGAGAGAGAGAGAGAGAGAGAGAGAGACTTATGCACCAAAATGAGGATGTCTGATGATTTAAAAATGGCTGCACTGCTATGCAGAAAAGAGGGGAAAAAAGATTTTCTCACTTTCTTCACCTTTACAGTACAGAGTAGCAGTACATCAGCTTTTACTTCACATACTGTAAATGAAGTGGAGTGTTATCTACCACACCAAAACTAGCGAACCTAGTTGTTACCCTTCCTGTGGCCTGATAAACATGCTGGCACAATGTTCGTTTTGTTGCTCACTAGTGTTTGTCAGGCTCTGTCTTAGCCTAAACCTGAGAGGAACTCTTTAATATTAGTGTTTGTGTGTGTGTATATATATATGTATATGTATATGTGTATATATATATATATGTGTGTGTGTACAAGTTACACGCATGGAAATCTGCCAAGTTACAGCAAAGGCTGTAAAAACAACAAAAATAAAATAAAAGACACAAGATTAAAAAAGTAATCTGTCTAAAAGCATTGATAAAAACATAGGACAATGAAACAGAGGCAGTAAAAATACAAACAGGTATAAATTAAATTAAAAAAAAACTAATAACAGACCACGAACACAGTTTAAATTACATCTCATGTTGAACTTTTCTTGCATCAATAACCATTGGTGGAACCCGCTAGAACCTGCGGATGTAAAAAGTTGTAGATTCCCTGCTGCATCAATGATGCTTTTCTCAGCCTCTTGACTGGGAAGTGCTCGTCACGCCCTCTTTGTTAAAGGAGGAAGGTGCATGTCGTCATCCGATCCCGTGTCTGGGTTCTAAATGCTCGGCCCCTGAGTGGAGCTGTGGAGTTTTCATTAGTGGCACAGCTCAGCACTTTACGCACAGCTATGGGAACCGCAGTGAGGAGTTGTAGAAGTCGGCCTTGTACTGAGGGTGTCATGGCAAAAGAATAACTTTTTCATTTTAGTCCGTCGGCACAGTCACAGTCGCGATTGTATCTATATATTTTTTTTTTTCTTTTATAAAAACTTTGGGAATATTCCAGCGCTCAAGGTCTAAGGCGCCGCTGTCCGTGGTTTGGATTTTCCAGGCAGTGATGGCCACTGCAAGACTCGATTATGTTCCTCCATGGTGGACATACTGGTTACACAATTTCCCACACTTCACTTTCTTACTCCAGTCGACGGACAACACTTTCAAACCGGAGGAGGCGAGTTATCAGCAGGTTGGTAACTGTGGCTGTGCGTAAAAGCGCACGTAGTTTCCGGAGAGTGTCGCGGGGAGAAGCGCGCGCCGCTGGTATCGCCCACTGGTTTTAGAGACTCAACGTCAAACGACGTGGTCAAATGTACAACTTTGTTTCAAACACACCGCTGTGCTCAGCGATGGAAGCGCTTTATCCCAGCTGTTTCCTAACTGCAAAGCATCAGTGCAGCGCCCCTAACGGCAGCAAGTGTTAGTGCGCCTGTCAGGGGTCAGATGCAATACTGTACTGGAGTTCTCACATGATGACACATGACCTGTATTAACTCGGCCTGTCCTGTTTTACAGCTGGTAAACAATTCCTTCACACGTGTGTGTATTCTTTGTAGATTTGGGGGAAACAACAGTTACTTTTAGATGCGATGTTCCACATTTTGAGCTCTAAATTTAAAATAATTTAAAAACAATCAAATAATTGTATATTGAACCAGGATAAAAGTAAAGACCAAGTATTTTATAAAATGTTCTCAGGGTAAAATAGTTTTTCACAAAGTAGTCGAGGACAAATTGTCCACTTAGTCAATATTTATAATTAAAGTTAATTAAATATTGATTCCTCCTCCTGAGTGAACGTTAAAGAAACATGTCGTTGACAGGTTTTGAAAATATTGATGTTCACAAACAGTGAAACATTTGTCAGATCTGGGTAAAAACATCCAAAGCAAATATATGTCCTCCTCAGAGTGTGTCTGTGCATCACGTTATCTATAGATCAATTACACCCAATCGTTATCCGGCTTTTGAGGAGTATAATGCTGTAATCGTTTCATATTGTTTTATCACCCAATAACGCTGGAATGTTGCCTTTATTTCATGCCATAAGTTGTGGAAGTTGCATTTATGTCTTTGAAAACAACAACAACAACAACGCTCCTGCCGCTAACGTTTGAGTTTTCTCATGCATGTGTGTGTATGCCTTTGTGTGTGTGTGTCCACATGCATAATGAAGTGGAACTGCGCCGTCCTTTTTCCCCAGGTCATGTCTGACTAAAGCTGTCTTCATGATTGACATCCCCGCTCTGATGGGCCTCACTTTTAAAGTACAGAAATCCATCAAATCCCAGCGGAATGTCACCGGCTCTTTAAGAAAGTTTGAGAAGATCATGTTCCCTGACAGATTTAGACCTGTGTGGTTCTGTCCTTAGATCCTCTGATGGCCCACTCTGCATAGCCCACTATGGACAAAGACAACTGATGTGGCCCACAAAGCTGCTTTGATGAAACTGACTTTTTACCCACGTAACCTTGTAGGGTTGACGTGTACAGTACCTGCTGTAGATGTCAGAGTGAAGGACCACTAACACTGAAACACTGTAAACAACTCATGTGTTTCATGGGATATGCTGATGTGCTGAGAGAAACAGAGGAGCTCAGGACTGCACCAAACACAGTGTCTCAGTTATTGAATTGGACTTGTACTGAGTCACAGGTCTGTAGACTGAGGTTTTAGGGAAAATGGAAGGTCAGTGACCTTACCAGTCAGATAACACTTTACACCGCTGTAGCTGTTTTCCCTTCTTTGCCCCCCCACCCCCCTCCCCCATGCAGTGGCCCGCTGGTATGCGGCTGCTGGAAATTGAAGTGGCTTCATGTCTAATTACGACACAGTGGAGTGGAAAATTAGAGGATGTTGATTAGAGTTGATCTCGCAGCATTCTGCTTATGAAAGGGTTTTAACTGGGCTGCAGTGACAGGAAATCTAAACAGGTGCTGATACGACCGTCCATGAGCAGCAGTTTTACTCCACACGTCAGACACACCGTACAAACCCCGAGATTAACGTGTTAAATCAGTGCTTATCACTGCAGTGCAACATCACTTCAGTAAAAATAAACGTGTGCTGCACCTTTTGAACTTTTTTTTTGTACTGCATTGATATCAGTGTGTATCTTCATCATCATTAGCTACCGTACACTCGTCGTCCTCCGTCAGGTCATTGAGGTCAGGGGTTTGGCCACAGTTGTTTACATGGCAGTGTGTCCCTGTGCACCGTGTGTCTCCTGGGGGGGGGGGGGGGGTCAGGGGGCTCCTTTAACTGCAAGTGAATGTAATAATTAGGTTTGTTGAAGTTAACACTGTGATAACACATTGACCAAATTACCTTTAACACCCTTTTTTCAGTGTGTGCACGTCCCCAGTGTAATTAAGCCTGGGCACGCCATATAGACTGGGGAATTAAAAGCATTAAGTGATGCATCCAAAAGTGTGAAGCGTAAAAATGAAACCAGGTTAAATAATCTTGTTAGTGGTCAAATTAGCTTCAACCCCCAACCACTGTTGAAGTTACACTTGGTATTCACAGTAGATGTGAATCGAGTTACCGCCGCAGTATGTTCTCCATGCCATTAGACCATCCTTTAAAAAAGAAGTGCTCCATTATTCCACACTTTACAGCTTTATTTTGAACTAACTAATGTCTTGGGTTGTTTTGGTAATAATAAGCAAACATTGTTGGTTATGACTCGTGTTTATAAATGTTCCCTTTAAGATACTTTTAAACATTAAAACGGCATCAACAGCAAAAATCTCCGTGCTCGTAAACAACAACACAAACCACTTCACACCTTGTGTTGCATAATTGGACCGTACTATATCCAGAAGCACACACATGTCCTGAGTATGAACTGACAATGTGATGTGATGAATGTTCAAGTCTGGATATTTGTGTCCCAATTTGAATACCACACGTAAGAAACTAGCCCTTAGCATTTATCACATGACAGTCCTGTTAAAAAAAAATCTCTAAAGAAGTTGTTGTCAACAAGACGTTCACCCCAGGAAAGTGTTTAATAAAAACATGACATTGTTATTTTTGTCTACTTTATAAAATAGGCCAGTTGATTTTTATTTTTTATTTTCTTCTGTTCAGTCAGAACCCAGAGATCCGTCATCACATATCTAAACATGTAAATATTGTTGGGTCTGTTTAAATGCAGCATTCTCCTCTACATCACTGTCAGGGCTCTGCTGTGGCTCTCAATCCTCCAGGCTTTAAATATTTTGTTCACTCAGAAATCACAAGACCAAATGAAAGCCATTGAGTCACATGACGCTCCCCACCAGCAGCCACAGCTCATTTCTGTTTTCCTCTGAGCCACAGCCCAAGTTGTCACTTGGCAGGAAAATCCCTCTTGGCCGGTGGTCTTCAGGCTGTCTGCCCCCCCCCCCCCCCCCAATCACCATTCTGTTCTCCAACTGTTGTTGTTACTCACAGGCAGCTGCACTTTTTCTAGTTGTGGGTAGGATGTCTGGACAGCTGGTCCAAGTGGCTTCTTCAGAGCGGCTGAATTGACCATTGGAACGACAAATAAATCTCTTGGATAAAAGAGGAAACACACTCAACAGAACCACAACTCCAGCTGCTTCTGAGTCAACATTTCCACAACTGTGATCTGGATGATTTTCCTCTCTGTCTTTGGTGTAGCAGCATACTGTACTGCAGTTTTACTGTTACTCTACCGATACTGTATACTGCTCAGCTTTAAAATGATTTTCAGGACTGTGTAGATTTTCAGGAAGGATGACAGGCAAGAAATATAAGAGTAGGAGTAAGAGTACCTCAGCAGTTGAATCATATATTTTATAATACATTATAATTATAATACATAAAGATGTTCTTTTAAACATCAGAAATTACCCATGGTATGAATCATTTTTGACAGATGACATTTACGTAGGGTACAGTAATAAATAATAATTAAACATATGATTGTTGAAATTGTTAAGATGTTTTTAGTTGTTATTGGGTCATTACTGTCACAAGGTTGTCAGACATAACAAGATGAAAAAAAAAGTAACAGGATTTCAGTTTTCCGTTACCCATTTCCTGTTGAGTCATATGCACTCGCACTATTTTTATCTTGTTTGATGCGTTGTAGGCCGGGTCTAATTGGCCCAAGGCACTAAATAGGCTAAGACTCCTATGTTCTGTGGAGCTGATGTGCTGTGAAAAATGTAAATGTAAAAGTTACATCAAACATCAATCTAAGTTTTTTTCGACAAGACAAGTTGATTTTTATTGAACAAAACACGTGCCTTTTAATTATCATTTTTACTAATTGTCTTTTTGTATGTTCTCTTTTCTCCTCAGTCAGTGATAATTCTAGCCTGCGTTGGTGCAGTGGGTCTCGGCCTCAGCCTCCTAATCCTGACGGTTTACCTAATCTGTCTGTGCTGCTGCCACAAGGACATAGATGAGGAAACTAAGAGACCTAATAACCGCTGCATCACCTGGACAGCTGTGGCCGCTGGCCTCATCATATGGTGAGTGGAGATGACTGACTGCCGGAGACAACATGTTCTCCTCACACTTATCCATTCATCATGTTCTGATTATTGAATTAGAGAATTAAAATGATAAATTACCGGCCATGCACGTGGGAAAAACTCCATCGAGGAAAACCCAAGTTACAGCCAGGGGATCAAACCAGGAACCATCTAAACATTGTACCACTGCGCCATCGCACGGTCCCATATTTCAGATCATGCCCTGAAATAGCAATAATATCACTGACCTCAGAGCAGACAGAGCACTGACAAAAGTTAATCAATAAAAGTGTAATTGAGAACAAGTACATGAAAAAAACTGGTTTTGGACGTAGAAACCTCTCCTGGTAACAGGGACTGTATGACAGCTGGGTGTAAACGAGAAGACTCAATGAATCATCAACATCTTTGCTGATGACGCCGACCTCTCTATGAAAGTCCACTGTAGATAATTTCTCCAGCTAAACAGCTTAGATTCCCAACCATTCGATTTGTTATTGTTGTTGGTCAACAAAAACAAGACTCAACAGTTTTAGTTCACGACCACCTATTTTAGTTCACGACCACCTATTCTCAACCCGTCCAGCCTTGGGGTAGGGTGGGGGAGGGGGTAACACAGCAGTTAACACATGCAGCTGAGAGAGAACACCTTCAGTGATCAAACTGATCAATCTTTTGGTACCATTTACTTGGGCAATATTGCTGCTCATTTATCAACAAGAGACAGTTGTTCACTAAAGCCAGACCAAAAAAACAAAAAAAAAAACCCTCACGACAAAGTCTCATTGGACTGGTACTGTGACTGAAATACAGATTGTGGAGACAATTGCCTTCGCTCTCCTGAAGTGATTGTGTGTGTGGCTTTGTGGGCTGAATACTGACTCGCTCCTGTATGATGTCAGTGCTGTTGTTGTGTCACTCAGGTGAACAGACTCTTCTGTTTGGTATTTAGTCATACATACTGTAAGGATGTCTTGAACAATTACCAGAAGAAGTGGTGTTTCTACTGGTTTAGAAAAAATTAAGTAAATAAAACTGAAAACGTTTCTTACTTGCACATTTAGAGGAAAAAACACAGTAAAGCATGACATGGTAAAAAGTCTAGATGCATTCAACAGCATCGGTAACAGTGACCGGTATCTCAGTGTTTGTGCTCAACAGTACATTATGTTCCATATTTGGATCATTGGCATCATTGGCATCAAATCAACACTGTGTTCCTTCAACGTTGACCACAAAAAAATATTTATCAAGAAGTGTGTGTCAGTGTTGCAATTTGAGTAAGAATTGTCCAAAAAAAGAAAACAGGAAACCTTGACTTGAAGATTTTTAGATGTCTGTTTTCACTGTCAACTGTCTTCCATCATGTATGAGTTTGTATTTTAAATAATGAACAAGATAGACTCAAACTTTTGTATGCTTTACTTTGTGTGCATGTGGATTGTCACAAAACAACACCCCCTCCCCCAGTTAAAATTTAAATATGTAACTCCAATACATTGAGAAAAAAAATTGTTCTTTAAAAAGTGAGCGACAACAATCGGGTCTTTCTGAAAAGCTTGATTTGATTTGCGTTATGTTCTGCTTGAACTTGTGACAAGCGTTGCCTTTTAACTCTGTTAGCTTCACTGTCTCCCTGCTAAGCTACAGCTGCGGCACAGAAGATCTGTTGTGATGCTAAGTGACTGAGCATGATACCGTTTAAAAGAAAGGAGCTGTGTGTTCAGGACTCTGGTTTCAGTGCTCATCTCTCTCCGAAGAGCTGTTGCAGCGAACCTTTAGGCACGGGTCGACGGGTAAAATGCCACACACGGCATTCAGTTAAATGAGTTGTACAATGAATTAGTGCAAAGTTAAGGTCTGTCTACTGTTCAGTAGCTTGAAACACTGGTAAAGGTTCCTCTCCACAAGAACGTTTACCCAAAAGACTATTTGAAAGTGGAAAGGTATTAATTTGGACATCTTTAACCTTTGGGTTTCCAGGTGTCTTTAAATGATGTACTACTTGTCAAACACTGTATTTCTGTAACTTTGAGGTGTATGGCTAATGTGAGCAAAGAAGAGGAGCAGAAAAGGAAGAAGCCAGAGAGTAGAATATTAAAAAGTAACATTCTCTTGTGCGACATTGTACTCCATTGTTAATGTTTGCCCTAGATTATGTTCAGTTCAGTTTTTAGATTTTGTTTGAAATCGCAGATGGTGTCGTAACTGTCGCTTCCAAGGAGCGTTTGGAGCCGCACAGTGTATAAATGACCAACATCATGCCTCCTAAAAATGCAGTTTTAAACAAAATACCACTGTTGGCCAGCAGGGACAGGCTCCAAAATAGCCTGGCTCTCATGATTTGAAACGGGCCAAAAGGATATTGAACGTTCTTTTGAAGTACTAAATGAATTCATTGGTAAATTGGTTTCATATGGCAGAATGTGTCCATCCTTGGTGACAGCTGGACAACTTATGGCTCAGCACCACAAACAGATTAGTCTGTTCAAAATAGGAAATGCTTCTTTATTGTGCACTATACCAGAGCACACCATGAGAGATCATCTGGTACACCAGGGGTAATTATTCTGAAAAATACTGCAAATTATTGGACTTTGCGACAGTGACAGGCAAAATAAACACTATTCCACAAGGTGGCAACAGATAGCTATAAAAACTGTGTACATCTTTCTCCAATTCCTTTTTTTTTTTTCAACTAAACACGCCTAGTTAGAAGTGAAACTATAAGGTCATTATATTTCATTACATTTAGGAAGTGAAACTGTCTGTCTATGACTTGACATTTTTAATGAAAATATTACATATTTTTATTATCATACTGTTGCTAACAACATTTTCATACTGATAAACATGAATATGCGGAATGCATTGACATTTTAAACATATGCAATGCAACTTCATTGTAATTCATTTTAATCTTCAAGTTTCATGTTGATGCTGCTAAAACTGATGAAGTTGCACTTCAAAGACTTCATATTTGCAACACCATCACATTGTCCATTTCTAATATGTAGTCTACATTGAGATTTAGCGGTTCGGAGATGACGTTTTGTTGCTTTATTAATTTTTCATCAGGTAAATTTCTCCAGACATTCAGCACCTTTGAGTTTTACTGTGGAACTCAAGCAAAACAAAAACATCAGAGATATACTGCACTGCTGCGGATACATCCCCGATCTCTGGGGAGTAAATTGAATAACTTTATTTTAAAGATAAAAAACAAACATTACCTCCACGCACCGCTCTCTGTTTACTCTTATATCACAGCAGCACACTTCTGGCTCCTAAAATCAAGGTGTTTATTTGTCATTACTGTTTTCCTTTTTCTATTCCGATGCGACCATTTTTCAGCTGGGCTCACTTACTGAATGCTGAATCCTAAAGTACAGTTCTCTTACAGTGCGCTGTGGCGTCATCTATCACAGGCGGGACAGAAACACTACATAACCTGAAGTGTAGTACATATGCATGAGTCCTATTCTTTATTGTGAAGGTTCCTTTTAATGCCTCGCGCTGCTGCGGGGAGAAAAACACTAATGATTCTCCCGAGGCTGCGCTGCCCCGTGATGGTGTCATTACCGTTTTGTTGCTGCATCATTAGTGGCTCTTTATTGTCACTGATGTGTCACTTGGTTTGCCACAGGGTTAATGAAGAGCTCATTGTCCAGGCTGCTGCAGATACCACTGCAACACTAATTTCCTTAGAGACATAAAACAAAACTCTTCAGTCTTCTTTAACTAAGTGAATCAATTAATTTTACAGCCGTAACAATTTATCGTACATGGTTTTTATGGTATTTATATTATTTTGTTTGGTCTTCTGCGACTGCTCTTTTTTTCTTTGTTTGCTGTGATTGAAAAGGGAAAAACAGCCTTAGAGTCAAAATGGCCGTCTTGATGTTTACATACCCAGGGAGCTGTTAGCGTAAAGCTGCGCATGTAAAGATTTATAACAAACAGATTTAGCCGTCCACTCTTGAAACTGACACCTAGGTAGATAACTCAAGTTGTATTTCATTAAACATTTACCAATAAATTCATTAACCGATCAATTGGAAATCCAAATAGGAACCATGCTAACATAGCACAGTTAGCGATGTATATCATCATCAATGCATACTTTACATGTCTTTAGCCCTAATACATTTGTGTGGTCAAACATATGGTGACATATACAATCATGGCCTGCATGTTCCTTGTCAGTGTTCTTTCAGTTTTATGAAAGTATAAAGCCAGAAAACTTTTCTTGACTTAAAGACAAGTGTGAAAAATCCATTTCAAAACTGTCAAAAAAGTGGCTCCTAAAAAAAAATGGGAACCCAGGTCCATTTGTTATACACAGTCTTTGAATGACACAGCTCGCGCGCTGGTACCGTATCATGTGTTAAATGAAAAAAAATTGCTGAGCATATGTTCTGTCTTTTGTCACACAGACTCACTGCGGAGACGGGTTGAACCACAGAGGAGCCAGTGTAATCCTGACAAAAAAAATAATTATATTACGCTAGAAAATGTCCTCAGCCAACAGCCCATAATATGGCACCCTTAGATTTTTGCTATCTAAATCATGATTATAATCTGTCTTCTGCAGGTGAGTCAAACATTCCCTCAGGATGTCACTAACCGCTGACCCGTGTGTAGAGTTGCATACTGTAATTATACCTAATGAAAGCGGTGACACTGCTCATGTCAGCTAAGCCTGTAAGCACTGAGGGCACAGTGACTCTGGGAGTTAGGACACTAATCCTCTCTATTACAGCAGCTCAGACACAGCCACAAAAAGCTGCAGAAAGGTGGGAAATGGGAATTCTCTGTGTCCCTCTCTGATGCCATTTTCTGATGCCGAGCTGAATTCTAATGTGGATTTAGCCAAGAATGAGAAAACCAATTTGAACGTGCAAAATATTAAAGTTTGAAATGCTTGCCTTCATATACTGTATGAAACATATACATTCCTGTAACTATTAGTACAATGTAATTTTTCAATGGCATTTTCAAGTATATAAACTGAAATAATACAATAAAATAATATAAAGACACTATGAAGCCATTTCTTCCCAAAGGCCTATCCTTTAGGAAAATATGCTTCCCTGGTGTTTATCACTTTGAATGTCATCACAGGCTCCATAACCAATGAGTAGCAGCGTAATAAGACAAACATCTTATGTATTACTTTTATTTTTCATAAATATTTTCCTCTTTTTTTCCACAGTTCTGCTGTTGGAGTGGGTTTCTATGGAAACAGTGAGACCAACGATGGGGTTTATCAGCTGACCTACTCACTCTACGGAGCCAATCAAACAATAGGGGGCATCAATAATATGGTGAGAGACAAATGCCAAGCTCCACATGTGAGAATATGGGTTCAGGCCTGCAGTCTTTACAAAAGTAAATCAAAATTCAAGGGAAGTTTATTACATGGCACATTTAAAATAACTGTGTGATAATCTGAGTATTTTACTGTATTTATTTGCAGATTGACTGAATATAAACCTGTGAAATTAGACATAAATCATATGGTGTTGTCATGACATCAAATGTTTTTTTGGTCCTGAATTTGGTGTTAAAGACGGAGATGGCACAAGACAGGGACATGACGCTGACACTTTTACTTTGCTTTTAAGGTACAGGTTGTACAGCGGAGCCTGAATGCAGTGACTAAAGTGGTCTTACATTATATTACAGTAGCAATTTAACAGTTGAATCACTGCGAGCTGACGGGGCAATAAAAGTGTCAGAGATGTGAGACTTATGAAGACTCATTTCAATGTGAATAACTGCTCGCCTCATACGTCTTACAGTGTGTCTTCTTTTCAATTACTAACATATTTTATTAGCCATGATGGAACAAAGCCTACTGTTTTCATGGCTTATTGTCTCAGTCTACTTGGAATCATTGATTTACAGCCGTTGGACTCCACGGCTCCTCCTTTATTAATGGGGTGTGTCCTGTTCCAGAGAAGCATCCCAGCGTGAGGAAGGTCTGGATCCATATTTTCATTATTGTGTAAAGGAATTAAGATGAAGGGTGGTGGGTTGATGGAAGGTATTTCCCCTGAATCCTCTGACCTGTATTCAGGAAAGATATAAGAGGTAAGGGTGAGGGTTGGGGGTAGAGAACGTTACAGTAAACACAGTGAGGAAGAGGAGGATTGACTTACATCAGCAGAACGTTAATGGAGGCTTGACTGCTCGACTGGCCTTCACTCTGAGCCTTCTTCGTGTGTGTGTGTGTGTCTTTGGTCATATCATATTTCATGTCACACAGCAAATACAGTGTCCTGCATATCAGAATGTACGTGTACTGTAACAGAATAATACACATGACTCGCATAGAGGCAAAGTACTTCACTGCTTCGTTTTCAAACAACCGCAGATCCACCTACCTCTGTTCTGTTCATCTATTCAGAAAATTTCATTTGCTGAAATACTACACAGTATCTGTCAGTAAACTACGGTACAGTTGTGCAGCCATACAAATCACCACGCAGTTGACTACATACCCCTCCAGAAGAAAGTCTCGACAAGACGTGAAGACAATATGCCCTCGAAGCTGCAGCATTTGTTTCAGATCCACTCTTCGATGGCTTTAGTTTCATCTCGGGGTCCCAAGTAATCTGGCAAGAAGTTTGCAGCACTGCATTTTCCACCATCCAGTATAGGAAATAAATTAGATGATTTCACATCCTAGCTGCTGACTTTCTCTGCGGTACTGCGTTATTGATTTGATACTGTAGCATGATGGAATATACTACGGCTGCATGAGAAAGATATATGATCCCCATGGGAACAAAGGCTTTCTCACTCGTAAAACCGGAGCAGGATGTAATGTACTCCACTAACACGGTTGATGATTTGCCCAGGTGTTGGTCCCACGAAGCTGACGTCTGATTCTGATGGTGTTCGTTCCTCTCTCCTGTTCGTTACCTGTCTTTTGGCTGTTAATATTTACTCTCCTTTAAACCTTCAAAGACGTCTGCTTTGTTGCATTTGCTTGTTAGTAGGTTTTTTCCAGGAAATAAACAAACAACAAGAGCGGCAGGGCTTCACAAGGCTCCTGTGAGGTTTGTGATTCACCATCCAGAAGCAGTTTGGCTCTTGTGAAGGCTTGTCGAGGATCTTCTCCTCATAAAATATGCACTTTCACACTCTACTAGGGATCAGCGTGTATCACAGAGGGGATGTTTTGACGAGAAGGACCATTTGTCCCCCAGCTTTGAATAGGAGAAACGGAAGTGCATACTAATTGATGCATGCCTGGAATTTAAAACTTTCATGGCAGTTAATTATATGCAGGAAAGGTAATAGGCAAAAAAATGCATTTGTACAACCGGCAAATGTAAACATGGCTATCTTCTGGGTTTATTGTCATGCAGCGTTGATTCGTCGGCTCTGTAGACTCATTTTCAACGTCATTGAACGTTGGAATGATGGAACAAGACTTTCTCAATAACTCAATAGGAGAGGTCTTCTACATTCACAGATTCACACAAACTCCTCATTGGATCACGGCTAGTTGTCTGTATCAAGTCACATACAGCTGAAGTTTCTGCTGCTGCTCCCTTATTAGACCCAATGAACGGGTTGTGAAAACACATTGACGGTACTGAACGTCAACTTCACTCAATGTCCGTCAGTGTCTCCTGATCAAAGATGCTGTTTCAGTGAAACAATGGATGAATTATTAATCAACAATGCAAACAATGTCAGGTGACAGAGGGTCCAGTTCAGTCCAGTTCAGTCCAGTTCAGTCCAGTTCAGTCCAGTTCAGTTCTACATGAATCAGCACACTGTAGGCCAATCAGTTGTTGTCACTCAACGACCGTGTCTAACATCCTGTTAGTAAAAGTGAGTTCTAATCTGCTTTAAAAGAAGACAGGCCGGTTCAGATGAAGGGAATGCAGATTACACACAACAGAGACTCGATTGAACCCATTTCTCACACTTACACACGCCAGGCTGCAGATAAAATTCAGGCGGCAGTGGGAGATGATGAACCTAAAGGCGGGGAGTGAGAGCAGTTTACCGGCAATCACTGGGCAGCCCATGGGACTTAGAGCGGAGGATGGGCTGGGCTGCAGCCTTCAGGCTTTGAACACAAGTACTTTGTTGAGCAGAAAGTAAGAAGTACAACTTGGTAGAAGTAGGAATGTGGGGGTTTCTTTGTAGTGAGCGGTCGAACAGTTGGACTCAGAATGGTTGAATGTGTTTGAGAAATGAGAGGTGTAACACACAGATGATGATAAAGCAGGTGGGACTGAGTGTCACACTGTGGCAAATTAGAACGTAGAAAACAACATCTGTTCAGAATTAACGCAAACTCCTACACACTTTTCTAGCTAGTGGATATTTGTCATCGCCGCGAGAAATAAACTGCTGTTTATTTTGAATAACAAAATTCACAGAGTTGTGCTTGTATATGGGGTTTTTCTTATATACAATTTTTAGAATTTACAAAAACACAGTGTAACAGTAGCAGGAACATTCCATATAGTTCTGTGTATTGCCCTTTTTTTAAACGCTTTGTTCAACATTGACCTGTGTCTCACATTTGAGCTGCAGCTCTTCAGAATAAACCCATTCCCTGGAACTGAACTACAGGATGGATAATTAAAGTGTTGTGGGATTTTAGTCTTGTTTTTACTGTGGACCACTTTCTTTTTATAGCAGCTTCACTCTGCAACCACAACCTGCTGGGTGTGTTAGTAACATTAACATCCATTATCTATATAATATCTATGACTGAGCAAGCTTCCTTCAGTGGTGAACTATAAAACCTGCCAGAATGTGTTTAATACCACATTTTTATAGTTGATGTTTAATGAGTGGTTTGTGAGTCAAATCTGATTTTTACAGTAGTATTAATACACTGAGAACTGGACGAAGAAGAAGAACTCAGTTTCACTGTGACCTTTATTAAATACTTTACGGGACCTCTGTTTAATGAGTTTATTCGTTCTACATTCGTAATGCAGGAAAGAGATAGCGAATAAAACGATTTTAGAAATTAATTTCAAGATGAATAATCCGAGCTGAACAGTCGAGTGTTCTCTGTCTGAGAGGAGTTTTTATTAAAAGAGTTTTATTAAAAAAGCAAAGACACTTCATCACTGTTTCCTGCATTTTCGTATTCTTAAAAAGTACAGTACACAAGTTCTCAGTTGTCTGTATCATGTCATCAAAGCAGTTATGTGGAGGGGCAGCTGGGTGTTCTTGACTCCATGAAGATATTTCACCTCTTCATCCAAGAGCCTCCTTCACATTTATCTAATGGAAAAATGTTAGTGTGTCACATGGGGTTGGTGTCACCTGGAAGACACAATAAAATCTTTTTTGTTTTCTTTTTTTTTGAGTAGAATATTGGGTTGCCTCCCTCAGGTAGAGTCAGACCAGAGAGCTCCGCTCGGTGCTGCTCTAAGATTGCACCCCTGCTCAGCATCATAGCCTGTCATTGAGCACTGAATCTTTGTTGTTTGTAGTTTCTGGCAAGAATATTTCACATGTGGTATATAGAGGTAAAGAAGCTTGGACTAGTGTTAATGAAGTGAATCTGGAGGAGGACGTAGGTGATGGTAGAAGGAATTTTGTCAATAATTTTTTGTTTTTAATTTTAATACAATTGTTATAAATGTTTTTCCCCTATTATATACTGAAGGAAAAAAAAGAGGAAAATATTCCAGCCCTTAAGGATTGGCCCCTGACTGGTATTTATTTGGTCGACAGTCTTTTACTGCATCACATTGTTTTTAGATCGCGCCAAAAAGTAAAGTGTATTCTCTCCATCACGCCTCGTCTAACTCTGCTCTCTCCATCAAAGACCTCTATGATAACAGGTCTCCCTGGTGTTTCTATCAGTATTCCACTCTAACATTGTTTATCAAAATAAAACACTCGGTGTTAAAGGGAAAAATAAATCCATTCCCCAGGGTATGCTGCCGTGGTTCTCTGCCCTCACTACGTACTTTTTTTTTCCTCCAGGAAAGTGTTTTTAATATATATTTATTCATGTGCCTCTTTCCTTCTGACCTTGTTTTCACTCTGGCATCATTTCTCATTCCTCCTTCATTTATTCATGTACCTATTCCATGATCTATTTTTTTAATTATTATTATTATTTCTTTAATTCAGTGACCTTATATCATGTGCGTTTAGGTCTCGGGTTCTGTTGGCAACGCGGAGACTGGACTTAAACAGCACCTGCTGCGGCTGGATGAGATCTTCTCTACGAGACCTGACTACCTCCAATCTCTGCGCTTCATGCAGCTGATGTTAAACAATGTGGTCCGAGAGCTAACGGCCCTGCCAGACGTCAGTAAAGCCAACGTGGACTTGACAGCCATCGCTGACCAAATAGCCTTTGCGGAATATTACAGGTAGGCGGAGCTGTAACAGCTCTCCTTGACACTTCTTCCTCAACGCCACACTGTGAACACTGTGAACCAAACCAGGGAGCATGTGTGTGATGTCATTAAATGAATGCGTCTGTGGAACCTGTGAGCGGAATCGTTAAGCAACCAGACTTAAGATTCCGAGGAATCGCACCTTTGGGAGCCAGTTCTCTACTTTACAAGAACGGGAATTAGGAGAACACAAGGAACAGATGGGATTTTATTGGTATCCTCTTCGGAATACTGACCAAAAATCCATCAGCTTTATTACTTGTAGTTTATAGTGCAGTTAGCACAAATGTCAATAATGAATTAGAGGAGTTGACACAAAGACTCTATTGTTCTTTGGGAGTTTTATTTCCTGTTTCTCCCTTAAAAATATTTGAATTTTGGGGGATTTTTTATGAAAAGCAGATGTACTAAGGTTTCAAAAATGATTCAAACCAACAGGGTTAGGTTTCATACAGTAAGTCACTGGTTTGGAAAAAAAACCTCCTAGTCTCCTAGAGTTGTCTCCTAAACCTCACAGGTGATGGGTGTTTTTGTTTGTTTGTTTGTTTTATTGTGGTTACCTAAATCAATTCATCACATTACTGGGTTTAAAAGCTAAATAAATATATCTCGATATTGCTAAAGATAGCTAGTTAGCTTCCTGACATGGCTCATAATTTTCATAAAAGTCTCCATAAACCAAATGTACAAAATATCCAGTGTCAAGCAACAAAAACTTTACCAATGCAGTTTTAAAATCTCCAAAGCTTTTTATACTCAGGTATTAGATTCATAAAGACTCTCCCACAACCGCCCTGAGAGCGCTGCTATTGTACCTAAACCTTATTTTGGACCACATTTGCCACTATTCTTATACTGTACCTTTTCCCCTGGGCTGTGATTACATTTCATGTAGGCGTTGAGTTCTGGACGACTCGTGCCAGGGACTTATTGATGAAGAGGAAGTATTACAGCCGTCCCTGTGGTATTATGGGACATCATCGTCTCTGTTTACCAGTATGACTGTACGTTCGTTCTGCCCTTTTCAGTTTCCAATGACTAATGTCAGCATGCCATTAGAGAAGCATACAAATAAAGTCAAGTGCAGAAGAAGCGCATATCTGGTGTAAAGTATTTGAGGAATCCAGGAATCATATTCTCCAGTGATGTGGGTTAAACCTGTTTTCCACAATGATGCAGGAACATTACAGCAAGTCTCTGTTTACACCCGCTGTCTTTGGTTGTTGGAGCATCAGGCTGAAGGTTAATGTTTTTAGTAATCGCTGTCAAATTGTCAATCCTCTAAGGATGAAGTGAAGTTAAGAGTGAGTCAAACAGTAAGTATTCCCATGTGTCTGACTGGGAGAAAACAAACTCACACACACACACACACATCAGATCCAGGCGGGGTGTAGGCCGTTCCTGTGAAGGACACTTTTAAAGCTTGAAAAATTAATGTCAATGGATTTGTGGTGTTGAATTATTAAGGCAACAGGCTGAAAATTACCTGAAACAGATGGGCTCTAACCAGGAGACAGGAATGCTGATATACACCACGCCCAGATCTCACACACTCTGCTGTGGAACATATGTCAGAGCAGCACTTCCTCAGGCTCGTACTTGAGAATAATAAGTCTGATGTCTCCAAGTGAAAGGTGATCAATCACCATTGTTATGCTCATTTTCCTGTCTTCTAGATGGCTGACGTATCTGTTGCTGCTCATCCTGGACCTGATTATCTGCTTGGCCTTGTTCTTGGGGATGGCCAGGCAGTCTCGGGTGCTCATCATCATGTAGGTATTCTGAGTGTTTGTAAAATAAATAAAACTAACTACTTTGATTATTCACTTAATCACTTACATAATCCAGAAACAAAACTAGAAAATACTTCAAATACTATGGGAACACTAATTTTTGCAAAGTTTGGAAAAACATTTCCCCGTCTGTTCATAAGAGCCGAGCTGTGTGATTGTCTTCTTCATGATCTGGACGGCAGTGCCATATTGACATCTGTAAATGGGAACTGTATTTTCTGAGACTACTTTTTAAAGTGTGTCATGAGCCATACAGCAGTCAGTCTTACTGGCTCCATAACAGGTCACTCTAATGAAATACAGATAGTATTGCAGTTACAAATATCACAGATGTGGACGATCAATATCTTCTCTCTTCACTTCATCAAAACCCATTTTCCTGCTCCTAAAAGGAGACGCGTTTGTTAATTGTTATTAGAGCAATATATGAGAGAAAAGAAAAAACCAGAGCTGTTGACAGTCCAAATCCACAGTCCAGACTTCTTATTGAATCTGTCATAGTTAGTGTAGCCTGTCGGTCAGGACTTGCAGAAGATTTTTAGGGCTCTTCTCTGCTTCCTGTTTGGATGGTCCTCACTAATGTCTATTGATCGCCTGAGCAGGATGAATCTGCTCCCTTAACTAATTGTTAAGTGCTCTCAGGCTACTTATCGATGCTTTCAAGAAGGTCTGAGGAGTCAGTTGAGAGTGGCAAAGCTTTACCAACCTATTTACGTCCTCACACAGATACTCTCTCTCTCTCTCTCTCTCTCTCTCTCTCTCATCATACCCAGTGTCTGTCTCTCTTCCATCTTAATCCACGGTTAATAGCGAAAAAAATAATAATTGGAATCACTGTGTCATCAGACTGAATGCCAAAATGCTTCATAAATTGATTCCTCTTAGTGGCTCAGACAAAACTGGAGACTGGCAGACCATAGCATGAGTCATTGTTTTACTCTCAGTGACTCTTCACAGAGATTGACAGCGAGAATATTAACGTCTGCCATGAATGATGACAGGATCGGACAGAGAGGCTCTGGACTTATTGTAGTCTAGTCTGGCGTGAACAGAGATCTCTGGTGTCAACCTTGTCTTGGTTAAATTAACAAATGAATTCATCACAGGCTCAGAACTGTGTTAATTTATCCCCTTATCAGAACATAATTAATTTCATTTATCGTCTTCGCAGCGTTACGCCACTTTAGCTGGTGTCTCCAGGCGTTGAGAGAACAATTTTCTAGTGAAAGCCAAAAAAAAGGAATAAATGGGTTTAACTGGAGGGATGAGTGTTGAAGATCGGCGGAACAAAGACAAACAGATTTATCTAGTTCCCCACATCTGTCCTTTACTTTGTCTCTGTCTCCTTGTCATACACGCCTCACCTCCTATCTCTCTCATTTGCTGTCATGCTCCAGGGTCATGGCTTTTGTAACGCTGTCTCTGATCCTGAGCTGGGCCTCACTGGGAGGAGACACCGCTGCAGCTGTGGTGAGACAAACAATGGCCTTTTTTGTAAATTTTAAGGTTTTATAGTGTTCTACATCAGTGTTTCCCAAACTTTTATTCTGGGGACCCATATTTTAAAACTCACAAACATTCACGACCCAAGTCAATAGACATTATACGTAAACTCCTGGGAAACATGATGTGAGACGACCCAAAAAAAAAAATCTTCTACAAGCTTCTACAGAGTTGGATGGTCCAGTATTCAAGTTGCACTGAATCAATGTGCAAACAATACAGTAAAAACCTTTACAGTAAAATGCTCTAAATCATTGTTTTTCAATCTTGGAGCCACAGCCCCATGTGGGGTCTCCAGGAACTTGGTTGATGATAATGATATGGAGACGTTTCACAACATTCAAGTACAAGTAATTATCATCTGCATAATGTTGAACACCACCTGTGACCCTAGTGTGAAACCACTCATCTTCACTAAATGTGTGTAAGTATACTGTCATTCCATAGAATATACATCTTTTACATTAATCATTCATATAGTTTTATTAAATGTCACTGATTTTCTATACATCCACGTGCCATTATATATTAAAGACCAAATAGCCGTTTCTGCTGCCGTCACTCATCATCCTCCACCTGAGCTCATCTGTCGCTGCACAGATAAAACCAGAGTTAACCAGTGAAAACAGATTGCCAGAGAAAACTAGACCAAGATGAACTCCTTTCTGGATTGGCCCCCGTTAGCCACACTTATTTGGTCTTGTTGCCTCTGCCTGGAACAATTACTCCTGGGAGTGTTACTGTCGACGTGGTCATGGACGTCTCCGCTGTTTAAAAGGTGTTTGCTTAGTTTACAGCAAAAGTTTCACTGTGGTCAGTCAAGCAGTAAAGCTGATTATAAGTCCCCTGGCTTGGCTTACTCAACCTTTAGCCTAAGCATTGTAAACGAGGCTGTCTGTAACATTAATTACTTTCTCCAGCTTCTCCACCAGCTCCACTCCCCGGTACTTCTGTGCTTTGTTTCTCATTAATTCTTCCATCTTTTTGCAAAAAAAAAAATAAAAATATTGCGTCTTTTTGAGCAGTCTTGCATTAAGGGATAATCCCACACATTCAAATGTGGCATCTGGGCATCATTTTAAGGGGCAATAATAAAACAGAGCAAGAGTCAGATGTTTTTTAAAACAGACATCTGCTGTGGTGTTTGGCTTATATGTAATAATGTTAAAGTAGGTGAATTATTTTGAAAAGGAAATATAGTTAGGCTAGCTAAAATGGCTAGTTAAGATAGCTTAAATGGCTATACTGATAGGGTAATTTGACAGAAATAGCTACAGCAGGGTGAGAATAGCAGAAATGACGGTTCTTTAAATGGATTTTTTTGATGAAAAAAATTATGAAAATAACTTTGTTTACTTCTCACAAGAAAAAGAAACTGTCAGTGTTAGCAAACTGAGAACTTTGAACCAAAGCTGAGAAAAGGAAATTATGGCATTCTTTTCTCTGACCCTGAGTGAGAAAACATATTTATTTGTTCTTCTGGGTTTCTATCTTTTTTAAAAACACTGAAAAAAGAAAATCTGAAATGAGTAAAAACAGAGGGAGAACAAACAGCTTTCAAGGACTAAACCCAAGGTGAATTACTCAAATGTGATAGTAGTTGACCTACTAACACCAACTCTCATAGTGTTTTATTTGAATTCACTTTTCTTACACTTAATTGTTTTGTGTGTATTGCAGGTATCAGTGTAACACATTTGTTCTGGTACTTGCTAAGAACTAACTAACACAATTTTTTGCTTGTTAATTGCTTGAAAATGATTTGGAAATCACATTGGTTAAACATAGCCCAAAATATAACTTGACTGGGCCTAAAAATAGATTTTAATAAATGCACTAATACATTCATCATGGAATTTGAAGAATTTTAACAGCCACTGTTTAAAATAATTGAAAGCTACAAAAAACTATTTTTAAATTGAAGTGGTGAACTCCCCACCTCCTTTCACCTCCTAGTCACCAGTATTTCTTCCCAAACTTTCATCATAGATGAGCTGTGGTAAAATGTCTACCTTAGTTATTAGCAAACCAGCTGTTTTTCGTCACAGCACTCCAGGAGTTGAAAAACACCGTCTAAATGTGGAGTAAGCCAAACAAATAAACTTGTTGCATATGTACATCATTACTCACAAACTGCATCTTAAAAGGAATGCATATGATTTTGGTGTCCTAGAAAATCCTCATACATTTATACATGTTTGATGAGGCGCAGCATAAATAAAATGTTTCTGCTGCTATAATGAGACAGAGATGAAGGGTGACATCCAGCAGCAGCGCTGACATGTGGCGGCGCAGCGTTTGCCAAAAACAAATGATCACAGTCAAAGGCGTGTTGAGAATGTGAAAGTAAATTGGCAGAAACATGTTTTTTTATAGAATACAAAGATGACACGGAGGTCTGTTGAGCCGCTCTGCTGCAGGATTCCCATGTTTACTTTGTTGTGCTTTGGTGCATCATTTGTTTCATTATTCATCATGGGATGGTTGCGGTGATAGATTTAAGGCTTTTTCTGTTGTAAAATTTCACATGAGGCATTTTGACTGCAGCTGAGATACAAAGCTGTGAACAGAAAGATTAATGTCGCTTTGGTGAGTAAATATTAACTCTACAGATATGAGTTGTGTTTCATAAATAAATATATTTGTACTTTATTGATCCCATATTTGGGAAATTGTTGTGTTAGCAGCAGATATGCTGTTAACAGACTGCCCCTAGCAAGCGCCAAGCATGTGTTTCCTCTGGGAATCGAACCCAGGACTCTCTGCTTCCGAGGCATTTTTTGTGTGCTTGGTGTCCTAATAATATCCTTAAATTCACCAACATTTGGTAGAGGTGATGTTTGAATGAATCAATCCTTTTTTTCTTTTTTTTTACTTAGCTTCTGAAGTAGAACGCAGAGTTCTAAAACTTTACCAAAACTAGATAAACATTGGTCAAAGAATAATAATAATAAGCTAAATAATAACACCATTTCAGTTCTGTAAGTTAGCTAACATCTAGCAAACAGGTTAAAGTTCCACCAAAATCTCTCATTTAAGTAAAGATCTATACTCACAGATGTGTTAGATGTAGCTTACAGTTTTTGTTTTTTAAAAATATAGTATTATTTTAAAAATCACAATTGAAAGAATACAAAACCTAAAGTGAAAAAACAACACAATCTCAATAAGAAACAGTTGAAGGTGTGACTAAAAGTTTATTTTTGAAAAAATAGAAAACCATTAGTCATCAGTGCATTACCATGTTTTAAAAGTTTTCCCAGAAGCTGTAAGAAGTCCTGCATATCTAAAACTCTTTTTCAGAAACAATTAGCAGCCTCAGAAAAGTTAAAGTTTAATCAGTTAACCCTCAGTATGTCTAATTGCTTATCCTCACACATTAGGGACTCTTATGGCATTAATTCCAGAGCATAAAAATATTTAGCGCCTTTCAGCTACGGTCAGAAAAGCTTGACATACCGTACAGTCAAAAGGTCAAATGTCGGCGTTTCTAAGCACATTCCAATTTCTTGATGTTGTTTACATGTGAGGCTGCAGTTAGCGTCAGCATCTATAATGAGAATCTATGAGAGGAAGTCAGCAGCCTGCCTTTGAACATTTGAATCTACAGAGACTCATTTTCTCCTTAGCTCAATGCCAATATTAAAAAATGCTTAAGAGCAGACATTTGCTGAGTGACGGTTGATAGCTGCCAAAACTCACTTTTACTCCGTTGCTGCTGAAGAAATCAGATCCAGTTCACGGCCTCAAAATTATTGAGCTGTCTCCTTGGTCTTGCAAACCTTGCCAGATTACAGCATGTTGTTGTTTCTCCCAAAGGGCGCCAGTGATTTCTGCGTGGCTCCAGACAAGTTTATTGTCAACCAAACAACAGATGTCCTAACTGCAGGTAATGCAGCCACGTGTTCAAATATCAGCTACATGTTTTCCAAATGCTAAGCACAATGTTAATGTTAGTCTGTCACCCCATATTTCTGCTTCCTTCTAGATGTCGCGCACTATTACTTGTTCTGCACCCCCAACCAGCCGAATCCATTTCAACAGGTATGGACTGCATATTAAAGTCAGGTCATCTTTTATAGACATTTTAGCCCTTATCAGTTGCTTTAGGTCTTATATATACATATGTTAATAGAAATCTCAATTTAGAGGAAAGACATGACAACACCTTACAACGTCTTGCCTCCATCTAGATATAATGTCTTTACATACATATGCATGTATATATAGCTATGTATATATATATATATACATATATAGAGAGACATACAGTATATCCATATATGTGCCTATATATAGACAAAAATATACATATATATGCCAATATATTAATATATAGATATATATGTATATACATATATAAATGTAATAAAAAAAAATCAATGAACATTAAATGTTTCCCTTTCCTTATATCAGCTTTATTGGTCAAGTATGAGAGCACAAGGATTCATTTTTTTGTGTGTTACTCTCTTGAGCTTAAACAGAATAAATCATAACACTCAGCAGAGATAATTAAAAAAAAACAGAGGACACATCAAAACACGAAGAATAAATAAATTGTTTGTCAGTGTCTAATAGGCAGCAGGGGAGGAAGCTGTATATTAATTTGAAACATGTTGAATTATAGTGATTTATTGCAGATTTGGGCCTTTTGTATAATTATACTATGATGATGTTGTAATATTATATGAGTCAGTGTAACTTCATCTAACACTAAAGTAGCCACAAGGCCACGTTTCAAGTCAAACTGATTCATTCTGCGATAAAGCACATTCCACATTTTACTTCCAGTGTTAAACCAAAGGTTAATTAGTCATGTCTCAAATTGGGCTGCATTCAAAAGTTTGCCTTGAAAATAAAATGTCCAGTGTGAGAATCCCGGCGTTGGATAATGGCAGCAGGGAGGCGCTAAAAGCATTTTATTTTAACGCCTGTGGACTTTCAATCGTAATGTTTCCATGGCTTTTGAAGCGCTTTGTTCTTCTCTGCATTGAAAATTATGTAGGTGCAAAGGTCGCGAGGGCTAATTTCTTGTTCTTTTAATAGCAGAGGTTCTCCACAGATTTACAGGGACATATTGTTAAAGATAAAAAAAAAGTAATCCCAATGTCCCACAGCCAGGACTGTAAAGTTATACAATCAGCAACAAAGTATAATCTGCCTGGAGACAAATATACACTGCAGGCCTTTAGAGTACTGTAATACAAAATGACTTGTAAATAAACACTGATGATTTTCCAATATGTGTTATGTTGGCAGTAAATGTCTGTGTCCCTCCACTCAGTCTTTGACAGTCTGCCAGCGTTCCCTGACCACGATGCAAATCCAGATCCAGGGCCTGCTGCAGTTCTCCGTGCCCATTTTTCCCACTGCTGAAGTAAGATGCTGAATGACAAACTATTAAACCAAACAGTGATGTGAGGTGTGTGCGTGTTTGAGAGGGAGAGAGATTGTTTGTGTGTGTATGGTTCACTGTCTTCGTCTTTGTTCCTTGTTGTTCAGAGAGACCTTTTGGGGATCCAGAGACTGTTGAACTCCACTGAGTTCAGCGTACACCAGCTGACAGCCTTGCTTGACTGCCGTGGGCTACATAAGGTGAGGTCAGAGTCCAAGAAGGATGTGTTTTAACAGCACTGCGCTGTAGCATAGCTTAGACCCACAGAGAGAACCTCCTTGAATTATTTATGACTTATCGATATGCTATTCTCATAGGCTAGTTTGTATACATCGACAGGTTTGTCAGCATGCCCTGGATTATAAGCTTTTATTCCGGCCCCGGTAATATTTATTTTTTATTTCAAGTTTTTCCTACTCTGGTTTGAAAATCTGGCCCACAACTATTTCCAAAATAGTTAGGAGTAATTTTTTTATCTTTTTTATTTTTCGCTCTTTGAAATGTGTTTTTTAAAAGCTATTCGGATTATTTCTAAGAAAATATGAAATTTTATAACTATATGTCAGGCTAGCTCGTTAGCTATTTCTAAAGTTGTCTTATCTTGTAGGAAAACCGTAAGGTGTTACTGCTCATTAATCCTCAAAGTTGGCTCCTACATGTTCGTCTCAAACCTTCTTCTCATTAAGCTATTTGCTCTGACCTTCATCTGTTTAAGCCTTAACCTTCGCTAGCTTTCTGAAGCTAAATTTACTGCTTTTGTGTGTTTTTTTTTCATATTTTTAACCAATTTTTCATATTTTACCAATATAATGAGACAATTTGATATATACATATATATTCCAACCTTGCTTCTCACTGTATGTTTAATGTGTTAAAATGAATATAAATATGAATTAAAAATGTACTTTAGTAATTATATCGTGTTATTGTTATTTAAATTGCACTGTATACAATGTGAAATAATGATGAACATGTAGGTCAACATATAAACAGTAAGGTTTTTTTTCCACCTACTTATCAGTTAAGGTTCCTTTTTTAGCTCAATGTGTGTGCATCCATATGTCTGTCCTGTCTCTCTCTCCAGGACTATGTGGACGCCCTGATGGGTTTGTGCTACGACGGGGTGGAGGGACTCCTCTACCTCTCTCTGTTCTCTCTCCTGGCTGCCTGTGCACTCTCGGCTATGCTTTGTGCGACGTTTCGACTGTGGACTCGAGTAGGCAGCAGGTCAGCAACCGGAAACTGTATTATGCTGTCACAATGTGCCCCCACCGTGCTCCTGCATGGTTTTTAACCCATGCCCTCTCTCTGCTGCCCCTCTGTGATATGTGCTCCCACCACCATCTGCTCACAGGGAGAAGGAGTACGACGACATAGATGAGGAGGACCCCTTCAACCCACAGGCCCGCAGGACGTCGTACAACCCCAGAAGGTCCAACATCCACAGTTTCTGTAGTTTTACCAGCAGCCTCAGCAGCCAGTCCAACCTTCAACCACCTGCACAGGCTGCTACTAACACACTGCCAGCCCCTGAATACATGTAAGCTGTAGCTGTGGTGATGACGTGTTGGCAGCTGGGTGTTTAATATCTTACCACCATTCTCTCCCTCTCTGCACAGGAACCAGTCCATGCTGTTTGGAGGGAACCCACGATATGAGAACGTCCCACTGATAGGGAGAGGATCCCCGCCCCCTTCGGTCAGTGACTCAGTGGGGCTAATCATGCTCCTAATGTGACGTCGCTGCCTGAATGACTATAACAGTTCTGCAAACAATACTGCTGCATTACTAACTCAGCGGCTTTACAGAAGCACCATGACCGGAATGGCAATGTGGTGCCCGGTTTTGAAATGTCTTTGTTTGTTTGTTTGTAGCGTGAGTCTGCCCTCTGCTGGCTACGTTTGGAAACGTATCTATAAAAAAGGACATTTTTCTTTCATTAATGTTGAAACCAGGATTCCAAGCCGGTGCAGATAAAATATAATGCCTTCTCACAGAAAAAATTAGTGAATTGTTATATAATATTTAAATACACTATTAAACTGTAAACTATACAGATAAATATGTATTTTTAATACACAACAGTAATACAGCTCCTGTATTACATACATACATACATTTTTTTTTTTTTTGCATTATTTCTGGTGCTGATTTCATGCTGTGCAACATGAGGTGATGAAAAAGGCAGATGCATTCATGTAACCATTCTTTTATGGTCTTATTAAAGTCCCAGCTTTGCTCTCTGCTCAATCTCTCATCAGCAAAATCTGTACGAGCTCATAATCAGTAATCCCGTGGTGAGTAAGCAGAGCCGATGATTCAGTGAATAACAGATAACACTTTCTAAATCCACCTTTAGAGTCCCATTCAATGAAAACTTTCTTTTCCATTCGATTTTCTGCCTGCATGGCTGACTCAGTGAATGATTGCAAACCTGAACGGCTCACCTCAGACTTGAATCAGCCTTTCAGTGGAAGGGAGACAGCAGTAGAATGTGGACCATTGTTTAAAATTTCACATCAGCTCTGTGAGACAGTGTTCTTTTCTAAGAGAGGCTTGGTGAATATTTACTGCGAATGTGCAACACTGCAGCAATACTGTTTTAATTTACACAAGGAATATGCAGGCATATTATATAACTTATAACCTTTATTCATTTGACACAAACTGTGTTTTTTGTGTTTAACCTCCATCTATGTCTTTTTTTGTACTAATGTAAATCCGTGTCCTGCTTTCTAACCAGGCTTTATTTGCAAAGTGTTTACGTTATAATCACTTCCTTTCAGGGGGGTGCACTGTTTCCACTGTGTGATTAACAACCTTCACCTTTGTTTCACAGTGAATATAAAGGCCACAACCGATCGTTATAGGAGGATGTCATTATCTATTTATTTCTAAGCCTAAAGAAGGTGATGTGAGGTGACCTTAATTTTCACATCAGGACATTTGAGTGAAATATCCTGCATATTCACTTGAATTAATATAGGAATATATTTGTAATATAATAAAATATAATATATTTATATAATATCAATATTCAGGCCAAAACAATAAAGGTGGTTTCTGGACTCGAAATTACTTGATGGACTGGATTTGGGCTTCAGTCTGACACACTTGCTTACTTCCAAATATACAGTAGTATACGTTATATGACATAATACTATAAAATGCATATCTGCTAAACTGTATTTTTTCTATTATTTTTTTCTATTATTTCCCAAACAGTATACACCCAGTATGAGGACTACGTATCTATCCATGACTGAGTCCCAGATCAGGCACTTTGGGACTGACTTCCAAGTGTAGTCCGCAGCCCACTGCATCATTGGTGTTCCTGAAAAACACTGGACGAAACCACAAGAAAACTGAAGTTTTCTTCATGTTGCTGTGCAAGTCAAAGTCATCAACACAGGATGGACACACGAGGAGATAACCAGTGTTCTGAACTGAAAAGCTGTATAAAGGTGTAGCTCGATACTAGAATTGTTGATTTTGTTGTTTTGTTGTTGTTATGATGTGCAGAATTCTCACCAAAATAAAAGCATTTTTAAGCCAAAAAGCTGTGAAAGACCAAAACAAATTTAAACTGAAAACCAGATCGTTTATCTTTTCAGCTGTACAATTCTAGTGCCTGCATGAATGTGATCCAAACACTGAGTATTTTTAACTGAGACACATGACTGGAATATGACAAACAGTCATACCGGCCAGTGTGGATATTCATGTTTTGGAAATCCCCTTCTGTTTGGGGTTAATGTGTTCCAGTTTATTTAAGGCCATTGTGTAAGATCTTACATTCAGTCCAAATACTATAACCAAGTTGTTCTGTTCATGTTCTATCTGTTTCTTTTTTCTTTTTTCTCCCAGTTATATAACCTCCACAGTTGTGATTCATTGGTGCTTAATACAATGATGGTTTGTAATATTTGACCTGCCTGTTTAAGCTGCATTTAAAGACTGTGCTCCATCTGCACGTTGAAGAGAAATAATAGAATGTAATATAATCTCAGCTTTTATGGCCAAACTATGAGAAATGATCAGTGAAAAGAAAGATAAAACAATGTGGGTGTAAATATGTGCTGTTTTAAGGCCACTTGTTGCAGTTAGCTTTAAATAAATTGCTGTTGACACTGCTGTTGGACAACACTGCTTTATGTTGTTGTTCAATGTCGGACAGTTCCTCATAAAATGCTAAATGGAAACCTTGTCTTTTTGCCATTTACTGCCAACAAAAGAGATAACACACACTTGTTTGATTTTACTTCTGGTTATAAAAACATTTCTTTATTATTGATTTCTTCATCACTGCAACATGGTGACATTATAGAAACACAACGTGAGACAATAACACCTGCAGAGGTCGAGAACGAGGTGTTCAGTGGGTGTAAAATGACTTTTTAAAGTGAATACAATGATTCAAACGACATTTTGAAATGATTTGGGAATGTGGGGAAAAGGTCACCAGTTGTTATAAACTGTGAACATTTCTTCATCTGCAGCTCATTTTTAAACCATCAGACCAGAACTTTGCTGTTGTAGGTTAGCAGTTCATTCCCTCCGGCTTAATTTAATGTCAACAAAGTGAGCAAAAGCTTTGTTCAATACCTTTTAACATCAAACTGTTTACTTTCTTGAACGTGCTTTATTTTCTTTGTGCATTCTGAAAAAAGGTAAAGTTTCAGATGATGTGTAGTAATTTTGTTAGCATTTTACTACATCATACGACCTTGAAAGGTAATGTTCAACATCTGTAAACATAATAATAATAATAATAATAATAATAACAATAATAATAATAATAATAATAATAACAATAATAATAATAATAATAATAATAATAATAGCAATAATAATAATAATAATAACAATAATAATAATAATAATAACAATAATAATAATAATAATAACAATAATAATAATAATAATAATAATAGCAATAATAATAATAATAATAACAATAATAATAATAATAATAACAACAACAACAACAACAATAACAACAACAATAATAATAAATTATTTAGTTCGATAAATAATCAGCGGAAATTAAAACTCCAAAAAGGCGAAACACGTGCTTACTGTCCTCTGTCACTCGCCGTAGTAAACACGGTCATTCATTGTTTACATCTATTCATTTACGCTTCTTCGGCTAACTACTGGCCGTTCGTGGATGCTGACTATCGTGGTTTTGTACTCAGTGAAAAAAGATTATTTTTATCTTTGCAAAGGAGGAAAAGGCGATGATGTGCCTAAATAATGGGAAACGTATTCGGGAGGAAGACTCAACCTTCTCGTGTAACGGAACAAGACAAAGCCATTTTGGTGAGCTGATAACGGCATTAGCAGCAGATTAACCCCAATTCATTCACCGTAGTAAGAGTGTGAGTGTTGAGCATGGAGAGTTCAATGAGCTGTACTGTATGACTGAAGCAGGGGACAGTTGTGATTGGGATGAGAGAAAAATACATAAAATAAAATGAAACTCATTCGTCCTAGACCTAGCGTAGACACATCAGCAGGTGCTACATACATAAATGTTCTAAAACATAAAATGGCATTTTCTTATACGTATATATATATATATATAAGATTATGAATTTAATAATTGCAAACATTAATTAACGGACGTAAATCTTTGATTGTTCTTACCTCATCAGAAAATACAAATACTAATCAATAATAAATCATGTTTAATCTCTTGTCGTTGACGATTTATCATTACTAACACTATTATTCTTACAATTATTTTAAGCTGATTCATGTTTATGATGAACAAAATAATAACATCAACTGCAATAATAATATAATACTCTAATAAAACAATTGTTTGTTTGTTTTTTCAATCCATATTACCAAGGTAAATTTGTTTTGTGTGTATATATATTGTTTATATATATGATTTTCTTTCAGCAACTAAAGCAGCAGAGAGATAAACTGAAGCAGCACCAAAAGAAAATCACCTCACAACTGGAGAAAGAAAGACTTTTGGCCAAGCAGTTGTTGAAAGATGGCAAGAAAGAGTGAGTATTGAACACAGACATGTTATCTATGTGTTGAAACCATTGGTAGACCGTTTGTAATGTATTTATTTTTAATTTAAAGGATCATACAATATACATAAATATCAAATTTCATCTTCTTTACTAGTTAATTTTAACACACGTGTCCTGAATATGTAGCACCTCATACCTGTGCAGTTGACTAATAGGGGGAAAAAGTAAATGTAGTTTCTTGGGAAGCATATATTTGCTAAAAATGATGTTGCTGTTAAACAGCATCATCTCTCGGTAACGTAAAGTTTGTATTCTCTTCTCTGTATCTTCACCGGATTCATTGATATTTTGTTGTAATCTTGCAGAAAAGCATTGCTGCTACTCAAGAAGAAGCGATACCAGGATCAGCTACTAGAGAAGACTGAAAATCAGATTTCAAACCTGGAGCGAATGGTGAGTTTGGAGAGATTATTCTACAGTAACAGACTGATGGTTTCTCTATAGTTTCACACTCAGTCTGTTGAATAACAAGCTCCGATGTAGACTTTAAGATGTTACCCAGACAATAATGTGATATTTCCGCTCTATGTTACTGTTTCGACTGGAAAGTAGGGCATTTAAATACATTGTTATTCACTCCATACCCTGATTTTAACATTGTTTTATATTTAGGCCATCACTTTAAAGATTTTACTGTTTAAACCTTCAGTATTGTGTTTTAACAGGTTCAAGAGATTGAATTTGTGCAAATTGAGATAAAAGTCATCGAAGGACTAAAGGTTGGAAATGACTGTCTGAAGAGTATGCACAAGGTAACCATGTTCCCATGTTTCTTCTCTTTTCATTAAACATGAGGGTTTTTCTCCTTATTTCTCCTTATGTTCTGGGATTGAAAAAAGATCAAAAAGGCAAGGATAATCACAAAATGAAGAAAATACTTTTAGAAAAGATCAAAAAGGCAATAATAGTAATCACAAAATGAAGAAAATACTTTTATCATTCATCATCTCAATTATTCAGTATTTTATTTATAGAATGGTGTAGCCATGTGATCCTCAGGAGAATGTTTTGATGAATAATGATTTTTATTGGGTGATGTGGTTCGACTGCTGCTCTTGATTTTTATACAGTAACAAACTGCGTTAAGATTCCCGTCCTTAGAATGTCTACGAAACATTTTCCATCAACATCACTTTTCTTTGGATTTAATATGCGTCTCGTCTTTTCCTGGTGGTGACAGCTGATGTCAGTGGAGGACGTGGAAAGAATCCTGGACGAGACACAGGAGGCCATTGAATATCAAAGGGTAAAAAATCACGAAGCTGTAGGACTTTTTACTTTCACTTTCTTATAGTCCAGAAATGACTTGAATGACCAGAATGAAAGTGAACTGCAGACTAATTTTGGTGAATTTACAGGTTTGTTGTCAGTTTTAAATACATCTCAAATGAAATGCACAGCAGGAGTCTCTGAAAAGACAAGGGCAGAATGGCATTGAAGAGTATAGATTGTGGTGGTGAAACATGTTTTTGGATTTTGCAGTATTAGACATGTCATACTTTATCCAGTGTGGTAGTACATACATACTGTGTATGAGCTAATTTTCCCACTCCTGCAGCAAATAGATGAAATGCTGGCTGGAGTCATGACGCAGGAGGACGAGGACGCTGTGTTAGCAGAACTGGACGCCATCACTCAGGTGAGTGTTAGAGACAGTACATTGTCATAGGTAGCTGTGGTGTGTTCAGGTACTTTTTCTGTTGCACATTTCTACTGCGTAGACAGACACATACTTTTAGTTGTTTAATTTGAGTTGTGAACAAACTCTGCAGATGCCCTCAGTGTGGCAACAGTTCTGTAATGTGCCACAGTGTCGTCTCAAACTGTGGCAGCTTGTGAATATGGTTCTGGATGAGTCATAATACAAATAATTAAACCCCCTGCAGGTTTTTATCATTATTATTCCAGATGACACACACAATCTCAAATTATGATTTGGGTTTTGACTCCCTGTTACAACAAAAGAACCACGGAGTGTTTCAAAATTATGGAAATTATTACTGATTAATGTTTTTAGCAGAATTAAAAAAGGGTACAAACCGGAAAAAGGTTCTTTATTGATATGTTTTGCATGTACTGGGTTAAAAAAACTCTCTCAAAAATTGGTTTAAATAGTTTTGGTTGTTTTTTTGAAAGTCAAAGCCAAGGACAAGAAATAATTTACAGTAAAGGCAAAAGACTGTAGAAAAAGTTTGCATTTCTTTGAAGGACAGCCTGTCTCAGCGTCTGGCAGCTTAATCAGTATAAAATCAAGTTTTTACCCTGTACAGTTCAAAGACTGCTGATCAGAGGTGGTCTTTGTGGAAGGTCAGCAGCTTCAAAAATCACTTTCCCAGATATGAAACAGAATGGAAACCTTCAGATGGGCTGAAGTTGAAAAATCGTCAATGTAGCAGAGAATTACAAGGAAGTAAAAGTATAGGAGCTTATTTACAGCTTTATGAAAACAAAGTTATTACAGGAGCAGTGAAGGTTCAACTGAACATCATGGGATGATGGTGTAAATCTAGACCTTTCATGTCTCAACTTCTCAACCGTTTACTGTGGCCTCGCTCAGGGAGAAGAGATCTCACTTCCAGAGGTTCCTGTGGAGCCAGTACCAGAAGTCCCAGAAGCAGCTGCAGCAGGTAAATCTGAAAAGAAGCCAGGAAGAGAGTTGCTGGAAGCCTAACATCAACATGAAGAATGCACACAATTCTGAGTTTAAATTGTGTGACCTATGAAAATCTTTGCGATGCTATTTATTTAAAATGATCTTTTATATTTTTATTTTAATCCTGGCTTTATTTAACTGTTTCTGACTCAGCTGAGCCAGACAAGTCATTTTCTCACTGTTCTAGTTGAATCACGCCTGTATGATGAGGTTACTTTCTAAATCTGGTTTGTGTTAAATTTAGCATTTTGTCATATTAAAAAAAAACATTGTTGTCATTGTTTTTCTTCCCTGTTTTTAGTATCATTTGAGTCAGAATAAGGAAACTCTCAACATAAAGCAATAAAAACAGGAAGTAGAACTTGACATGTACAGTCTGGGACTTTTTCTAGATACTTATGGCGAATCATTAGTTAGAAGATGTTAGAAGTTGAATTTTTTTATTCAATTTGCATTTCAATTTAAACATTTTTTAATTATTCCATGGCTGGCTTTTAGCTATTGCTTGAAGCCAGTTAGCTTGTTTTAACTTGTAGCAATTCAAATTTATTGTTTACTGTGCGTATTCAGTGCTAGTGTTAGTATATTTTTAAATATATATATATATATATATATATATATTAAAGTTTGTCAAAATTGTTCATCAATTTGTCAAACTCGCTTACTTTTACATATTCATTGATCCAACCTGATCTAACACAACACAATATTTGTTTCCGGATTATATTATATTGTTACTTTTTTCACGCAATGTATTTAACAAACACATTTGTTTAATGTTTCAAAAAGTTTTATAATTTATTAAAATTAAATAACACTTAAATCTCAATTATTTCAGAACAAACAGATAGCCCCGAACCAACCTAGTCGTTTCTTTAATTGAATCTGCACCTACAAAAATTGACATCCGTCTTATGTCCCTGCAGTTCTTTTCGATAACCAAAGGGTGGCACTCTCTTCCAAACTTTGTTCGCCTCACCGCGACAGAACAGGTGTCTCTATTCACGCTCGTGAAGTGCGTGTTATTGATGGTAGAAGCTCATGTTGCCGGTTTTGTGGGTGATGTTTACACAAAGAAGCCAGTGGAGTATTTACAATCCCACACTAAGTGGGCACTTACACTCTAATTGGCATGTTCAATAAAAACATTAATTGTAGCCTGGGAGAAAAAGCAACATCCCATATGGTGTGGCTGTACACAGTACACGTGGCTGATAGCTGTACACCATGCTGTGTTCAGAATACACCTTTAGATAACAGTAAGACTACAATGTATTCACGAGTTACTCCAAAATCAAGGATCACAGTATTTACATCACTGGCAAATTCTCAACGAAAAGTTGTTATATGGAGAAACAAATAATGGGAAACACAATTATTTCTGTAAGTTTGCACACATACGTACATATAGTGCGTTATATATACATATATTTTATATGTTTTCCATCCAAGAATATGCATGTTTTGGAATATTGCTTGTTTAGATATATTTTGGGAAAAGAAATCTTCATATTATTTTAGACAAGGAGACATAAGCGAAATTTCAAAAATAAAAATACATGTTTTGTGGGACTTAAAATGGCAACTGGGCTCATTCTAAGTTATGTTCTTGTAGAATTAAGCAGTATTTTAACTACTTGGTTGACTTTCGACATATCTCTTGTATAATTGTATTTTTCTTCATTGGCCAAAAAAGGCTATTGTGCTTTTAAATGCTATACCCTTAGGCCAAAAAAGTGTATTGTTTGGTAATTTGTATCGATACTTTAAAAACAAACAGCAGTAACATCTCTGGGTGTTTTCTTCAACAATTGCATGACTTAGCCACTTAATTGTAGCATAATTGTAGCCACAGTAATGATGCATTTTAGCATTTTTATGACGAAAATATTGTTTGCTTGCATTGGGGTTAGGTTTGTAATGTTCAAAGGAACATTAGCCATGGTTTCTAACTTAGTTTTTTTTTTTTTTTTTACAAAAAACTTCCTTTGGTTTTTCCCATGAGATGAAAAACCAAACTGCAAATTAAAATAACGTTTTACCCTCTTTTTTATGTGTTAATAAAACGTAAACGTCGTGATATTATGCAGAGAATGTAAAGTAATGCCATTCCAGGCATTACTTTACTTTCCAAAATGTTTCAAAACATTTTCGTGCAACATGCAAAACGAAACAAACAAAGCAGATGGGTAGTTTTACATAACCGGATCTGGTTGTTAGAAAAATGGAATACACCAACCGTTTTACAGTTGTTGCATTTAGCAATTTATACACTGTCTTTTGTATTAGTTATTATACCTTAGTAAACAGCAACATACAGTTAAAATATCTGAGTTCAGTAATTGTTTCTCTCAATCTTGTAAACTTCAGCGTAGCTTGTCTAATATTTCCCAGCTCACAGCGCGTCCATGAAGGCACCAGCGCTCTGTCAGCTGTGCTGAGGGAAAGGAAGGTGTGTTTGCTTCACGGTTTAGTTGAAGCACGGTTTTCAGGAGCGCAGCATCGTGTCGCGCTGTCAGGGGGGCATCGCCTCACCCGTACTTTCGTCCGTCTCGGTTTGCGTCTTCACCAGTCCCTTTCCTTTACACGGATACAAGGTCTGAAGGGAAACAAAACAAGGTTTATGGTCTTGGCTGAAGATCTCACGATGTCTCGCACCGACGAGGTTCACCGCTTGACCGAAAATGTCTACAAGGTAAGATTAAACTCAGGAATAAAGTTTTACTAATGCATGCAAGGATGGGGATCCAGATATATATAAAAACGCAGAATGGAGTCAGTCTTTTTAAAAGCATTAAACAAAACCATTGCTTCTTCCTTTTTTTCCTTCATAACCTAAATGCAGAGGGAGTTGGTTGAGCTCCTTAATCAGTGGGTGATTGACTCAGATCTGTGTCTTCCAACCCCCAATGAACAGAAACGCTTCACACAACCCAGTCAGTCTATCTATATTGTATTCCTATAATCCACTCGAGTGCACTGATAGTGCTGTGGGCCTTTCCTTACATAGTCTGAAATCGGAACACATTGCATTCCAGAAGTCAGTGTTTGACTGGCAGCGAAGGTTGGGCTTATCTGTTTCAACGAGTAAACATTTGCCCCTTAGGCATTTCAACATCCAAACCTGTTCTACCTTTGCTGCTGAATAAATATACAGAGAAGGCGCACATTTTACCCGCAATGTTTCAGTCTGGAAAAAAAAAATGACAAAGACCTTTGCTTGGATCTCTATTCCCCCTTGGTTTATTTTAATTAGAATGCTTGTTTGTTTGCTTGTTTATCTGGAAAGACTGGGTGAGAAAAATTAGGGCAAATGGCCTTATAATGACTGAAGTATTATGTTGCTCATTACTTGTAAAGATCAACCAAAACATTAAAAATGCAAAAAAATAAAAAAGTCACGTCAAAGAAGCAGCTTTGTTTGAAAGTACAATTAAATTGATAGTTAATTAGTTTTTTTTTTTACCAGGCTACCAAAAATGCCCCTTTTGATACTGCAGTTCCACTATTGACTTTTGTAACGCCTCAGAAATCCATCCTCTTGCAGTGAAGACGTCATTCAGTAATTTTTTTTTTTTTTTTACAATTAGTCATTCAGTCGTTGACCAAATAGGCTAGAACCCGCCCCATTTTTCTGTATCCTGGGTTGGGTACCTTCATGTCCTCCTGTACTGTTCCTAATTCCAGGTACTATTTTAGCAATGCAGAGGCCTAGCCTGAGTGTTGTAACTAGTTTCTGAGTTTGTCCCCTGTGGTGGAAAAGCACATTGTTCCTGGTAGGAACAGTATAAACTGTAGTTTTCAGCTTGCAGTTCCTGGCACCAAACCTAGTACTAATTACAAAGGTGAAAGTCCACCTAGATTCTATTGGTAGATTCTGTTGCTACTGTAAAGTGGTTGACAAATATATGTTGCTACACATACTGTAGCTAGTCTGTAGTGCTATTTGTATTTCCTGGTACTAATTTTGAAAATCCAACTTCCTGGAAGAGTACCACCACCAACACAGTACCTTGTGTTTTTGCAGCAGAATGCATAGTTCAATGTATTGCTCCTGGTTTCTGTGGTGACAATCTGCACAATACCTGTACCAGTTCTATGTTTGTAGTGTTAGGTTCTGCAGTGAAAATGTCCATATTTGGTCTTAGTGGCCTCCAGTCCCTGGTACTTATGCTGTGGTGGAAAACAGTTCCAGAAACACTTAATTCCTGCCGCTGCAGTTGCTGCAGTAAAACAAACACACATTTAACATTAATCTCCATTTTCTCTTATCACTGTCTGCTCCCTGTAGCCTCCTTCAACACAATTCTCTACATTATTGACTCGTGTTATTACTTTTAAAGTTACTTCTCTGTAACTGTTTTGTGCTTTGAGCCTTTGAGCCGGCTCTGAGTGAGAGGCCAAGAATGGACAGGGGGCAGATGCTTATTTTTATTCTC
>NC_024323.1:5251935-5312970 GCF_000523025.1 Cynoglossus semilaevis | reverse complement strand
GAACAGAGACCCACTGATTCGTTCTTCTCTTATAAACCTAGAGAGAAGTCTATGTTTCAGATGGACTTATCTGTGCTGAATCATTCACACTGCCTTCAGACTTGAACTCTAATTCATGCTCTGTTGGAGTTTTTCTGTGTGTTTACACCTTCAGTACCAGTGTGTTTTAATCAAGACACACAGTAAGTGTCTGGATCCTGAACCCCAGGGAGGAGTTTGTCCTCCGGGTGGTGCTTCTCATCCAGCATGGGGCTCTGTGTCTCGGCCGGAAGAGAAACAAAGCTTCAGTGCATTTATAGCCTGGACTGCTGATGGGCAGTGGGGTGAGGAGACAGTGAGTCAACCATCCACTCTGAGGATGTGACCCTAGTGGCAGAAGTGAGGAGGTCAGGGAGAGTCCGTGCCGATGTCACTCTCTCCGTGCTCTCCTCACTTTAGTCAACCCTACAGTGCGAAAGCAACAGTCTTATTGTGCTTTAATAATTAACAAAGATGGATTCAGTTTGACTCCCACACCCTCTGTGGTGGAAAGAAAATCGTTAAGGTTACACTGGTTAAAAAAAAAAGAAAGAAAGAGGAAATGACAGTTTAATTTTCCCAACAGTAACATTTTATTTATAAAATATAAAATCTTACACATCTTAAAATGACTATGTATGGTATACAATGTAATGCAGTTTTAATCTTATTTTCCTTGGGGAAAAAAATTCAAAAAAGTTATTTTCAAAAAACAATATCTTACCTGGAACCATCAGATTGAAGAAAGACAGGGCTGTATTTTTTATAGCACTGTGCTTTATATTAAAGAACATTAGTATAATAATAATATAAAAATTGCAAAAAGAAATTCTAATTCAGAATAGATTTATAGATGCAAATAAAATGATGGAATAACCTGAGATCTCAAACATAAGAATGAGTGAAGGGAAATATTTTTAACCCAGATTTAAAATTAAATTTGTCAGTAAAGAAAGAATGATTGAAAAGTCACGTTTTAACAAATTATAAAATAATTCAACAATTGACAGTTTTATACGTTTTTAAAATTTTTATTGCACCTTAAGTCTGTTAACCCATTTTTATGGAGTTTCATTTTGTAGTTTAGAAACCATTGATGTATAGTCTGAGGCTGAGCAGACTGTGAACTTAAAACACTTTTTTATTGGCCTCACTGAGCTTAAGTTGAGGCTGCGCAGCTGACTGTATACATATTACAAATGAGATCATAACTAAGGTAATTTGAAGCAATACTGCATGGATACAGGCACGAGCAGCAGGGCAGGATGAAGTGTTTCCTACTTAATGAAGTTTCACATTTCTGAGAGTTTTACCCCAGGAAGCACTCCAGAAAGGCAGTTTGACTCTATATACATTTTTAAAAGGCAGTTTTCTCAGTCTACTTTGTATGCAAGCAGAAACCTCTCTGTGAGGAAGAGCAGAGATGTGAAAACATAGTGTCTGCTAAGTCATCAGTGCCAGCAGCTGGGCAGATACTGAATAATCACAGGGGGGAAGAGAGAGAGGGGGGGGGGAACTCCTCTGCTGTGACTCATGCCAACCTCTTCTCAGTTTGTTTGTTTAACAAGGATAGGACTTAAAAAGAGGTCAGGGGTCAGGATCTAGCAGCCACTGTTCCTCGTCTGGTCCGAGCTCAGGGCACGCCTTAGGTTCTTTGCGATGACTTTATCTTAATCAGCGGGGAAGTCAAGCCCTGCAAACCCAGCAATCAATGGATGATCCTCTGTGACTCACTTCATTTCTCCTCCCTCACATAAACAGGCCGTTCTAGACATCCAGTCACTCCCTCGTTGACGGGGCGAGACAAATATTCAGGACTGGCACTGAGGGTGTGTTGGAATCGGTACCAGCTGCTCCGTGGCTCTGAGTGAGAGAGGCAGTGACCTGGGTCAAGCCTTTTAGCACAGCAGTGGCTTAAGTGGCCAGTGACCTGGTTTAGGAGCAGGACAAATCAGAGTGGATAACATCATGATTGACAAATAAAGACAAATGGGAACCGGTCAGGAAAAGATGTTTGTTCACACGTGTGCAGCACAGAGCTTCACACGTTTTTCTTCATCAGAACCCTTTGATTCTGCTTTTCTTTTACCTTAAAGTAGAAGAGAATTTTAAACATATCTAAGTTCCTATTATATACAAAAATTAAAGATTTTGTTTTGTTGAGTTATAAAAGTTAATATATATTATTAGCTATATACATTTTTTACAATACTTCATTTTGATATCCAAAGTTGTACGTTATGTTTCAGTAGGTGTCAGATGTGAACTAAAACATGACGAGACGAGTCCCCGGTCGTCACAAACAGCTGTGACAAGTTTTATCATTATTATTCTGCCAAGTCTTGAGCAGTGGTCTGTTTCATTTTTTTTAACCTCTCAAAAATGAACCAATTAGAAATCAGAGCAAACATTAGATTTTGGTTTGAATGGGAACCACTTTTGAGGGCTTACCATTTTCCCCCTCATCGCCCAAAACTGAAAGATTCCAGCCCTGAGAGAAGGGCAAAGAAGCAGCCTGTGATGTGGTGAGAAAGACAGTTCCCACATTTCTACAAAGAAAACTTTACTCAATTTTTGATTATCATGGCAGTCAGCGAGTATGGTCGGTATATGCACCCAGGTAATAGCATGGGAAATAACTTGACGATGTTATAGAGAATGTTTGGGACACACCCTGCAGGCACAATGTAGGATTTACTTGTTTTTAGTCATAGTTTCTCTGTCCTAGCAACCGTGCAGTGTTCTGTATGTACAACATGTGGTGCAGGTTTTGAACACGCCCTGGTAGGTAAGGGAGAAGAAGGGTGTGTCTGCTGTGTACCAGCCCGCAGGACAACACTCATTTTCCCATGCAGAACCACTCCCTGTTTGTCAACATGGCCTGGAAAAAACTGGATGCCATTTTCTCAAATGGCAGTTAAGGAGAAGACAAAAGTGGTTTGACCTTAACTGGATCTAGTGTGACACTCTATACTGGGGGTGTCCAAACTTTCTTAAACAGGGTCACGTACGAGAGTGGTGAAGTACTAGTGAGCTAACTGCTCCTTCTGTGATACTTAAGACTATAATTAGCTGGTACACAAATGAACCGTTGCTGAAGAAGTGAACCTAGGACACATAATATTAGGGTAAAATAAAACACTTAGCTAAAATAGCTAAAAGTAAGCCAATAATATATACCAATACCCAGATAGTTAGAGGTATGCCTGAACTAGTAAAAATAAGGAGTATGTGTGTGCGACTTTGGAGTTCTAGTATCTTTTTGCAGGTATAAAGCTGCTAAAATTCAAATGTACTGTACATTTAAATGAATGTCTGGCGTCCTGTTACATAACAGGTTCATCTCTGAGTTGCATTGCATTGTCGTGACATTTGCTTCACTTGAATGAATGATATTCTGATGATGATGACGGTGATGATGAAGATGATGAGAGGACTAGAGTTTCATGTGGGAGATCTGAACAGGTGGTCTCTTAGCAACAACCGTTGCCATTATTCTTATGTGTTTCTGTCATATCGTGCTAAAAGACTTTCAGTTGCTGAAGAGCTAGAGAAGGCGAGTGAGAGGGAGGAAAAGCGATGGAGGTCACGTTGGCAGTTTGCAAGTATTTCTGCAGTTGTTTCAGAAGGAGGCTGTAGAGACTAATGGAGAAAATGAACTACTTTGACACCGGGCTTTTGTTGCCCTCCCACTTACAGTACGTATATGATGCAAGGAGATTATTTTTAAGGTAATTCTTCAAATGCAACACTTTACAACAAGACTTTTGTGGTTTAATAAACTTTACCACACTTTTAGGAGAAACCGTTTTTTTAATATATTGTTTACTCAATCGCTTCAACAACTTTTCTGCCGATGATGTCTTTTTTTGGGAACATCTTTTGTGCTTGAGACCTATTTTAAGCTCTCTTGCTGTCATTTTTTTGCTACGTTAAGCTAGATGTCAGCCAGCCTTTAGCGTTTTAAAACTAACACTAAACTATGATTTGGCAAACTTTCGTCTCTGTTCACCTGTATGTAACTTCAAAACAACTTTATGTAAGTTAGACATTTTCTTTGAAGTTTATATTTTATATTTATTTTACTTTCACTGCATTTTTGTAATATATAGAATCACTTTACTGTTCTCGGTTTCTTAGCCTCAATATACTGTATTTAACAATATATTCTTTTTCTGCCAAATTTAAGCTAAATTTGACTATTATATGACTAGCCTAAGGCTATTTTACAAACATTGTTGCTAGCTGTTGCTCTTGTCTGGCTTTTATTTTCCTCGTAAACAGTTAGTAGTTTACTCATAGTAACTCTTAGTGATTTTTGGCTAGCCTTTGCACTCTCATATATCTTCTCTTTTACTTTACAACCTTTTTGTCTGGCGTCTGGATGCAAGCACTAAACCTGCCTCAACTTGCCCTACATAGTAAAAGACTTGGAAATTCCGTCTGCACCGGAAGCTTGGCTGTCCATCATCCATGTGTTTAATGAAAAGAGCTACATCATCTGCGTATATTGTTTGATCCCTAATTTCTTAGAAAACTGAAACTGTATAAATTCACTTGAACGAAGACTCCAAAATTCAAATTATATTTACTGTTTTTTGCGGCGGTACATCACGCCAGGGCACCACAGGGCTTAAAATATGCAATTTAATGGAGTTTAAAATGACTTTAGCTCCTGAACGGCTGCCTCCAGAAAATAGTGTTTCAACAAGTTTATGCCTGTGGGCGCATGCAGCCTTGAAAAGATTGCATTATGCACTGCTGGAGATATAACACAACATTCAATACTTCTGCAGTAAATTTGTTCCCTGAGCTTTTGACTCCAATGTATAAAGGACTATTGCTCCACACGCCCACCTTCTCTGCTTGTACGGGTGTGGGTGGTTTAGAGACATTCGCTCTTTGCTTTTCTTTTTCTCATCAGTTTTTTTTTTTTTTTTTTCAAGGACAGACCTGGGAGTTGTACTTTTCTCAATCAAGGGCCACTAGTAATGGAAAAGTAGCTTTGTAGCTGTCATTGAAAGAATTTGCCCAAATCCTATAATAATAATAAACATTATCCTATAGTAATAATAAATATGCACGTTAATATTAGCATTAGCATTACCATTCATACTTCAATCTGTGGTTACCAAGCTTTATATGCAGCCCCTTATTTGATGATATGACCATAGTCGTAGTCCAACCCCCCCATGTTGACACATTCACAGCTATATCTTAAAACCCAACTGAACTTTATTTGTTAGCAATATAATTCCTACAAATCAGTGCAACTTCCATACTCTGGTACAAAAAAAGAAAATGATTAAACTAAAATTCATTTGACTTGCTGGGCCCTTGAAATAGCTATGCATACCACTGATGAGCCCCGACACATGTTTTGAGAACCAGTACCAATATGGTTTGGAGAACTCCATGGTGGTAACATTTGGATTTATAAACAATTATTTTTGAAATGCAGCATGAATCGCAGTGACCAAAACTTAATTTCCAATCCCAAAAACAGGAATCAATATGCCGTATGGTGAGGGTGGATGAGAAAAAGGAGTCTTAGGGAAGGAAAAATAGACGGAGACAATCCACATCCAAGTTGAAATGGTCTCTAATTACTGTGGATGGTAAAGCTATAATTATGTAGCCTGAAAGAGACACTGAAGCAGGGACAGTAAATTTCATCTGGAGCTGTGGCAGTGGACAATGTCTTTACATTTTTAGGTCACAGACTGTAGTTAACGTGTCTGTGGCCGGGGTTGTTGTACTGTGCGGCTCGGAGCTGCACTGACCACAGCAACACTGCCTACTGAGCAGATGCTATAAGTAGGAAACCCTGCGTTCATAACCACGTGGTTTGGAGTGATCCTTGAAACAACAACATTTTTAGAAAGGAGAGACTCTTTTTTACAAACTCAGAGACACATTAGCATAAAAATAAAATACAGACAAGAGAAAAAACGCCTCCATGTTGTGTTGAAGTAGGCTAAGCACTTAGATAAAATGTCTCTCCATCAAATGGGCTTAAACATTGAGATACAAGTGCAGTTGGGATTTACACTCCTTCAGAAACATGCTGCAATGCTCGGAGGGGGAGGTGGGATGTATTCATCCATGAAAAACTGGACTGGACTGTAAGGGAATCCTAGACTGGTTGGTAAAAAGCACATTCAATGAGAGTGTCTTTGTCTAACCTGGAAGATTGATGTAATGGAATCTAGGGTTTTCTTTGGGTAGTCAGCTGAAGTAAAGAAACAGAAATCATCTTCTTTTGTGGCATTTTTATTTTTATTTGACTCACACCAGTATTTTGAGGGATTTGTTGTTTTTTTTGTCTCTCTTTGAATTGAATGAATCTTTTGCTGGTCAAATAACCAAGGCTTACAAATACCGTTGGGTCTTGGTTGCTGTGGTAACAGCGCCTGTGTTGGGTTAGTAGAGTGGCTGATGCTGGGCTGTGGGTGGCTGGGTGAAGGAGGAGGGGGAGGTGCTAGTAGTAGTGGCAGGAAAGAGGTGGGGGCTGGAGGGGAGGGTCACTCTGGTTGGAAGTAAAGCAAACAAACAGTGATGACTACAGTTGAAGAACAAATAATTTGTTGCATCCTGGTGGCAGGAGGACACAGAAGTTTAAAAATTGGGGACAAAGACAATTCCGTGCAGTGACTCAACGTTTCCTTCAGTCCACCAAAGACAGAGGAGAGAACCGTGGCTCCCACAAGTGTCATTATGTTTCATTAAAAAAGAAAAACTGCCATCATTGATTGCCCAAAGCAAAGTAACCTATTTATTCATTAATGTTGGCAGGGCGTCATGAAAAGACATTTAACTGAGTGCAATGGGGAACAATCTTACCAAGGTGGAAGACACAATTAACATGACAGAGCACTTTACCTCTGCACGACAAAACATGCAGAAGCACGCCACCAACTTCAGGAGTGGATTTATAGAACATTCAGGAAGTTCAATAATTGGACTGTGCCGCTGGGGATTTTAACGGTCCTTAGCTGCAGGCTGGTACGTAAATAAAATATTATAAGGTGGTTAGTGCTCTCCATACAGCAGTGGGTTTGGTTTGGGGTTTTGACTCCAGGTACTGTGGTTTGATCCCACAGATGTATATCAGCCAAACCCCCATGGCACACCATCCAACCAAACTCTCACAAAAAAGTATGCCTAATGAAATATAATAATCTTCTAGTTTATATTTACCAGAAATGTATTCCTGTTTAGTTGGAGACAGCACTGATATACTGTCAGGAATTGAAGAAAGACACTCACAAAGATCTTCAACAGCTCTGATTATGTTCTTTTGGTTTGCATAGCCGTCTGCTGCCTATTAGCGCAGCAGAATTTAATTGCTCTGCCTGTCACGCATTGGTGAACAAAGAGAAAATATTTGCAATAAAGGAATAATTGTTTTCGAACCAATTAATTGAAATTTGATAATTTTACATGGCACACCTAATAACGTGGACAATAATAATAATTGTCCACGTAACATACATGACTGTTTATCCATGTGTATCTATTCTCCAAGGACCTTTGTTTTTCATCCACAGGCTAAAAGGCCAAAGTGCAGGATTACATTTTTTTTTTTTACTCTAAATTGACCATAGTTTTGATGTGAGTGTGGAGTGTGGAGTGTGGAGTGTGGAGTGTGGAGTGTGGAGTGTGTGATTATTTGTGACGGACCGGTGGTCACACTCTGTGGCCCGGATATCAAGGATGTGCTATTAGCAATTGACAAAAATGATCAGTGAAGTGAAGTTTTCAATGTATTTTACCTAATTCAAAATAATAATGATTATGATTTGTTTCTACAATCAAGCAACTGTACAAGTCTTAGTTTTCATACATGTATTTATTTATAAAAGTAAATACTTGCGTTCATATGAAAAGTGTCTCTGGTCCACTTACTTGAAATACCTGTGTAGTTGACCCATATCCAGTAATATTTAACACAAAAAACATCGACAACAAAAGAACTGAAGAACTTGCTTAGTTTTTTTTTTCTCAGCATGCACTTTTGAACATTCTACTTTGAAGTAAGAAAAATACGCATGTGGTATTTTTGGATTTGGTGTCCGCCTTGGCTCTCACTCAAAGCACATGCTGTACTTACTGCAGTATTAGCAAATTTTAAGGTATGCATGAAGGACTCTCAAGGTTTATACCTGTCTGGACTCTGAGCTTTGTATAGTAACTTCTCTATTAACATATCGTTAAGTTTGACAACAACCACATTTATAAAAATGATGTAAAAACCTTTGTGAATAATACAACTCGTGAGGCGTTGAAAGAACCATTGCCTTTTCTTTCTTTTTTTTGAACACGATCCTCAAAAGAATTTGGCTTTCTCCTCCTGAGATGTAATAAGATATGGAATGCAGCCTCACACAAGTGGCTGTTGTTTTACCCGTACAGCACACAGGTCTGACATTCAGTGATAGCAGAGAGAGGGAGAGTGAGGACATGCAGCACAATTTTGTTGAGCTGTGGGCAGCAGTGGCACCACATCAACTCACATGGGACAAGAATCCAGGTCAATGGAAACAGCTGTTTTAAAAATATATCTTGATGTTTACTCCATGAACTAGAACAACATCACATCATCTGTGTAATAATGTACTCTAATATGTCCTGTACCATTGAGGATGCCTTGACCCTATTAATATTCTTTAGCATATTTTGAATGTCGTCTTATTTAATTTTTCACATTGACAATGGAGTTTTCTCTTGATGGTTCAAGCAGTATGGAAGTACTAATGCAATCCCTGGCATAACAGCAATAAAACATTAGATGTCCAATTTGAGGATTGTGGGTTTCAATCTCAACCCATGCAAGACTGTGGTGTCTGATGCAGGGTGTTTAATGAGGTGAGTTAAGTGCACATTTCCTTTAGGGTTTAAAATAATAAAAGTACTATAAAAGTAATCAGTTTGACTGTGAGTTGATTCTTAGACATGAATCTAAGAATTTACTTAGCTTCCCAGTTAGCAGCAGAGCAGCACACTGTAACAATATGCCACCATCCTCAGGCGAAACTAAATGGCATCAATTTGCAACCTAAATGAGAAAAAGACAAATTCTTTTGCATTATTCATAGTATTAAATTGTTAATAAAATACATCTACTGCTGCTTGTGTTTTCTTAAGGATCTAGTGGTGTAATAAAGTGAAATAAAAGGTGTTCACATTTATATTGTCGAATTGGTATTGCTTTTTGGTAATGGAGGCTGTAGGGTTTTTTTATTCTTTCGAAAAATAATTAGCAAAACTTGCGAAAACAGGGTGTCCTAAAATATCCAGCTGGGACGCAGTTTATAGATTTGTAGTACGGACAATCTGTTTGTTTGAAATGTTAGCCACAAAGCTAAGCAGTAGCTTATGTAAAGCCAATGTCAGCTAATCAGGCTGCGTCACACACTCAAATTCAAGAGCTGGTTATAAAAAACAAATGTGCCTAAATTTTAATCCAGAAAAGGCTCTAATTAATTCAAAAACCTTTTGGTGAAATCAGTTTATTTCCTCAGCTGCCCTGGACATTTAGGCAGGTTCTGCTGTTTCACTGCATTGTTTTCATATTGATCAGTTGTATAAAGTAGCTGTTTTCTCAGTGGCAGATTGTGTACTTTACAGTACTTCACCTGTTACCCTGTGAGGAGTATCGCAATGACTTGCCATTAGGTATGAAAGGAATTAAAAACCACAAAGTATCACTATTCATACTTCATCCAGTCTGGTTACATTTCCTTGCACTGGCTTCTCTGCCACTTGCCACTACCTGACATGTCCTCAGCGTCCGTACAAATATAGAAATCGGTGGCTGCGGTGCTTCTGATCTGGAAGGTGTGAGGTCTTTCTGCTGGTTGCCATGTGGAAACAGAACTGGGAGGAGGGAGACAGGGAAAAGCTGATGGCATCCTGGCCTCTGATTGCGTGTGATTTCCCCCTGCCTCTAATCAGCTGCTGTTACTTTGAAATTATGCCCCTTGCATGTCATTACTGTGTTTGTGGTTTAAGAGTGTGGCTCGAAGGGAAAAGCAGACATGAAGGGAAAGACCAAAACATCCTGCTGCCTAGCCCTGGTTCTGCTTTGTGTGATCTCATCTCTTCTTCATATTCCTCCTGTCCTGCCTCGCAGGTGAAACCAACGTTGGACAGCTTTTTAGTCATTTCACTTCAGTATCCACTTGTAATTAATTGCCTGCTTTTATTTGACTCCCACCTGCTGATAATGAGTCTATTCTGTGGTCATGAAGAATGGACCGCATGTCCTCGTCTCCAAAAGGACAGGAGACCACCTCAGCAACCGGAACATTCTGCTTTCCTAATTATTTATTTTTTAAAATAATTAATAATTTTTTAACTGAATGATGAGACAGAGCGCTTCAGAATGGGAAGACATATGAAGTATATTTATATTTTTTTATACCTTTATAAATCGCTTCTTGATTCTACTCTAAAGTTACACCGGTGGATTCTCTCTTCTTTCTTTAAATTTCTTCTTCTAGTTCTTTTTTTTCTCCTCTCTGCTCTCTCCGTGTCACACAACTTCATGAGTGCCTCGTGGCACCATTTCCCAATTAGCTTCCCCAATTAGGATAACAATGTAGTACAAGAGAAGTGGGATGACAAATTTAGCTACAACAGGAAGAGATGAATAGAACTGTTTTTTCCCCTTCTGTATGTCTGCACGTCATTTAGAACGTAAACCTATGTGACGGATAATTAATCACTAATTTTTAGTTAAACCAGTAACTAATTGCAAAATATTATTAGAGTTGATCCTCTGCGTGTATATGTGCTTTTTTTGACACTAGGTGCATTTCTTAACCTTTTTGGTCCCAACAGTGGCCGGAGAAGGGCCTTAGTAAGTAAGAACCTAGTTTTAATTTTATCTTTTCTAGTTTTAAGTAGGACAGGGAGGAGTACAGGAAGGTCTGGTCCACCATGAGTTAGGAGGGAGATGTCATCTCACCAACAGAACGAAGTATAATAAAATTCCTAGCTACTGTAAGTTGGATTTTAATTCTCTGGAAAAATAAAGATTGTGATATGGAGAGAACTGGTGGATTCAGTATTAATAATTGAAAAGAAAAAATACATATATTTATGATGATGACAGTTTATATTTCAGGATTTCATTACAATATCAATCTTTGGAAATGCAGTTGGAGGAAGATGAGAGTTGAAAGATATCAGATAGAGCTGAGAGCAGTTTTTTTTTTTTTTTTTTTTTTTTTTTTAAATGGGGTGAGTGGGTTCTTTTGACTTGTTCCATCACTGATGTTAGTCTTATGTATAATCAGAGTTCACTAGAGGCACAAGAAGACAAAGATCAGTACCTGTAGGGCAGATCGCTGTTGCAGCTGCCTATAATCTGCAGCACTTAAAACAAAGAATGTAGACGTTTCGCCTGAAGTAGTACATCATTCGAACAGGTACAACTCATTTGTGATTACTGTTAACGTTTCACACACAAGTAGCATGACAAGTAGAGAACACCAAGATCATTTCAAGTTTTTGGATACGTTTCTGCTCAGGTTTTAGGGGTCAGTGATGAGCACGAACACAAGTAGCGGCACAACCTTGTGTATGTATTGGTGTATGTTGAGCACCAGCCCTGTGTAGACTGACCTTTGACCTCTTCAGTGGGAGGGTGCGCTTTAATGACGCGGTGCTAGACTGCGCCTCGTTATGTAATCCTCCTACTGCTTCATAACTTCAACAGTGTTTATTAGATGCCTCGCTTTAATGTACTGTTTGCAAAAGGAGCTCTTTTTCTCTCTCTCTGACACACACACACACACACGTGCATATTTTCCTGTGATGCACTCATTACCGTGACCTTATCATCATCAATAAGATGCACTTTACATCAGAGTCAGCAAAGAAATGTATTAGAATGAAGATTTTCCCAGTGAGGTCCTCGGGGAGGTGTTGTTCTTTCATCTTCACAGAGAAGGAGAGAGAGTGAGAGTGAGGGTACCTTTTATGGGAGCGCTCTGTGCTTTAAGCAGGGACTCTACCCTCTGATTATACTCCCTTCCTATTACACTAACAGAGCTAGATGGTAAATAAAGACAGACGTTAGTTCCTGTCAGATTGGTTTATAATTCACTGTCGGCTGATTCTTTGTTGTGGATGTTCGAGCGTAGGTTTAGGTAACGCAGTATACTGACAGGATGTCGTCCAGAGCTATGCATTTACAAATTTGTAGTACGTTACTAAGTTCATGTATTTCTGAGGTTCTGTTTCTTCCACATTGAAAGCGTTTTGTTTACAGGAGCCTTGTTCTCTCCATTGTTTATCGCTGAGCTGTTGCACCGTACAGGGGCGCTGATTTTGCCTCGGGTAAAGGCATTAGTGACAGAAGCGAAGGAACTTAATAGGGAGGTCGGCGACCTCTAATTTAGGCAAACTAATCGCCCGGGGAAACCAAGTAACACCTGACCTTATATTTTTGCCTACAGTTGTTGTTCCTTTTCACAATGACTAAGGGAATTCTAAACCAATTATAACCAAACTGCAGAGGTCGGCACGGTCGAAGGTGCTGCAAATCAAAGGTAGAAAAGAAACCATGGCTGGTTTTAGTCAAGTCCAAGTCTTTCTTCACTGCATCCATAAATCCTCTCATGAGTGTTTCTCTTTACCTCCTGCCTCACATCTCTATTTAGATCTACATATATGTACTGTAAATATATCTACTCTTTTTTCTCTGTAAATGTCCAGATCATATCAGCTCTGCCTCCAACTTCATCTCCAAGACTTCCTCTGATCCTCTGCTCCTTTCTGATCCTATCTGTCCTGGTCACCATCAGTGAAAACCTCAGCATTTTTATTTCTGGCCACTGGACTTCATACTCCTGTCATAACTATAATGTGGTCTGTAAACCACTCATCTTAGCAGGTCTCACTACTCTCTGTCTCTGTGTCCCTAATCACCCCTGACACTCTTTTCCATCCATACTGCCCTGCCTACACCCTTTTCTTTACCTCTTTTGTGCACTGTTCAAATACCTTGGATGGTTGACCGTGGGTATTTGACCTCATCTTTGTTACAACAGTTCACAGCCGTGTTATAATGCTTTTTATTTAATTTTTTAAGTCACTATAATACAACCTGGAACTGCTTAGCTTAATTAAAAGAAATAAATGTTGCTGTCCATATTTTTATACTTCAGTGTCATTTCTGCTGTACTGGCCTAACATGTAGTAAAATAGTCAGTGTTGGTAATAGGTGTATCAGTGGAATCTGTGTGACTCACTTGTATGTGTACTGTAGGTGGGTTGTGCTGCACTTAAATCACTTGAACTATGATTTCTGGTGGGTACACAAACCACTGCATGTACACACACGCACACACACACACACACACACACACACTTAGGCAAGCAGTGCCATGCTTATCGTTGCTCATTAAAAAACAAAAGACAGTAGGATGAGGTAAATGCAAAAATGCTGAGGTCTCGAGGCTCTAGACTCCAGGCATGAATAGGCTCAGGGTTTTTTTTTTTTTTTAAGAAATGACTGGGGTTTCTTCAGGTTGACACTGATGACACTGTGCTCTATCATTCTCACCGCCAAGGCATGGTTTCAGGCGAGAAGTGGATTATTAAGTGTTCTCCTGCAGTAATGATGGCTTGTGTAGAGACTGCTGCAGCAGCACTGTTGTGAGTGTTGACTCTGTCCCCTGGCTGGTTCTTGACTGAGCTGACTAGGGACTGGCTAATTGGAGGAAGCCCTGGAGGAACACACAAGGAAGAGGGTTGAGGGAAGACAGACATGAAGTAGAGGAAACAATGGCGGTGGAAATGTCAGGCATCTTGCCATCTCTTCATTTGAAACCTAGTTGGCACTGTAGTAGTATGGAGCTGTATATAGCTCAATCATTCACACACACACACACACAGTATATACTGTATATACTGTATCATTTCTTTTTAAATGATAACATCTACCTTATTATAGTAGCAAACTAGGTGTATTTTCATGGAACTCTTACGTGGATTTGTCGGTTACCTCTTACTGCATTTGTACTAATAAGTACTTCAATGTGTTTCTCCATGGACACAGAAAGTTTAATAAATATATATCTCTCTTTATTCTTCACCCTTGTAAGATAAATGTCATGGTACTTGGAGATAAAACAAAAACAAAATCCTGCTGACGGTTGAATCGTTAACAGTGAATTGAATAGAATAGTTGATTCTGCCAGTAGCCGCCATTTTCCCAGCTCTTGTTAAGGTGTCTGCTTAATGCGTGTGAGATATACAAGGATTTATTTCAAGTGCAGACAAGGTATTGTTGAGATTGTTGATTTGTAACAATTTTAAGACAACTGTTTATTTTTCTGTGTAGGAGGACTGTTGTGCTTGCTTGCTAACAGCCAAATGCTCTGCTGTTTATTCCAACAGGTCGAATGACAGGGCAAAGGGTAAAAAAAAGTTTATAATAATGATAAAATAATATTCTTTGCTGGACAGATTTTCAAACTTGTGATGAAAAGTTAAGCCCTAATTAATAACTATATATCTAACAATTGATTTATATACTTTACTTTTAAAATGCAGGGGAATAGCTCTTTTTTGCCCTCCATTAACATTCACTGAAGACACACAGACGTTTGAGGGATGTGATAATGGCTGTTTGGATGAGACATGCTACATGCAGCTGAGGGAGGTTTGAGTCTGTCAGAAAGACGGAGAGAGACCCAGCAAATACATGACAGGACAGATAAAGCAGGGTGCAAGTCTTTCTTCTCTGCCCTTGACCACGCTCTTTTGATAAGTGAAACATTCATTTCTCATCCATTTCTTTCCCTTTTTTTCCCTCTTGCAGACAATCATGGAGCAGTTCAACCCCTGCTTACGAAACTTTGTTGCCATGGGGAAGAACTATGAGAAGGCCCTGGCCAGTAAGTACTTCTTTTTTTCTCAACTTATTTGTCTGCGTGCTTGTTTTTTGCCGCAGGTTCGGGCAAAAAGCCAAGGCAGCTTTCTCCTTGTCCTTTTCTGTCTCTATTTCTGCCTTTGGATATCTATATATCTATCTGAATTTTTTTTTTACAAATTACAATGTTGTTACAAATACAGGAAAAGAAAAAGAAACACATGCTGACATCCATATTAGCTTCTGTAAACACAGGGTGTGATACCACATCTGCACACTCTGGTCACTTCAATGCTGTAAACTTGTCACTGGAGTCTGGTTGTTGTATTAAAAATCTCATCTTAGTAAAAAAAAATCTCAATAGAGCAACAGGACTTGCATTTTGAACACAGTCCATGTTAAGATGAGTTTCTAACTCTTTAATCCTGGACTGCTGTCCTCTCACAAAAAAAACACTTACTAATCCTTGTTCTGCTGGAGGTGAGGTATGCAGTAGACTGTTGGGGCCACGAAATACCCCACTTTAGATCAACTTGACCCAACAGACTAAGAGGCTAGGATTTGTGGGAGGCAGAGGGGGTGGTGGGGGGACATGCTCTCACCCATATGGTGCAATCACTGAAATTGCTCAACACCAGAAATGACACAGAACGCTTTTTTAGGTTCAGCTTCCTGGATCTGGAAATTGTTGTTTCGTTTTTTAAATAGAACACCCATTTGGAAAACTTGGCAGTGCTTGTCATTAAGTGTAAAACCAACACATGCATTCGATTTAATGAACCCTGCTGCCTGTCAAACCCAGTCTTATGATGTAAGCCCCGTGACAGCATGAAAAGTACAATGCAGGTGCAGCCAATAGCTTCCTGTTTGAGAGTCAACTGTTTTCCATTTCTCACACTGAGGGAGGGATGAGGGACGGCTCAGTCTGAGATGATGACACGACCCCCTCCCTCACAAACTGCTTGTCTGTCTGCCTTGCAGTCAGGGATCCGTTAATCCTCTCTGTCTGTTGCCGTCATCCCCCTCCACAACACATTTCAATAGACAGGAGTTAAGTTTCTTCATAGATCCAGTTTATTATCTCCTTTAGCTTTGTGCACACACAGACACACAGGCGCGTCCAAGCACTGTTTCAACAACAGATCAGCTACAGTAGGAAATCTGATTGTGATAATGGAGAGAAATGAGCTGTGATGCTCTGGAGGCTCCGTCCTTAGTTCACAGGTGTTTCCCAAATAATAAACCCCAAATCCAAAAAAAACAACAACAAACAAACACGTTATCTACTGTTGTTGACTCAGCTGTAATTGAGATTAGCATTAGCATATGTCCCTGGGTCCCGGAGCAGAGCTGTGATGCTCCCAGCCTGGTAGACACCCTCTATCGCAGGGCTACATCTGTCTGCTAGAATTAGCCTGGCCCTGCCAGCCCATTGTTGTAAATGTGTCTGTCACCTGGCAGCTGTCTGCAGGCACAGGGCCCATCTGTCACCTGGACCGCTGTTGAATTCACCTCCAAAAAGCAGCAGCCATTATTCAGCAGAGATGGACTGATTGACACCACGAATGGTAGAAGTGCAGACAGCACTGGAAGCTGACTCTGTCCCAGTCGACCTTTGCCGACTCGTGCTGGCCGGTAGTGGAAATAACGAGGGCATAGGTGGTTATTGATCTGTCAAGCCAGGGTCTCTCTTGGATTTTCAGAGCTATTTTGAAAGAAGAAGAAATATTACCGCTGATAAGATTAACTCCACTGATTGATTTTCTGTTGCTACAAATGTGGACCTTGTTTTTGTGACCCTCGACTAAAGCGGTTTATATAGTATCCTGGAAAGGGATTATTTTAAGCAGTCAAGGACTTCAACACTTATAAGTGCAGTGAACAATATTGACTTTATTTGATCAATTTTAAAATTATCCTCAGTACCATTAGTCTATGATACTTCCTCTAAAACAAAAAAGGTGAAAATGTACCTTTTTTAGTTACGTTAGGCGTAGACCTGGTTTCCAGGTAGGGACTTTACTTTACAGCAGCTTCAGGAATTAACCATGTTCAAGTCTGAGACTTGGTCTAGCAATTTTGTTTGGTAATTATTTTGTAATTTAGTCTTTGTTGACGGTCCTTCTGTCATAATGTCATGCCTGATGCCCTTTTTGGTGCAACACTCATTTATCATGGTTAAGGTTTGTTATGAACTCACATCTGGATTTGAATGCGGTGACCTTTATGCCAAACTAGTTACTTCCTCGTTGACCTATAGCTCCCCTATTTTCCTGATTGCTTTACCAAATAATAATGCTTTGTGTAGATGTAAAATGTAGCGTAGCATCATTAGAGCAGATGTCAGAGTGAAAATGAAAGTAAAACTGAGTTGCACTTGTAAAATGCAATGTCCAAGCAGAACAGCAGTAAACTGCAACTGACAGCCATTGCATAAAGAGATATATTAAGCATCATAGGACCATGGCAGCAGCCTATGGGTGTGTATATTATATATATATATATATATATATATATATATATATATATATAGGGTAGTGTTTATTATTTAAATGCCAGACACAAAGAAATCAAAGATGGTCATAAAACTGTAAGAGCCACAGCTTTTACTACAGTTTTCACTGGCAGCCATGTTTTTTTTGTTTTTTTTTTGTCCGTCTCTTTCAACTTAAAACTAACTTCTTTTCACCCAGACAAAAGCTATAAACAGAGCAAAAATAGCAAGCACAGATAATCTGTCAGGAAATGATTCCTCCTTGCAATCAAGCATGCAGCGTGCCAACAATAAGATGGTGTTGGGTAATTAGGAAGGAACATAGGGAGTGATGGCAAGAAGCTGGGATTCACTGCAGGAAATGCATATGAGGGGAAAAAAGGAGGAACAAAATACCATTTTGCTGATTTTTCTGCATCTGCTGTCAACTTTGGTTGAAAAATAACCTTGACTGTATAAATGTTTTTCATTCACTGCACATTTTAAAAGAGACAATATTTCCTTGTAGGTGTGACATTTGCTGCCAAAGGCTACTTTGATGCTCTGGTCAGAATGGGTGAACTGGCCAGTGAAAGTCAAGGATCCAAAGACTTGGGTAAGTGAATGCCAATATGTCCTTCAGGCAACAGCCATTCTCTCTTCTTCTGGCTGTTTTTTTTTTTTTGTCATGAATGTGTCCACAGTTATACTGACCTTCAGCTACACCTCTTTCTACACACACTGTATACATCAGGCATCAATCTGCAATGCTGCAATGTGACAGGACCATTCAAAAAGTGTGTGCGTGGGTTGACCCAGAAAGACTTTTTTATTAGAATTCCCACTGAATTATTTTCTTCTTTAAGCAGTTTGTTGTCAGATTCTGTCTTGAAGGAACTACGTTTCTTTGTTTCCCCAATGTCAGAGTCTGGTATTGTCAGAAAATGTCAGCTGTGAAAGAACCTGTGAACAATGAATGCACTGCTGTCTGTACAGTGAGGTGGGAACATCATTTATTTACAGCATCAGAGCTGACGGCAACACAAGCGAAGAAGTATTGTTCCCAAAAAAAAAAAAATTTTGTTTGTGTTGTAAAACGATTTTAAGGTGTCTCACATCAAGGGTGAGTGACAGCTGTCACGTTAAATAGATGTGTCCTTGTGTGTGTTCTCCTAATGTAAAGGTCAATTGGAGAAACAACACCCGGTCCTCTCATAGTGAGTTGTTTCCTAGGTGATGGGAGCCTGTGAGTGTGCCTGTGTTTGCTGTCAGCAGCCCGTGGGAAATCAGCTCCTGTTTGAAAAGATACTTTTTCCACTGTGCTTTGGACTGTTTGATCTGAGTGGAAGTAGATGTTGATTTGACAGGGACTTTTGATGCCATGGAGCTAAGAGTCAGTCTGGGTTTCCATCAGACATCAGTGACTGACATGAAAGTTTTCTCACAATGTTTTATTCAGCATCCAACTCTGCACCCTCAATCTCTGACTGTCTATTTCACGGCCCTTGAGGTTTACCACGATTCCAAAGTTTACCGCTGCACCTCTGAGTTAAGGTAACACTGCGTACAATAGCAGAAACTTAAAAGCCAAAAAATTCATCTGATGACCAGGAAAGAAAAAAAATTGAGTTTTGAAGGTTAATTGTGCTTTTTAAAAAGCAGGAACTCCCGTCTCCATCCACTGCAGTCAGCTAATGAACAATATTTTTCAATACTTTTGATCTGCATTATTTTAGTCATTGTTTAAACTTTCAAATTTAATCCATGTTATATGCCAATGTTATCACAATATATTTCATTCTTTGTGCATCTGCACAACTGAGCAGCTGAGAAAGTCAGTCACACAAACAGACCAAGACAATGCTACACTACACTGGTGTACTATAGCACTGAGCACCCAGGGACTTGTGTGGCTGTGCACCACCAATAATTTAAAAGTGATCTCTATAGTGCATACTTGCAACACTTCAGTGATTAACTGTCAAATACAGGCATGTTGCTGTGCTGCTCATATGCATGAAATCCCATCCAACATGTTATGTAACTCCTCCTGCTAGATACTATGACAAAACGTAAATAGATATGGGTATTAAGCCAATGTGACATTATTTCCATTTAAACACATTGTAAGAACTTTTTTGCGTAAGCATAATGTGACCAGATTATTATTTGATATCCCCAACCACTAAAGAGTGTCAGTGTGGAGATCTGTGAAATCTCTTTTTTTCTGTTTGCTTTTTTTTTTTTTTAATTTGACGACTCTCTGTGATGGGGCAGTAGTAAGATGTCTGATGTCTGGGAACCATTATCCACTGATTGTCTCTGTGTCTGTGTGTAATACGCATGTGAATAAGTACTGCATGTCATCGTACTTGCCGCTTTTGTCAAACTGGGGGAAGTGAAAACTGAATCCATTTTCAGAGTCTCTGTCTGGAGGAAACTCTGGATATTAGAAGTGACTCATTCTTCTGGTCAACGACTAATCTTGTCTGTCTTTATATTTGTCTCTGTCTGTGTTTGTCAAGCAACAGCAGAAATGCGACCGCCTGTTGTGTTGAAACTCTTTTGTACAATGTAGTAGCTACACCCAAAGTCCCCTGCACTGAAGGAGGGGTTGGGGTTTTTCCAGCTCTGTCTGTGTGTGTGTCCGCGTGTCTGTCGCTCAATACCTTTTTCTTTTTTTGTATATTTTGGCCACACCCTGAGGTCAGTGCTGGTGTTGTGACCTTATTTATATCCAGGCACAGGCGTCAGGTCAGAGCTTCCTGTTTGATGGGTGGGGACATTTCCCTATATGACAGAAGAACAAACCACAGTCTGAATTGGAAACAAATGTGTGTGAGAGGAAGTGTTGATGTTTGATGAATAGTTTACTTTGGATCTCCTAAGATTTCTGCATTATTTTGGATGCGTACACATTTAGAACTGTGATTTTATTTTATTTTTTCTAAACGTGTTCACAATACAAGTTATTGTTACAATGAACGCAGCTTTTTTGGTCACCAGTTTTTTGGCAACTTCCACTTTCTTTCTTCAAAAAATCTCAGCAAAACCTGTCATGTTGGCATTTTTGTAAAGTTATAATGTACAGTGATTTTCAGTTTTTAGCCCAAACTTTTAGTGAGCAACCCTGCCCTCAGCCTACAAATGGTGCAAACTCTGGTCCGGCTTAGTGACCTCTATTGGCCAAAAGGAAGATGAGCTTTAGCCCATTTTAGACTATGGTGGGCCAATGGGTTTGTTGTTGGGTTTCGGTGTTAATTTGATTTGCAGCCAATGCTGATACGATTACTCTAAGAAATCTAACCCCAGACTTTTATTTGTTATCTTAAATGATATGGATGACTGAGTTTGTTTGTTTTCTAGTCTATAAATACCACAGGAGTAACACACATGCATTAGGGCGATGCATGAAATGCATGAATTTTCCTCATGAGACAACGACTCCGTTGCTGATTGCATAATTAACACATCAACATGCAGCAAAGAATGCCCTCCTTTGAACACAGTGTGTTCCCGTAGGAATCCACCGTGGCTTCAATACAATGTGTCCATCCACGAATGGAGATGTACAGAGCTGTGTGCATGTTCTGGGCAAAAACAAAATCCTCCCTAGCCCCCCCATAAATCATTCTCCGTGTTTATGTCATGCTAGTGTTCTCTAATCCATTTGTGTATATCTCAGTCTAAAGAGATAGAGTCTCCTTCTCTTTCTCTCTAACACCAGCCCCACTACACCCACACTCTCCCTCCCACATATCCTCCTCTGGTTGGGCTAATCATCGCCTGTCACTTTACCACCCACACACTTGCATACACATGCGCACGCACACACACACACACACACACACCTGCTCTCCCTCCCTCTCCCCCTTTCCTTTCCTTTCCTTTCCTTCCTCCGGTTTCTACTATCCTCCTCTCCTTTTATCCCTCTTCAAGTAGGAGCCGTTGAACACTTATTACCTCAGTTACATGCCTGGTGTCTCCAACCTTCTTGGGAAATACAGAAAAGCCAGGATTTATAGGTTTAGGGATTTTTATAAGGCTCCCAAACAACACACTCTGCTCCAGGGTGGTGTCTGTTAAGTCAGTTCGCCTATAGCCAAGAAGGCGCTTCATTTCCTCTCTTTTTGAGTTTCTTTTTCTCAACAGATGCAATCAACCATCTTTTGTTTTTGTTTTTGAGAGAGATTTTGATTAGCTGAAACTAAGTTGAAGAGAGGGAGGGTATGTAAAATACCCTGATACCAGTAAGAGTGATATTCAAGCATTGTATTAGTTATAAATGTAGTAAAGAATTGTTAAAATCTTTTGCTTTATATGACACACATACATTCTTGTCTTTTATTGTAGATCAGGGGGGGTCAAACTCATTTTCACCGGGGGCCACATCAGCAATACAGTTCCCCTTGAAGGGTCGGCTGTAACTGGAAGACTGTATAGATCAGGGGTCCCCAACCCCCGGTCCACGGACCAGTACCAGTCCATATTATGGACAGTTATTTGGTACCAGCGCAGTGAAAAAAATTACTTAATTCAAAGAAAATTCAGTCATATCCATTTACTTTTTTATTAAAAGATAATTTGGCAATATTTTAAAATAATAGGTCACAGGTAGCAGGTGGTACAGGCTGACCAGTACTTGGAACAAAAAAGGTTACGGACTGCTGGTATAGATGTAACTACTCCATAACAGATTAATACATGTTTCTGCAATTGATTATTATTTATTCAAGCTACAAATAGTTAATTGCTGTGTAATAACAAAAACTTTTAATTTCTCAGGTTAAGAAACTCTGCCGTTTGGACTTCACTAAATGCCACTAATCATACAATAATCATGAGCCCGCTGTGATTAATTGATCCTGTAGGGGTCTCCGTTCAGAGGTCTTTAAAACTAATGAGTTATGCCTTGTTGACAAAGTAAGTGAGTTTTTATGACTTGTTGCTATGAACTTACCAACCTTTTATCAGCAGCTTCAGGTGAAGCAGAGTTCAGTGAGTGCCGCGTCACTTTGAATCCAGGGCAAGTTCTTGTTTGGAGCACAAATATATAATGTGTTATACAGTGTTGAATCCTCTTGGTTGTCTAGTTCTGTCTGTCTTTAGAATCTAACAAAATGCCCTTTTGACATTTTGGCTGTGGAAAAAGAACTGAAGAGAAATGTGTTCACAGTTCAGCTTCTGCAGCAGGAGAGGATCAAACATGCCCCGCTCTCCCCTTTTATTGACTCCTGCAACCTCGCTAATTACCACATTTTAATAACACACATGTATGACTCAGCACAAATGTAAGCCTTTTGGGAAATAACATGCAGTAAAATGGGGGGTGGAGGGCCGGGAGGGGGGCTGCCATAACAAACCGTGATTTGGAGAAGGCCTGTGGATGAAAGGCCTTTGTTGTAAGAGATTCACACAGGAAAAATAAGGCAGAAGATCTAGCTCAGTTTAATGCCCCTACTGGTAAAAGGATGTTTTACACAGTGTCTGCAAAGAGTCTTAAGGTGGTGTGATGTGTTTCCTGCCCAATTAACTACCTGAATGAGCAGTTTACACAAGGTATGCGTCCCCCCCCCATCCCCAGTCTGGCCTACCTCTCCTCCTCCTCCAGCACCTGGCCCTGTTTAAATGAGAGCAGAGGAGCTCTTTTCTTAGCACTGTGCCACCATCCCAGGGGTCCCTGCCTTCTCCTGTTCTATTTCTGAGGCACGCACTGCATTATGGGTAGCCAGTGGCCCCCACACTCTCCATCTACACCACATTCACATTGCCCTTCATTTGTTCACCGGGTGGGCTTCATTTGATCCAGCTAAGGGGGAAAAAACACAACCAAATTTATGGGTTTTTAATTCTCTCTTTCTGTTTTTATGTTCTCTGTGATTTTTCCTTTTGGAGTCAGTGCATGTCATTGGACACCGCACGAGTAACACACCATTTTACCTTTTGTAAAATTGGATCATAATATGCACAACGGACTTTCACGATTATGATTAGCAAGGAAACCTAAAAACTCTTCTAAAATAGTTTTATTGACTGAACAAATAGAGTGACTACGATATATTTACTGTTGGGCCATATTTAAGGCTTTTTCAAACGTATAACTATTTATGTGTATCTCAGGTTACATATCTTGAGTTTTAATTTGAGAATGAAGACATAACATTGTTCACCTGGTCCTACAGGCAGAAGCCTGAAGCAGGGGGAAATTATATTTCCTCTCCTGACTAAAACTACGGTCATTGAATGCAATTAGGACCCACCAAAATAATGGGATGTAGGCAGAGTGAGATGGGGTCTAACGAGAGCATCAAACAAATGCAAGAAATTATGGATCTGAGTTACTTTCATGGTACTACAATTTAATTGTTCAAAATAAATAGGTCAGTTTAATCTAGAAGAGAATTGTCTATTTATTAATATAGAAAACTACTTTTTAAAAAAAGGAGGTAGTGTAAACACAAGACCAACACCAGAGAGCTGGAACACTCTTCTCTTGTGCACACTTTACACAAGACTACACCGTACAACAACCCTCCCTCAGCCCAGCTTCCTCGGGTGTGCTTGCCAGATCAAATTACACTGTTAAAAAGCTCAGTTTTAGTTTCCGCTCAGCCCCTCCCTAAATCCCCATACCTCAACAGGTAGCTGCATGAATCTGGTGCCTTCTACCATGCCTCCTCTGTGGTGTGAGCTCATGTTAACCAGTTATAACAGCAGCTCCACTCACTCCATACTCTATCACGCTATCACTTTTTACTGCATTGCTCCTGATTTTCCCTGTCTGCCTCTGTCTGTTGGTCTTATTATGCCTGATAGGACATTACTACTGATGTCAAAAACACCCAGGCTCTTTACAATCTCTTAAAACCTGCCTTTATTTGAATTTTATCTCTCCCTCATCCCTTCCTCATTTTTTAAACCTCCTGGCTACGTCTTCCGAGTCAACATGCTTGAAATTCATTATTTGTGCTGTCAGTTTCAATAAAAAAAGCTAATAGCTTGTCAAAAAAACATTTTTTTACCTGCAGTGAACAAAGGTTCTCTCATGAGAGACACTTCTTATGTGGAAGTTTAAACCCACAGCTGTTTGTAGGGTTTTTTTGTTTGTTTGAGAACCAACCTGTGCATTTGAATCTTGCAGTCGGTGGAAATCAGTGTGAGCTATAAGAAGTTGTTTTTGAAACTGTTGTCCCCGGCCTGTGTTAATCCCCACCCCTGCTAAGCCTGCATTTCGTTACTTCAGCAATATGATAAATGAAACCGCACGGAGTCTACAGTGAACATATGTACTGTACTGATGGAACAATTAGCATCTTTATTGTTATATATATAGGAGATTAGCCATAGCAGATGTGTCGCGCTTAATTACTTTTTATGCTTTGTTGTAAATTTAAATCTGAGGTCTGAGTTTATGAATTTTTGTTTAAAGCTTGCTTATTTCTTTCCACTTTTGAAGTGGAGGTCATCATAGCTGATTGATTTTCAGGTCGAATGCATTCAGTAAAATAGAATTGCTGATACGTGTTTGTCAATATTTACTGAACGTTTTGGGCACAAAGACTCCAGACTGGACTTAATGCTCACCCTCAAAAATCTTTTCAAAAATTTTTTTCATGTGGCTCTCTGGACCAATCTATATTTCATAGAATTGTCGTTTCTGATCTTTATGTCATTCATTTCAACTTTTTACGATGTGTTTTTTCTAATATGCTGACATTATGAGAGAACATAATCCAGTGCAACGTGAGGCAACAGTTTTGAGCACGTCAGCTAATAAATACATTCCTTTTCGGTGAAAAACTTAACAGCACTTAACCAAATCAGAGTTTAACATCAGCCACCCCGCCACAATAAAAGCTGCTTTGGGTTAGGCTAATAGATAAAAAAGCAGCTTAAGAAGAAGAGGAAAAACACCAGATGGAGTAGATTTACCCCAGACTTATGTGGCGTTACCCAGCAGTCCATGCTCTGGTGCTTTACCTGAAACTGTCTCAGAATAAATGTCAAGATTAGCGCGCAGCAACTCTTTGACCCAGTTCTGTTCAGCACTGGTATAGGTATCCACTTCATTATGACCCAAATTTGTGACAGTGTGCGGGATGGATTTATAATAGGCTACTAGGCTAAGAATCCAAATTGTTTTTGTGCATCTATAGTCGGACGATATTGTTTGTTTTTTTCTTTTGCACCATTCTCCACAGTTTCATATCATTCAGACCTTTTTTCTGCTTTTCGATGAGAAAACTGTCACTACGAGTGTATAGTGATGTGTTCATCTGCAGGGATGCTGCCCTCTGACTGTGTTTTCTTCTCCTTTCTATTGGTTGGGACACATCTGGTCATTAAGATCAACTTACAATTGTTAGTTGTAAAAGTCAAACCCAGACCAGTTTAATGTTGTGTAGTTTTTATTATATAAAAACAACAATTCATGTGTTGCGGTTAAAGTTAAATTATGAGATTGTCTGAAGTGTAAAACTGCACAGATCAGCAGTTTGTGATACTGTAGTACCCAGGCCAGCTCAGCAGTACTGTACATGTCACCTAAATCACGTTATTTGCTTTTTCATACTGTGTGCCTGCTCTAGGGCTCTACTGAATGTGCTTTTAATTATTATATCGTGGCCACGTATGTTACACACTGACATGGCCACATTTTCAAAACTCAGTTACAGAAGACATGCTGTACAGTATGTAATATTTCATGTTTAATTTTTCTTACTGTAACTTCCACTTGATTTCACATAAATGAAATTACGGTAATTTTTATTTTTTTTTATTATGTCTGCAGCTGCACTAAAGCTTTAATGAAGATTATTAGCTTATTCTGTAAGGCTAACATGACCAGCACTTTGTAACCTGTTTTAAATGTAGCTCTGTGTGGCTATTGTTCAAACAATCGTTTGTTCATCTGGACTAAAACAGTATTAAATCTTACACTGTGTCGTCGTTCCACAAATGTACACACTCAGAGTCAGCCACACTGACTCGCAGCCATTACCCACTGTCTCGCACGCTAGCCTGCTGCCCCACTGTGCTTTCTAACTCCTTTGTTTTTCCCCTGTGACATACGTAGCATGCCAGCGAGGCAGGTTTTGGCCTAGTCTAGCTGTATGTCGAATCATGAACACAAGGCACATACACACCGGTGTACTTTACACAGGTGTCTCCCCAGGGGAGGCGTAGAAGGTAGATGGTGATGTAATGATAGCTGATAGTGAGGGTGGAGACGTTTTGTTAAAAAAAAAAAAAAAAAAAAAGAAAGTGTTGTTGTAACACAGCACTGTGCCGTTGCAGCCCCTCATCTTGTAACTTCTCCCATGGCGATGGCCCAAACATTTTCCAGCTTCCATGACAACCAGTAGTGAATCCAGCTTGACCTTCACTCGTCTCTCTCCACATCCACCTCCGTCCTCTCCGGCCCTGCATCTCTGCTTCTCTTATTTTCACTCTTCATCTCGCAAACTGTTTTTTTTTTCCTCCTTTATGTCTTGTGCACATTCTGTTATTCTTCTCTCTCTCTTGCTCTACCTGTGTGGGTGTTATCATCTGTTACACAAGCACTCAATACATTATTTTCTTTTTTCTTTTCTTTTTTTACAAAACTGTAGGGATGTATTGTCACGCGGTAGGGGACAGCGTGTTTATCCTGTAAATAAAACATCCTCCTTCTTTACTCGCCTGTCTGTTCGAGGGGTTAAAGCCAACAGACATGTGGCTGCTTGTTGCTGTGCTGCAGGTGCAGATCAACCTGAGCTCTCGTCTGCACAAAGAAACGATTGTTTTCTCTCCGGCAGGGACAGACGAGCTTTTTGAGTAAATTGGGAACTATTGATACAGACGTGACAAATCTTTATGGAAATATATGTTTCTGTACCTGCTGTGCGGCGAGGCACGTGCCTTCGTGTGTTTGTTAGTTTCTGTTCGTAGTTATCGACCTGTCTGTTGTCACTTTAAGTGTGAAGCGGAAATCCCTGTCAGATCTCAGGTTATGTCATGCCTGCAAAATATTTCAGCAACAACATTACATAACGCCCTCAGATTTACAGTATTGTGTGCTGCCTAACTGGTTTCTGGTCAATGGATTCTCTGTTGCTAACTGGCCCTGACGGTTTCAGAGCAGTTTTTCCTCTTGTTGTGAAATATGATATTGAAGTTGCCATGGAAACTATTTGCATCTCCCAAGTGTGACTTTTATTTCCCCTCGCCTTTCATGCTTTGATATTGTACGTTGTGCGGCAGAGAAACTGCAGATGACAGGGCGAGATCCGTCGGTGATTCATGCGTCTTGTACGGTTCTGGCTTCTTGAAAGCCCCCTGTCACATTTCCTGTTTAATATATATGTGTCTGTGTGTGTGTGTGTGTGTGTGTGTGTGTGTGAGGGGGGTATACTGATGGCTGCTCATTTAATTTAATTGATCCAGCTAGTTGAAGCCACAGCAGAATGCCAGGGTTTCTAAGCCCAGAGGGCTGTGATCAGGGATGAGTGTCTGTAAGCTGCTTAGCAGGGCTGCTGGGAAATGACAGAATGCCTTGGCCCACTCCTCTGCTGCTCTGAGGAACAGGATCAGTGGGCAGGCGACTCCATGTATGGAGTTGTAAAGACAGTGATTGGGCTGTATTTAACTTGTAAAAGGCAGAGGTGTGGTGGTGTGGGGAAATTCTTTCTCCCTCTCTTTCGTCTCTGTCTCTGTCTGTATCTTTTTCACCAAATAGTGTAACACACAAACACACATGCAGACACAAAATAAAACACCCAGTCAGAGTTAGTAATATGCCTTATGCTCTCCAGTCAAGTGAATGCTAACACACTTTTATTATGTAATAATTTACATAATAAAAGTGAGTGTATACATTTATAGTTTATTTTTTGTTTTGAATGTATTTTTAAGTGAACTGGTCTGAACGTCTTTTTAAAACATCAACAATTTTGCTATTTCCATTTGTTTCCACTTTTAATGGACCAGTAATTGACGCTCTATATTTGTGAATACATTTTTTTTATCATGAATATAGAATTTTGGTAGACCTTTAAAACACAAAATAAAACAGTGAAACATAAACCCTTCTGTTTATACTGATGATTATGCCCTTTCTGTTCTTGTTAGATTTCTTTTGAAATGGTAAAGATTCTGCAGCAACTTCCTTTTGTACAGACACAGAGGTGTAAGGAGTTTTCGGGTGAACCTACTGTAGGAAAGTTGAACATCTTACAATTCTTCATTCTTGAAACATCTGCTATTCAGATGCTCTGGTGTGGATTTGTGTTCTCAGCAAGACTGTTCTCCTTGCTTACCAACAGCAAAATGATAAACTACCTTTTGGTCAAGCGTCTGCTAAAGTGTTGGAAAAGTGGCATACATTTGGATCTCCTAGACTCTAGAGCTGCAAAATATTACACTTATTAGACAGGAAGGTCCGTTATTATTTATTTACCCAGGATTAATGTTTAGCTCGCTAGCTTACAGCGAAAAAACAAAGTGTCTTCTTGACTGACCGGGGGTGTCTAAGGTTAAGATGCTGTTGTTAGAGTGGACCACACAGAAGGCACAGCAGACAGCCTGAGGCTTCTAATTAAATGGATTTTCAGTTACCCTCGTTGTCAAACACACATTTAACCTAACAGTACGGCGGTCAAGCCTAATACGTGGTATTTTTCTCTTTTCCTTTTCCCTCTCGACAGCTACAACCTGTCTTTATGCCTCCACTCCTTCATCACAGCCACGTCACTGTCGCCTGTCAGCAGTTTTGCATTGTTTGTGCTGTGTGTCGGGTGGGCGGGAGAGGGGAGGGGGGACTCCAAAGGTCTTGTAAAAATCTCTTAAGTCTTGCTTCTAAAACAACTTCCCAGAAACACTCCAGCGTGAGTCACTGTGCTCTTTTTAGGTCAGATTTACAAATAAAGCACCAGAGGAAGAGTAAAAGCCGGGGCTGCATTTCACCTGGCAGCTATTGTTCATCCGTTATGTCACTCAAAGAACCATAAGAAAACCTGTATGTCCGTGGTTGTAATGTGTATTCAGTGTTTTGCATATGTTATATGTCCACCATCGGTCACTTGGGCTTTACACAGAAATATTTGGAGATGAATTTAAGGGGCTCGAGATCATGTGGAGGATGTGTGTCTCATTCTTCTGTATTTGTTTTTCACACTGTCTTTCCACCAGGTGTATGTCTCTTTCGCTCAATGTAGCTCTTTTGTGTTCCTTTTCTTGACAATGCAATTCATATTCAGAAGAGGCAGCCTGTAGGTATATGAAAATGAAATGCTCTCATTAGCTGCATGACCCCCTCCCCCCCCCCCCCCCCCCCTCTCCCCGGGGGTGCGGGGGTCCTGGTCGCAGACAATGAGAAGACAATGTGATCTGAAATCATTAATGATCTGCTTAAAGGACCGGGATTGTTTTTTTTTTTTTTTTTTCAGTTTGTCATGTGTTTTCCTCACTATACATTTCCTCACACTGTGTGTGTTTTGTCAAACTGTGCCAAACCACAAACTTTTTGTCTTGATCTTCATTGTCCCAATTCCAAGTCAATTGTTTTGTGTGTTTCTTTGTCTTGTGTTACTGCATGAGAATTGCACGCTGGGATCTCTTCATTTCTCTCTCTCTCACTCACACACACACTCTCTCTCTCTCTCTCTTTCTCTTCCTCCACCAGTTTTTCTCCTGCTGTATAAATGCTTTTGCCATCAATTGTTGTTGATCTGTTCTCTCTCCTTGTCCCTTTCTCTCTCTCTCTCTCTCTCCGTGCAGGGGATGTGCTGTTCCAGATGGCTGAGGTACACAGACAGATCCAAGTGCAGCTAGAGGAGATGGTTGGTATTCTAAACTCCACTTTTTTTATGTTTCAAGGGTTGGATTGACACTTAAAGGTCATATTGCAGAAACACAGTAAATGTCAGATTTGGAATACCTCGAGTTCTTAATTGGAAAGGTTAACTTGTGTGAAGGCCAAAATGAAAGAAAACCCAAAACATTATATTTTAGTTAATTTAACAGGATGAGAACAAGAGAGGTATATTCCTGTCAAATAAAGATTGAAGAAGCTTATTATAGAGATCAGTCAAATACACTGGAAAAGAAGCATAAATGTACTAACCACAAAACATAGTATTGTGTAGTGGACATTGGTGTGAACTAATATGCTCCAGTTCCTCATACTCTTTACCAGTATTATAAAGTATGCATAAACTAACAAATGTACTGCATAACAATTAGGATTATCATATTTTCGACTTCAGCAACTGTAGTTGCTGCAGAGTATAAGTCGCACCAGCCAAAGGATGAAACTCACAGGAGAAGCAGATACTGGTACAAACCTAGAGTGCCCTCTACTGGCTGGCAGTGTAAAATAACCAAACAAGTCAAATTATATTTTTTTCATATGTCGCACCTGAGTATCAGTCGTAAACCCAGCCAAAGGATGGAAAAAAAATGCGACTAATAGTCCAGAAAATATGGTAAATAATTGTGCAGCTCAGTGGGTTAGTGACAAACTGGTGGCTTATATTGTTATTGTTAACAATTTGACCTCATTCAAACCTTAAGTCGACATTTATATTCATTACATTGCCATGTTGTTGACATAAATATCTTTAGTAGGTCACGGAGCTATTGTTGTTGTTCTTTTTCTCCCCAGTTGAAATCCTTCCACAATGAACTGCTCTCTGAGCTGGAGAAGAAGGTGGAGCTGGATGCTCGCTATCTGACTGTAAGTATCTGATTGGCTAACCCCCCCATTGTAGTGATTTATGTTGTGTTTGATCAAATCTGTTGAGGCCTGACTGATTAATGAGATGAAGGTGGAACTGCGTTCGCATCTGGATCAAAGTGGAACACTCGACATACTTACAGGATGTAAAATTGAAATAAAAATGGAAGAAGAAGAAAAAAAACATCTGCTTTGAAAAAACAGTTCAAATCTCACTCACTCACCAATGCAGTGATTATAATAAACTCCTGCTGGAGAATATGTATGTGCATGTGTGTAGTCACTGAGGAGCGAGTCTACATGTGATATCTTTAGAATGTGTGGGTTGAAGCCTGAGTGTGGAGCAGCTCTGCTGTGTGTTTTGGGGGATGGGGTGGTACAGTATCACTATACATTATTTTTGGTCTTTGTTTTATGAGTGCGTTAAGATTTACAGCGGTCTTTCACTCTCACTCACATTTAGACACAAAGCTTAAGTCAGTGGTAAAGTTTAATGCCATTATGTTGACATTCTATCATACACTTACATGTTCTGATGTAATAAACGTTGATTCATCTCTAATCCTCTGAAATGTCCATGACTTCAGCAATTTCTTGCTTTCCTGAGCTGGAGCTCAAAGACTTCAACGCCTATTACTTTTAATGAAGTGCCTATAGATCTGCAGCAGTGATACTACCATAAAAAAAAGTTAACTATAACCAGTCTAAACCATACTGGATGTTGCAAACAGCGTATCGGTGCTGTTCTCTGTGTCTCCGTCTCATTGATTATATGTAAGAAATGGACATTGCAGCACAGCTATGTCCATACATGATACTTTTAACAAGTATTGCATTGTGTAGTTAAAGCCAAAGCATTATTTGGATAGCTTACATTTTTCTGTACTCGATTATCATGCAGTGGTGAAGATGAAGAGTTGTACTTCCAGGTGCTGCTGTTGCACACCCGCAGACGTTTGTTAAACAGACGGTGCATTCCAGCGCAGTGAGGCAGAGGCTTTGGATATAAAGGCCTTTGGAACTGCACAATAGCCAAGTGTGTCTTATGTAATCATTACTATGATCTATGAGTGAGGGACTCTCCTGCAGGGAGTCCAAGTTTCCGAAGGTCATGGAGTAAATATGAACACGTATTGATCCCCCCTCCTCTTTTATTAGCGGCTCCTTGATTTGGAAGACACACTGCAGTCTGTGCAAATGTTTTTGTGTGAAAAAAAAAAACAACAATAGAAAGATCGATATTTCAGTGAAGCACTTTATTTCCCAACCCAGTGGCTCATTGTTATTAAGAGGCCTCCAGACTGACTTGCACAACTAATGCCATCCATCTCCTTTATGAAAGCCAAATGATAGTCTCCCAGTGCCAGCAGCAATAAGTCAGCTTCTGCTTCTTTTCAGCCAAACGACGCCAAGACGTCCCTCCTTACCTAGAGAACACGCTCGGTGGATTACAATATGTAAATGTGGGTGTTGAACCCTCATGCATGATCTGCTCTCTGCCAGTTTTGCGGCGCACACACACAAACCGCATGAGTCCTTGTCACACCAGTCCCAGTTACTATAGCAACAGAGCTGGTATGGCCTGGAAACAAAGTTGTATTTCCTCAATAAATAAATCGCCAAATAAATAAATCAAATGAATTAAAGGCATTTACTTTGGTCACTTACTTTGCTGCATTGTAATTACAGAGTACTTTCTTTTTGTTTTGGTCCATGTTGCTGTCGCTTCTTCCGACGGCATAATCTGATATTTTAAGAGACACCAGTAATTGTGTTTATGCGAAATCTTAGCACACACACAAAAACAAGCTTTTAAATAATTATGAGAATTAGCGTGTTGTTCAGTAGACGCATTACTCCCAGATACCAAAGAGACAGAGCTTATATTAAAGTCACCTTTCATCTACAGTGCCAGGCTAAAGAAATGTTCAGACAATATTTAATGGACGTCTCCAGGGTCCTTCTGCAGACTGGTTTATATTACTAGAATGAGTGATGTTTAAATGATGGGCTACAAAGCGTCATGTTCTGTACCCCAGACCTACATCACATCCTCCTTGACAATGACTTTCTATCATCCTAATTGTGTTTGTCTTTGCCTCTTTCCCCACCTAGGCTGCCCTTAAGAAATACCAGATGGAGCACAAGAGCAAAGGGGAGAGTCTGGAGAAGTGCCAGGGTGAACTGAAGAAACTGCGCCGGAAGAGTCAGGGCAGCAAGAACCCCTCCAAGTATGGAGAGAAGGAGATGCAGGTACGTCTCTGCGGAGGTTTCTCTACCCTGTCGTTGAATGTTAATGTCCAGAGACATACGTCTGTGTATCCTCCTGAAAGATAGTGTATGTGTTCAGGTTTTATAAATCATGAATGAATACATGACGGTGGTGTAGGCAGTAAATACAAACCTGTCATAAAGTACCACTACGACATACAAAGTTCAGCTGTTGATGCAGGATTTTTTAAAACGGCAAAATACTTTGAAATATCATGGGACGCTGCAGCGACATCATCATTAAGTGAAGAAAATTTGGTATAATGGTATTTGGATTTGCAGTAGTCACTTTTTGCTTTTCTTTCACGTCAAAGTAACTTGTATTTTTTTTTTTTTAAATACAAGTTACAATAAAAATCCTGGTCAATCAAACCTGATATTAAATAATATTTTTGGGTAACAAAAATATCTAGCTTCTAACTTTTCTTTTACTCAATTCTTCAAACTTTCTCTCAATCTGCAGCATCATTAAATATCCTGAATTTAAAATATATATTATATATATATATAATGGTATTTCTGACTCTTAATCCGTGTTCCAAACCTCTCATTACAAACACTTTAAGAATATAAAGTAGCCTCACAGTGTGAGTTATTGACTTGTGTAGAGATTTTCAGTTTAGAATATATTTCACATATTTTAATATTTTAATATATTGACTTAAGGTTATACGAATTTGATGAAAACCATTGGCTTCATTATACAGACTGAGTTGAAGGAAGTTCAGAACAATTTTGCACTTGAATTTCATTTAAGTGGGTGATGGTTGGATTGGACGTTCGCCAGTGTTTCTGCAAAATAATTACTTTCTTCTTCATAAAGTGAAGAGAATACACAAAACAGCAAGGATGGGGGCGGCGGCAGTGGCGGCGCGGTGCCCTGAGTGGGAAGGAAGAAAGTGGAGGATTGATAATGCTCCTTGTGTCCTCGCCAACATTTAAACTCACTCAGAGCAGGCACATGGACACACGCCGCAGAAAGACAATAAACCGGCTACGTTAGCTAACAGGAGACATTCACTCCACTGTCTATTGTGCTCTGGTACAAAGCTTTAATCAGGGTAATATCAGAGTACAAGCACAGAATCACAGACTAAATCAGTCAAGGAGAGAAAAAAAAAGAAAACTCTGTCACTCAGTAACCATTGCTTAAATGTGTCTTTTGTATTTAAACCATCCATCAAGCTGGATTTCTGCATTACGGTGTCTTTTACTGAATTGTTGTTTGATTACATGCCAGGTAACAGTGGGATAAATATCTAGTCAATATTGATCTCCTATTCATTACCAGAGGATATACTAAAAATATAACATTAGTCCTAGAAGAACAATGCAGCAAAATAAAATATATTTTTTAATTTAAGTTTATTATTTAACAAAAATAGACAAAGACAAAACTAAGCTAATCTGAAATTTATAAAATTAGCTAATATACAGTGTATAACAATGCTTAATGTCCGCTAAGCAAAATGCAGGTTTCAGAAAGTAAGACAATTATCTTTTAGCTAAGGTTTGTGCCAGGTACGGCCCACAAGCCTCTGGTTGCACAGCCTATACTGCTTATCTGTATTGTTTAAAAAGTTTTAGCTTAACTTCTTGTGTGTTTTTTTATTATTTATTTACTAAACAATGTCCAGTTTGCAGTTCAGGTTGACTGAATATTGATGAGCTGAAGAGGAATTCAGTGATTCACATTTTTGTTTTCCCACTTGACTACTCCCTTCCTGACAGCAGAGGGACTCGTACTCGTACTCTGAAGCCGACAAAGACGCGGTGTACCGTCAAACTGAGGAGAATTACAAAACAGAATAGAGCAGAGCAGTGTGACTTCCCGGTGCTTGGAAGTCTGAGTGCCTGGAGGGATGAAAGCAAAAATCTTCAGCCAACAGGTTGGGACTTGCACAGTGATCTCTGTGCCGTTGTTGCCTGGGAGTTGTTTCCCAGCCTTGGCACAGTCGTATCAGTTACTGGACCGCTGTCCTTCACACCATTCATAAACCTGTAGAAACAAAATCCACTAGGTTTTAAAACTTAGCATTTTGTTGCTCACTTTCTTTGAAGACAACACCGCCCCCTGTTATAGTTTGAACACACACACACACACAGACAGACATATTTCTCTGTGCTGCCAGTGTTGGTTTGGTCTGACTGCTGTGTCATATCCAGTTTGTTCCACTGTCAGATATGCCATGGGGAGTTGCTGATACCGTTCGTGTGTGTGTGTGGCAGCCTAGTGTTCCAACGAGGAGGGGCAGCGAGCTGAGCTCCATCAGCAGTGGCAGGTTATTACAAGCTCCTGTCTGTCTTAGACTTCCATATGTGCGCTGGGTAATTTGGCGTCTGTGAACATTTCGGTGTGAGACGCAGCGTGATGTGATCCTCCTTGAAGTCCTGTCCCTCACATCGACGGGACTCTGCGCAGAAATTTGAAGAACATTTTTGCGTGTCATCCTTGTGTGTGTCCGTGTGTGTGTGGGAGAGTTTTCTCTGTGGGTTCTTCAGAATCCTCCCACACTCCAGAAACATGCACATCGGCTTGGCTTTGAATTGTGTATGCCAGTGTGAGTGGTTGTTGGTGATCGTACTGCTGGTCCTTCCAGGCGGTCGCCCTCTTACTCAGCTGCGATCGTAGCATGCATGTAACAGTCCAGAATCTCTGACCTTGTACCTGTATATAGTTTACTGCAGGGTTTTAATGGGTCTTTGGTTTAATTTCTGGGTACATGAGAGAGAGTACACAATGCTAAGATGAGGTCAACATACCCTGTCTCTCCCCCACGCTTCCTCCCCCTCCTTTTCTTTCTCCTATCTCCTCTTTTTCCTCCACACCTGTGCTATTCTTGCAGATGAGAAGTAAGTTTTCCATTTCGTTATCTCCTCTCTCTTTTTATTAAATACTAAAGTGTGACAGATACTGGCCACATTTCATTGATCATCATCTCCTCTATTTCATCCCTGCTCGCTCTCTCTCTCTCTCTCTCTCTTTCTCTTTCGTCTTATGCCTCCCATTCCTTTCCCATGCCCCATCTTTTTTCCAGTGCTCCTCTTGCTTCAGATACCCTCACCCTGCTATCTCATCAATGGGAAAGCCCCTTGCCAAAATGCTAATCAGCTCATTACGTAGTTCGCTGGAGTGGACCAAGGTTCTGCACAAAGAGGTCTCATCGAGATAAAGTAATTTGTGCCGTGAAGGCTGTTAATAAGATAGCAGACAAAAAAGACACTGCTGGAGTTCAGAATTTAATATTACAGTCATTAGAATTTTGAGAAGCTCACAATATCTCAAGTTATATAATGAAACTTCAGACCTAGAGATGAATGTATGTACTAGGACAGTGAAATGAAACGTATTCACCGACTGCTACACACGAGAGGTCCGTACGTGTGTCTCCTGGGTTCTTTCTCTCGTGTTGTAAATCATTTTCACTGTAAAGCTGCTGATGGTGATGAAATCCAAGAGCGGAGCTAAGCAGCTTCTTGTCGCCTCTGAAAATACAGGTTCTTGTTCTTGGAAAATCAGTTTCTTTGCTTCGTTGCTTCGTTGCTTTATTGACGTCTTCCACAAACACTTGGAGCATATTTGTAATTACCAGAAACATAAAACGTGCAGTGGACTCCATGCAGTGGAACGCGTTTTGTCACATTGATTACATTTGTCTGGACAACGATATTCTGATGGTAAGTTTGTGTTTACCTCGGTTGTTCAAAGAAAATGCAAAGTGCAGCATCTCATCTTGTAAAAGCAGTAGCTACATTTTCCAGAGAATGATTTTAAATAAAAACTTGAAGAATGAGAATAAATCATGCAAACACATCGAACCAAAGGCCGTAATCTGATATGACTCTCAGTTTATGCAAATCACGTTACTTCCTGATTAGCTCCAGATTTCAGGGGAAATAAATAAACATGTATTAAGATGAGAAGATGGTCACGTTTAGAAGACAGTTATGATGAGCAGCCGTCTTGGCTGAGAACCTTGTCTCATTAGAGATCGTACAGTTAAGATTTAAGGGATAAATCAAAAATATTTTAAATGTATCTGTGTAATAATAAAAGCGAGATTTGCCTCTAAATCATGGCTAAAAAAACATAAATAATTTGTTAACTATTGCAGTATTTAAGATTAAATAATAAAAGATGCAAGATGATAAAACACACAGCTTTTATCTACACTTACACTGAAATCTGGGTTGTAAACTTTGGGTTTTTGCAGTTCAGTTGAGCTCGTACGTGGGTGTAAAGATCTGAGGGGACGTTCCTGTTTCTACTTCAGGGGCATGACTTACATCTTAGGATTTGGGTGAAAGCACAAAGCCAACACATCCAAACCCGTCCCTGAAGGTCCTCGGTGGGTTTGCAGACAGAGCTGAAAAGTGTGTTTATTTTTGTGGAATTTATCTGAAGAGTTGGACAACTGGTTTTTAAAAAAGTTTTTAGTTTGAACAAACACAATGTATTACATGTAAACGCATATCATCAACAGACCGAGCAATTTTAACATGCTCAAAAAAAAACACGGCATTTGTAATTTTGGTGACTGATGGTGCAGAGTTTTCATAGCTCCCTGTCTATTTACGCACTTCAGTTTTTGCTTGTTAACGTTTACAGTATGTTATAAATAGTGAGACCTCTTCGTAAGTTTCTCGCATAAAGAGCATAATAATGTTCTGCTCTCATCGTAGCCCAGTGATTGGCCATATTTATATTCAAAGTCTGAGAGGACACACAGCCTCAGAGGCAGCGGTGTTGTTGAAGCTCATAAGCAGATGCACTGAGATCCAGCAGATTTCATTTATATTCATAACCTCAGCAAAACAAGTCGTCCCAGCTGCACTGTTACCTGAGATTGCTCCCATATAATAGTGACTGGAGTCTGCGATTGGTTCCTCCCACTGCACTCACTGTCTTGGGTTACTTTGGTGACCTTTTGAATGGTTTCTGAATCGGGCCGTGTGGATCAGACAAGAGGTGAGGCCACAGTGGTGGTTGTTGTTAGCTCGGCAGACTGTGACTCAGAGGCTGCGAGAATTTGAACATAAAAAAACAAAGGGGTCACTCCACCGTGGAGAGAAAAAGAGAGGGAAAAAAAGGTGAGGAATGGGGGGCGTGAAGTTGGTAGAAATCGTTCCTCTTTTTGTTTTTGTTTTTTTTTTCTCTCCACAGTTTTGTTCAAAGCTTAAACAAAACCGTTCCTCTTTTTCACAGTTTACACAAGAAAGAATAAAAGAGAGGAGGTGAAGTTTCAGTGTCACTCCTCAGGAAGCATGACTTTGTTATTTCTTCTTCACCACCCACAATGTCAGGACAATGTTCAGGCTTTTCACTGGGCTTTTAAAGAGCCCTAAACAGCTTAAAAGCAGTTCAAAAGCTGCGTCTAACTTTCATGGTCTCGTTGAGTGACCTGTCAGTTCAGATCTGTGTATCTTTGTAATGGTGTAGTTGGAATTCCTCCAGCACTAGAGCTGACGGACATTCCTCTAAATGTTTTTGTTCCATAGTCTTTAGTCCAGTCTGGTCAGAATGGAAGGGTTTCTTGACTTCACCTGTTGACTTCATCTGTTTTATTCAGCTAAAAGAGAAGTCGACCATATCCGTGTGTTCGCGTGTTCAAAGATCCGAGTGAGAAAACTTCCCACTGACAATTCCAATTTTTAAAGAACTCGTGCTAAGGCGAGCTGACAGCTTTCTCTCCGTCAGTGTTGCCCACTCATTGACAAACATTAATTCCCTCTCTTATTTGTTACCGTCCACCATGTTAACGTGATTACAGTGGCTCTTTGTGAGCGCTTCCGCCTCCACACGACGGGATGTTCGGTCATAATTGCCTTGTTGCAATTGCTCTCTGCAGGGAGATTCTGGATGGAGACGGTCGCTCTCTCACTTCTTAGCTGTCATCACGGAGGTGCACTTAACCTCCAACTGCCCCAGTGGAGCGACGCAGTGATTGACAGGACAAAATTGTGCTGCAATAAGAAGGCCAGAGGTTTAGATGCAAGAAAATCTGTTTCCCATTTGTAGCTGCGTCCTCACCAGTCGGTCTGTCTTCCGTCTTCGGCCCAAACCTTCGTTTGTCATCATCTCTAACGTATGTGTCATCACCCTGTGTTTCAGTTTGTGGAAACCATCAGCAGTAAGCAGACCGAGCTGGACTCCTTCATCGCAGAGGGATACAAGACGGCCTTGTCCGAGGAACGCCGCAGATACTGCTTCCTGGTGGACCGTCAGTGTGCTGTGGCAAAAAACAGCAGCGCCTACCATGGCAAGGTGAGTCCATCTGTCACTGAGCAGTCCATCATTAAACTGAATTAGAACCATTAAAAATCAGGTTAAAGGAGTGAGTGTTGATGGGAAAAATACTATGGGGGTGTAGCCCCTGACACAGCTAAAGGCAGTGTCACACTTCTGTACAGGTTTGGTTCAAAAATATCTAAATATAACCATTAAGTAACCAACAAAAAAAAAACCTTAATTTGTATTTGAATTCATATTGTTTATCTAAATTGTTTAAGATAGTTGTAATTAATTAAATACAGGACAAATGCCCAAAAAACTTTTTATATTTATCTTAGTTCTGAAAGTACAGTGAAAATCCGAAAACAATAGCAGCAAAACTGCTAATAGTTAGCTCAAAAATAGCATAAATCATCATTTAGAAGTTTGCCACACCTGTGAAAACAATGACAAAAGAATACAAACGAGGTGTGATTAAAACTGACCAGGTGGGGTTCCATCTTCCAGCTGAAACATAACTTTTCACAGGGAAGAAAACACTTTTTTTCCCCTGAGCAAACCAATCTCCTGATACTTTTCTCTGTGGGAAACCGCAGCTGATCTGCCACATTAGAACTGTGCTTGTGTGCGTTGGTGATTGACAGCACTGGCAACAAGAGCAAACAACCCAGCAGCTGTCATAAGGATTTGATTTAAATGCTGTAAAACTATTTGGTCCACAGAAACTTTTTGGCAGCATATTCATAAAATCATGGAGACGGGAGAAAAAGTAAAACATTTTCTGTCATTGGCGATATGTAAACTTCAGGGCTGACGCAGACTGTGTTACTGAGAAACGAAGCCACGGGTAAATGAGGTTTGACTAAGAAACAAAGATCGTTTTTGTTAAATTTATGTCCACATAATTATTATTAGTATGGATTTGAACCCTGAACTTGAAAATGATGTGTCTGTAGTTCAGACAATTTCATTGTGACCTCTTATTTGCTCCTGTGCAACATTCTGAGGCTATATTCATTTTTTGGGAAACTTTCAAGACATTCTTTGAAACACATGAAGCTAGAAATGCTGTTGTCTATTAGCACGCTATCAAACTATGCTAACTTTAACTGTAGCTTCCCTTTGATGTAGATTTTACTTTACTTTTTTTATATATTTTGTAAATAGCTGTTTGTTTTGCTAATTGTTGTATTTTAGCTGTGTTTCCTAAAGTTAACTAAAAAACAAAAAAGCTAAGGTGATAACACTGGGTCAAAATATAAAGGGTTATGCTCTTACATCCAGTGCATCTGTGTACTTCCCAGTTGTAGTTATATCTCAGGAGAAGCAGTTGGTCCTCAGGTGCTTCTGTTTTATTGAATCTTGTCTTCAAAGTTTTTAGCAGCACTGGTTGGAGCACCTTCTCCACGGTCGTGTTGACTTTATGCAGAACTCACCTGCTCCTGACCGACGGCTCGGCAAACACAGCACATCAGGAGATGTATAATTCAAAATCACATTAGCTGTGACTGCTCATAGGGGCCCTGTCATTTTAAAAATGCATTAAGACTGCAGACAATGCCTGTCTGACAGGTGTGTCTGAAGCTGTAATCCATCATTGTACCTTTGTGAGGAAAAAACGACCTGATCGTTCGGTTATTTGGTTTAGTGAAGTAATCAGTGCAAACCAAACGGCCGCAACTGTTTGCTATTTTAACATCGTAAGTTCAAACTCCCAATTCCAAACCGCACTGGATTGCGATGTAGCTCAATTTGGCCAAGTACTTTCCATGTAGGTTGTGTTCGTCCACATGTATGGGTGTAGTGGTTTTGTGTGTATGACAAATGTGCGCCTGTTCTTCACCCACCAATATCAAAAGTCTTGGTTAATGGACTACATCAGTCTCAGGGGATTTACTGGTGGGTGTCAACTGCTAGCCTGAAGATGTGACAGTAGCTGTCTTTTTCTTTTCTTTTTTTTTTCCCAACATGCAGTCTAGTCATTAATCAGAACACGGGGGAGTGGGTGGGAACAGTTCACCGTTAACAAACTGCAGAATCCTCTCCCCTGGAGTGTGTTTGTGTATCTGTGAGAGTGAGATGATGGTGAGATGTACATTAGCATATGCAGTGACACAAAACTTTGTCTTATATTTGTGGACACCATCTGCCCTGCTGTAATACACAGTGACCACTTAGGTTTTAGATAAGGAAAAAAAAAGAAAGGAAGAGGGAAAACAACTCAATTTAAAGTAAGAGTTTTATTAGTTCCCTCGACTTGCGCAGCAGGGGGGGCTACAGTGCAGTTCAAACGCTGTGGATTATGACAGAGCTCAGAATTTACTGTTACATAACTCAAACCACTTTTGACCAAAACAGTTTATACATTTAGCTCTGGAGACCAGTGATTTCCCCGGGATGTTTAAAAAAACCCATAAACCTCAGGAAAGAAATGTCAGAGCCAGTTACAGTCACAGCCAGACGCGGTCGTGCTCTGGTGAGTACTGTATACTCTAGTACCAAGTGGCCATACTTTACTGCATAAAGAAAAAGTTAAAACTATTTGCAGCTTCTTCATCTAAATAACTCTAAAATTATGACTGTCACAGAAAAAAAAAATATTCAGAAAGATTTTCTGGGTTTAATTATTTTTTTCTGCTTCCCGTTCTATTCATTTGCTGCTGGTAGTTACTAAGAAATTACAAAGAAAAAGAAAAAAGTTGTTGACAGTTGATGTCAAACTGTAAAACACACAGCTACATCAGGATGTAGTGCTCCTCATCAGCCTACTGCTGTTGGCTGTTAATGATCCAGTGGAAACAAAACTCCAGCCTCAGTCTGGTCTCACACTCTGCCTCCACAGGACCACAGCGTCAAGAATCGGCCCACCCTGCAGTCTATCCCTGCGTGTCAAGTAGATTGACAATTTCGCTTATTCGATAAGAACGTTCAGGTGACATTTTGTTTTTTTAGTTTTTTTTTTTAAACAATGCCGCAGATAAAAATTGAGGCAGTAAACAGGACACCAAACAATTTAAAAACCCGAGTGAACAATGAAAAATCCCGCCAACCTCTTGCACTCAGTAAAAATGTGAAAAACATTCTCACACAGTCTGCAGAATGGGCACTAATTCACAACGACAAAAACAGAAAATACATTCAGAGGGCAACATCCATGCAGAAGAAGACAGCAGCCTACACTAGGGGTCGCCATCTATATTTGAGGGAAAATTACATTTTTGTCTAACATTATTATTTGAATTTGTTTTTTTAGGGAATGCAGTTGCGGGCTGGATTGGATCAGTTTAGAATGACACAGTATGCCCGCAGGCCACCTGTTGATGACACTGTTTAATACCCATTTTAGTGACTGATCTGGAAACCCTGGGTTCCCCTTAAATATTTTACTGTTTATCTTCATCCTACTGTACTTTTTAAAATCAGTTTTAATTCTTTCTTTTTTTTTTTTTACTTTTATCACTTCCTATTTTTTTCCTCGTGCTCGTAGGGTAAAGACCTCCTGACTCAGAAGATTCCGGTGTGGCAGCAGGCCTGTTCAGACCCCAACAAGCTGCCAGAGCGGGCCGTGCTCCTGGCCCAGCAGATGGGCTCTGCAACTCTTGCAGGAACAAGCCCCCTGCATACTTCCAAATCCAACCTGGTCATCTCAGACCCAATCCCTGGAGCGCAGCCTCTTCCTGTGCCACCGGAGCTGGCTGTGTTCATGGGAAGTGGAATGGGCCACTCAGCGGTGAGTAAAGAAGACGACAGATAAACCTGGGACATATCAACTTAGCTAGCACTTAGCTAAACATATAATTGGTCATTTGTTGATTCTGAGAAAAAAAAAACGGTTACTACAAAAACTTTTTTTAATTTTAGAATTTAAGGCATTTTGTATAGAACCACCTTTTCCAGGATGGACTGAATAAGTTCACAGGAATGGCTTCATTTGATTTCCTTTAACTGTGTCCTCGTGGAAATGCATCCTTTTTTTTAAAGACCACCATAAAGAGGGTAATTTACTGGGACCTCTCTGCAGCCTCGGTTTGAAGAAGCCACTCAAGTTAATGAGGTGTTTGGAAACTGCATTTCATGTTGAGTGGCTGCCGACCGACTGGACTTTAATGAACTCTCACAAGACGCCACCGCCACAAACATCAGAAGAGAAACCTGCAGTTCATATACATATATACATATATATGTACTGTATGTATGTATATATATATATATATATACATATATATATATATATATATATATGTATGTATGTATATATGTATGTGTATGTATATATACATACACTATGAACTGCAGGTCTATCTTCTGATGTTTGTGGCAGTATGTATATATGTATCTATATATGTATGTATACAGTATACGTATATATGTCTATGTATACAGCCTGTATATGTTAATCATATCATATGAATGTGTTAAAGTTAAATTTACCATCTGTCTGTGGAAGGTTGCCTTTAATGAAAAAGTTTTGACCATGATGTCTGAATTTTGCAACAAAATTCTTATTTTAATAAATTCAAATTTCTGACATTCTGTTTTTTAAATCTTGTGAAAATACCTTTTTGACCTTTGAGAAAATGTGAAAATCTTCCTGAAATATAAACTCCCTGTTTCTTAATCTAATCAATGCTCCAGTTTTAATGCAGTTTTTTTTTTTTTTTTTTTTTTTTTGGCTTTTGTTTTCAGAGGCTGATGGGTCCTGATGGCATGTCCATGGTCAATGGGACAACAGGAGTCCACGGAGAGGAGTACTGGACAGATGGGGGGACCATGTCCGTCTCTCAAGTCAGGCCTTCGTCCCCTCAGACCCAGGCACAAGGCCAGTCCCAGCCTCAGCCTCAGAGACAGGTCAGCGATGTCTACTCCAACACTCTCCCTGTGCGCAGGCCCGCTCCTGCCAAGAATAAGAACCCCGTGGGTAAGATGTCCACAAAAGTCAAAGTCACATTTTCATGACATTTAGATGAACGTGGGCTGAATATTGCTTCCCACATGAATTCTTTTAACACTTTATTGACTGAGTCCGTGGTCTGCACTCATTCTGCCTGTGTGCGATATCCCCAGGTGAAACGCGGACCCTGCCCAGATCCAGTTCCATGGCGGCCGGCCTGGAGAAGAACGGACGTGCACGTGTCCAGGCCATCTTCTCCCACGCCGCCGGTGACAACAACACCCTGCTCAGCTTCTCCGAGGGCGATGTCATTACCCTGCTAGTGCCCGAAGCCCGGGACGGCTGGCACTACGGCGAGAACGAGAAGAACAAGATGTGAGTGAATCTATTCATGTATTCAGTTCAGCCTGAATCCATGCAGAGAGATCGGAGAAACGTTTCTCCAGCAGTTCGTTTACCTGCGGAAAGTGAAAATAACAGTTTGACAAGGACCTCTCTTTTCCCAGGCGTGGCTGGTTCCCATTCTCCTACACGCGCGTGCTGCCTGAGAGTGACAGTGACAAGCTCAGAGTGAAGTATGGCCCCGTTTATTAAACTCTCCCTCAACTCACAGAGAACAGATGAGTCCACGTCTCACACTTTGTTCATTTCCGACCTTTTTTACCAGTTTGCATCATGGGAAAAGCAGCAGCACAGGCAACCTGTTGGAGAATGATGGATCACTGCCCACACCTGACTACGGCCTGACCGCCCGGCTGCTGGCTCAGAGTCTAGCACAGACCCGCCCGCGCCCGTACAGCATGGCGGGTTTTGGAACACAGGTACGTGCGGTGACACCGTTCTTGTACTGATTTCACTCACTCCGTTAATGTGTGGCCTCCATCTGTTTTTCTTTCTTGCATTGCATAATCAGACATGAGTAATCCCGCAGTGACTCATGAGTCCTCCCGGTAGCTGCTGCCACCTAATGTTCGTATCTGCACACAGCATACAGGCGCACCAAATAAATGAAGTTGTTTTTCTTTTTTCAGCCAGCCATCGAGGACTACGACGGCCGCTTTGCCACAACGTAAGTAACTTTAGAGCTGTGTAAGAAATGACTGATAGTGTATGACTGCTGCTGCCATCTGAATTATTTCACTTGTTTAATTTTTTAGTGGTTTCAGTTTTGAATGGTTTTTAGTTTCTCAGAAGTACACGCAAGTACCGCGTCCCCTGTCACCTCAATAGTGCTGTAAGAGACAGCTAGGCAACTTTACAGTACTACATTTACACATACTATATGTGGCATATCATAGTTTATAAAAATATTAAAATGATAAAAGCAGAAATCATTCAGACGTCAATAAACGATTCAGTATAGTACTATTATATATTATAATATATTATATATTACAGTTATAGCATCATATCAGTATTATGTTACTTTTTATCAATAGTTTTTCTTTTAACCAAAAATACTTATTTCATATTGTTGGTAATTATTACTAATTATAATATCAAACACCAATTTGTGAACTCAAATCTTTACTTTGTCATTGCCTCATTTGAATATGTCCTCCTGTTTTCTTTTCTCTTTCGTATTTCCTTTTGTATATCTCATGGTATTTAAAAAAAAAAAAGAATTACAGCAGTCTATTCTCAGGGGTCAGTACAGTAGTTTTATTTAGTCAGAGCCGGCAGCCTCTTGTATCGCAGGGCAGCTGCAGTGGGCGTCATGCAATGTCTAACAGTAGCCTGAAGAGGGAGATAGAGACCATGGCCTCAACAGTGGAAGTGGTGAAGTTTGATAGACAATAAAAAGACCTCCAGAGGATGCACAGTTATTGAAATTCAGGGTTGTGTTCGAGGAATAAATGTAAAATTTGGGGTTTTTTTAATCACCATAAAAATGGTTAAATATTAAGGCTGTGCATGACTAAAATGTTATACTATTATAATTATGATTTAGATGTTAAGAAATCCCATGTATTTGTACTAGTGTCATGCTGCCCCCTCTTAATGAATCTGTAGCTTTGTTTGTTAGATAAAGAAATCAAAGTTAAAGAATGGGCAAATTAAATGAATTTGGGGGCGTGTCCTCCACTACAGGGGGGCTAAGAGAGTGGTGCTACTTCAGATAGACCTGCTCCGTTCAGGCATGTCTGAAGAACCCACTGTGGAAGTGTTCTTTTCACAGTGGGTTCTTCAGACATGCCTGCATGTCCCAGGTCTCAGCCTCTCTCTCTGGACTACTGTTATGCAGGGCATGCAGCCTGCACTGTCGTCCCATCGGGTTTCTGACCCAGCGGGGATGGTGTCAGGTCAGGGTTAGGAGTTACCGTCCACCCACTGTGTCTGGCTGTGCCAGCGGGTGTGTTCCTGTGTGGTTGAGTCCTTGTTGTGGACAGCAGACACCATGCTGACAACCATCAGTCATCACCAGTGTCAGGCTGCCCCTCCCACACTCCCCATGTCTGCTGTGAGTGTGTGTGTGTGTGTGTTTTTGTTTGTTGTGTATCAGTATTTTGGAGACAACACAACTGTCCAGCAGGGTGTGCTCACCTCTAACAGACTAATCTAACACTACATCCCTCCAGCTGAGGAGATGACTTGATGATTCTCTCGTCAACAGGAATTTTAACATTTGTCTTGTTTTATGTGACTCGCGCAGGCAAATGTTGACCAAAGTGTGAAATGTAGAGAAAGAAATATTTAAAAAAATCAGCATGCACAAAATAAACTAAAATGTGTTGATGAGGGAATTGGAAGTCCAATCTTCCTGATCATGGCAGGTGTGTTTGGAGATGTATTTGAAGGTGGGGTGGGTTGAATTTTTTTTTTTTTTCAAACCCCCACCTCTACGTCTCCTAAACTCCACACTGCCTCCTTGTGCCTGTCTTGTCTTTCTCCATTTCTCTCTGAGTGTGTCCGACCTGGCAAGCTTCCTTCTCTCTTTGTTCCACAGTGACAGTCCTGATGGCAAATTGATTTCGACTGTGTGAGAACAGACATACAGACAGACACAGACAGCTCCGGATAGCACAGGGGCCTCTTCCTCCCCCACCTTTTCCCCTCTCCTTTTAGCCTTCTTCCTGTCTACTTACCTCCACCTCTCCTCCCACTCTTCCTCCTGCCTCCACACACACCCCTTCTCCAAGTGGAAGAGGCCAGTTTCATGCCTCCTTTCTGTCCTCTCTTCCTCTCCGGGTCCCTTTTTTCCCTCCTTCGTCCTTCCGTCCATCCTGGGTGCTGCTGCCGTTGCTGCTGTCGCTGCTTCTGCCGCTGCTGCTGCTCGTGGTGGTGACCGTGTGGACAGTAGCGGTTGGTGGGTGGAGGATTGCGTTGAGCAGGAGAGCTCGAGCGGGCCCTACCTGCTCGGCATGCAACATTACGGACTGTGATAACTGTGTCCCCGGCCACAGTCCACCATCACGGACTGATCTCTCAAGAGACTGCCTTTGCTACCGCTTGTCTTTCATGCATGTACATGGTTGTGTCATTTTTTTTGTCAAACTAAAAGGACATGTTCATGTACTTGTACAAGTGCCAAAAGGCTTCACTCTCATCGTGCTCCAGCCACAGGCTAACAGGCCCGTGTTACTGAGTCTCCAAAAAAAAACAAAACGCTTTGTTCAAACTTATGGCCTCGCAGCAGATTACTATGTCTCCACTCTGAGAGATCCTGTAGGTGGCGCTGTGCTTCCTTGTGTCAGTGCTAGACTTGGTTTTTCTGTCCAGAGAGAGTGTCTGTGTGTGTGTGTGTGTGTCAGTCAGATTTGCCTTACTTTACTTCTTTCTCTTTTTTTTTTTAATTAAAACGAATCATTTGTGAAAACGGAGCTTCAAGTATATACAGAATATATATCTATATATATATATGAAAACCTAATATACATTAATATATAAAGTCCAGCAAATTGTACTGCATTTCAAACATTGCAAAAACACATTTCAAAGTGAAAAAACCTTGAGTCAAACAGCTCCACAGAAAGGTTGAATCAAGTGCCAAAAATGCATCATGACCGTGGGTTTGTCCTGCAGCGAGCGTGTGATTGAAGGAGTTTTTAATTTTTTTTATTTTAGTGAAGTCTCCTCAACAGCTGCTGTGATTTAGTTTAGTTCCCATGCCCACCAGGGCTTCTTTGCAGATCTCAGTGTTATTTATGATTGTATTCCCTGAGTGGCTCTGTGATTTTTTTTTTCTTTTGGTCTTTTCTTTCCAAACCTATTTTGTCCTTGTAAAAAAAAAAACAAAAAACAAAAAAACAACAACATATACTGTATGTACAGTATATGGAGAAGAACCATTGAGAAAACTACCGATTAGTTGAAGTGTTTATCTTATGCATGCCGTGGAGGGAAACATGAAAATGTGATGACTATAAAATTTGACCTTGAATGTATGGTGACTTTTTACAAAGGTATTCTCAATAAAAACATATCTCTATATATTAATAAACAGTCTGGTCTGACGAGAAATCTGTTCTGTCCCTGACAGTGACATGGGAGTTGTTCAGTTCTCGTTACGTCCTGCTTGTTTTTTGACTTGACCCGAACGCTTCGCTCCACCCACCCTCTCACCCTGCCTTCAATGTCCTAATTTCCCCCCCCCCCCAATCTCCTCAGCATGTGTTTTCATCCTTCCCTTCCCTCTGATTACTAACATGGCCTCTGTGCTGATCTGTGTCAACACTCAAAAAACAGACTGTAAGTGTGTGTGTGTGTGTGTGTGTGTGTGTTGTCGTGTGTAACCTCCTGATGTTCATGTGTTGTTTGTATTTGGATTGTCACCGTTACAGAACGTATGTTTGTACAAAGATGCGTTTCAAATAAGTTGGTTTACTTCCTAAAATGCTGTTCAAACTGACATAAAGACCTTGTTAAATACACTTGGATCTTTACTCTAACAGGCAGAAGGTCAGAGAGTAGGTGGATCTGGTGAAGTGGTCTGTGGATTTTTCAGCAGGCTGATGTTGTGGAAGTGGCCTTTTTAGACACAGCTTTTTGTAAGGTGCGAAGCAAATCTTAGCTTAGCCCGGGCACAGTGGTTAACCCTCATGGAGTTTGGTACAGATGTGATTTTGTCATTTCACTGAAACACTTTTCTCTGTTCTTTTTTTGCCTAACAAGTCAAGGTTCAGGTTCAATTCCAAATTGCATATTATTTTTTTGGCATTTTTAGAGAGTAAACCAGCTTCTCTGTCAATGGTATTTATATTATATTAATAGTGAGAGTCCAGGTAATTAATTTGATAAATAGCATATGCATGTTGAGCATGAAATGTATTGTTTCCCATGTCTCCTCTCAGTCTTAGTTATTGTTGTTGTTCGATCTACTTACACTTTGCTCATCTCGTGCCAGACTAACCAGCAGTGACTTTACAAACTTCATGACCCGTGCATTATTTTGAGGTTGAAACAGTCAAACCCAAAGGTTCTTTTTACCTTCCAGTTTGGGTCCAGAGTTGTCCCGGTTCTGAGGGAACAGGACCACCGTAAGTCACCAGCCTCCATTGCTTTTCAGCCAATCAACTACTGTTTTTCCCCCCGCCCCTGTCTTTACTACTGCCTGGTTCTCTGTGCTGTCATTGGCTGCATGGCTGCAGTAGGATGCTGAGAATCACTGGTGTTTGTGCTCCATGGACGCTGCAGTCAAATGGGCCTCTGGTGATTTCCTGTCAGCGGTTAAGGCTAAAATAGAGAAAGGACACTAACCTCCTGCTTGCATGCTTTTTAGAAACGTTACCTTTGACCTCAGGCTTGCTTTGACAGTAGATGCCAAATTACAGTGCTCAGGTTGCTTCAAAGCCTAAGTTAAACATTTGATAAGTTCTCTGGGTGGTGTTACTTCATAGGCCATTTGTCTGACCAGTTGTTCTGTCTTCAAGCTAACTGTCACTGTTCCCCGCCCCGCCCCTCCTCTCCCCACAGTGACCGTTCCCTGGAGGTCTACCTCCGGCCCATCTACAGTGATGACCGTTCGGCGCCCATCTTCTACTAGCAGACTGCTGTGCTCTTCCCTTCTGTCCAATCACGAGCCCTTATTTTTACAGGTGGCGAAAAAAAAAGGGGCTTCCATGTTTTAAAACCCAATCACCTCACAGGTCGTGTCACTCTTCACTGAGAGCTGAGCTTTTAACGCTTCCACAAACAGTCACGGTCGCTGTCTGCACATTCTCAAGCTCAGTGTAGATTTTTAATTATAATTATTATTATTAGATCCCACCCGTTGTGGATAAGATACGGCTTCTTGGTTATCTTAATGACGCTGCCACGTTATTACTTATCTGCACTTTTTCTGTTAGAATTTTCTTTCATTCTGTAAAATTAATTTTAAGATTATATACATTAATAATAAGCAGTGGGAACCAATCTGCGCTGCAAGTTTCAGGGTGGATGTGAAATGAAATGATGGCTTTAAGTTTTCAGTGAATCACTGTGACAAAAACTGAAGACGTGATGCGACCACAGACAGCTATCGGACAGTTGTATTTCTGCTTTGGCTAAGTGAGAATAGAGAGTTTATTTTGTAGTTGTAGAAACAGTCCACCTAGAGTTTAAATGTGGGAACTGTGCCTTTGTTTCTTTTTTTCTTTTTGTTTGTGACGTAGGCTCCAAGCACCATTGGATCAATCGTTCTGAAATCACTGGTTATCTCTGTGTTGCTACTAATTTCAATTCTCAGAAATACATACGTTATTAGGGTAATTTTTATATATATATATAATTAGCTTTGAGGGAGTGGTTGCTTATCAGATAAGATACAGTATTACAGCTTTGGATCTTTCCGAGTGTTACACACTTACCTGGGAGAACGGCTGGAGGACGAAGCTCGTGTGTGTGTGCGTGTGTGTGGGTGGGTGGAAAGATGGTGGTGAAAATTTCTGCCTGATCTGAAAGGATGTTTGTGGATGAGAAAAAAAAAAAAAAGTTTAGTTAAAATTCCTCTTAGCCTGCGATTACTCTGCGCTACTACGCTGGAGAAGTAATTCACCACGGATGAGTTCTTTACACTGAGGAATGTGATCCTGCTTTTATTACACGGCTCATTGGAAATCAAGATGGAACATGTATTCGGTGGTTTCTTTGTTTGTTTGTTTGGTTTTTACTTTTTTCTTCCAGCTTTTGTTTTGTCCATTTCTCACTTCTGTCCTTGTTTGTATTATATCTGTACTGTACAGAAAGCTCATCTAAATTATCCTGTCCAGAATAAATCCAAGTGGCCACAAACTTGTCATGGTGTGCGTGTGTGTGTGTGTGTCAGATTTACCTGTGTCCTTGTTCCGAATCATACGACAGAGACGAGAAGAGAAAAAAAAAGTATTTGGGTTTATTCATTAAGGATACTTCAACAGCAATACATGAGTGGATGGAGTCAGCGATGACGTTACTACTGGTGCATAGAACAGCCCGCCTCACCTTCTCCACGAACGTCTGCCAATGGGCTTTGTGATACATCTCTTTGGCGAATTTTCCACTTGTACAAAAAATACCGTGAGTGTTTTTTGTTTTTTTTTTTCTTCCTGCAGGAGTTTAAAGGCTGATAGAGGATTGGCACTTTGAGCTACGAAGGAGGTTCAGAGAGGGGGAGGCAGCTGTCCATACAACAGTAGTAAATACTGTTTTTTGCTACATGTTGATTTCACATTCATACGGTGGGGGAGGATTTTCTCTTCACCTCGGGGGCCCAGATGCGGCTATCATAGGGTGCGCAATGTGTGACGATTGTTGCGACTCGCATGGGACTCGACGACACTTTCAGTACCAGTTGTGTTCGGTACAGCAGACAGGCACTGCTCAGACTTGAGTTTTTGTCCTGTCTATACAGCAGCTTATTTCTTCTTTAGAAAAAAAAAAAATAACACTACTATTTTGGTCAAATACATTGATAGACAGTGAGTGAGATTTTTTTTATACGATTAAATTAAAAAAGCAGGCCTTCGACAGAACAGACCACGCTTTTCACCTCCTTATGTACTCAAAAGATCAATACCAATGCCATGCAACATTAGGCTAGTACTTGTACTATGATAAGATAATGGTAAGATACCACATCAATGCAGGGGTTGTGCAGGTAGGCTTGTACTGTACTTGTGTTTTTGTCCAACATTTCTTTCAAAATGTTGTCAACCGTATCCAATACGCCCCCGTGGCCTTTATTTTTCTAGGTGAACTTGTTACTTTTTACCCCAACAGGGATGACATTCGCCTGTTCCTGCTTCTGCTTTAATAATGACCTGTAGGACCTGGACATGGTACTGGACTGTGTTCAGGAGGCAAGAGGTGACTCATTAATGGCAGATGTTCACAGAAGCCGACTTACATTTCCTCCCACAGCTGAGATGTTAATGGGAACCAGAACTGGTATGAAACAAAAAAAGCAGCCAATGAAAACCTTCCTCGTTTCCATTTAGTGTTTCTCAAACAATCACAAAGTTCTCTTACACAGGTGTAAGACAGATGGTGGTGTTTGACTCGCCAGCAGTTCTTGTTACGGCGCACTGGTAATAATATTTTGAGTACTGTGTTATGTTGAGAAAGTAGAAGCTGTTTGGCTGCGTTTGCTGGCCTTTGTGGGACCTAGTTGTTTTTCCCTCTGACGGTACTTTGTTTTTATGTTTTCTATTGACAGATGACTGTGGGCCTGAAAGGTAAAAATGTATGAATCTGATAACGACGATACTATTCTACATTTACAAGTGGTACGTTTACACGACAGTGACGACACTGTCTTAGTCTCATTCTCATGGGATTCGAAAAATAACACTGATGTGCAGGAGAACACAGTAAACAGAACAGGGCCTGTGGTTAAAAGCTGTAGTGTTCTTGATACTGCTTTGATATGGGAGTGAGCGTGACTAAACAAGTGATGTGTTCTGACATGTTTTCAGCAATACCAGGAAAAGGACCAGGGACGAAGAACGGTTTCAGCAGTTTCAATTTCTGGCTCTGTCCTTATGAAGGTTAGATTAATGATAATGTTCATCATGTTGAACCACGTCTGCACCTATTTTATATTTGAAGTTTTACTTCAGTGCTATGATTATATTTTGTTTTTTTTGTTTGTTTTTTTATACCAGCAGCAATCATTCCTTCATCACAGAAATAAAAAATAAAGGGAAAATGTGTGCAAATCACCAGGAGTGGTTCACTACAGAATGAGGCACTGCCTAGAAAAGTAGGGTCATCAGTCGGACGCCCTAAAACGTCAGTAAAAATAAAACTATGTGAAACATCTGAATGTATTAATGCTGTTCTTTGTGTCTTCTTCCAGTCAGGGCCGTGGAACCGTCAGTCTCTGGAACTTTCTTCACTGTCACCTGTTAAGAAGCAGATTAGAAATAATTTTATGGTTCATCCTGTTACCCACCAGACTTAAAATATTTATAATTTATTATTATACAAAAAGTGAATGTGTGTTGTGTTTTTTACGGACCTGTGTTTGCGTTCACGTAGGAGTCGGAGACTTGTGTGATAGAGAATCGTGAAACCAAAAACCGGTTCAGTGCCACAGCAGGAGGTTTGGGATCCTCAGTAGTTTTGGAGGTGGATGTGGGCGGGGCCAGAGACGCAGGGGTGGGATCTTCTGGAGACGGAGGGTTTTCAAATGCAGCTTCTTCTTCTTCTCTTTCATTACTACCATCTGAAGGCACAGATAGTTAATGTGACGATAGAATCACTTCAAGCTAGAGTTTACAGAAATTATTTTTGAAAACGTCATTTAAAATATTCACTTTCAACTACTTTCATTGGTCGGTTCAAGTGAATGTTGATCTACAGCACTGTGAACTGTCTTGTACTTTTGCAAGTGCACAGTTTTAGTTTTAGTTTTAGTATTGATGTAAAAAAGACCCAGTAGTGCCTTAGTAATGCACTTAGGTCAGCCAGGGGTCAGCCAGGGGTCGAATCAGTCAGCATGAAGGAACTTATTATTGTTAGGTATTCATTTTTTTGGTGGGGCAAGCTTGTCTGTAAACAGTTCACCTATCAGCTGTATGAATCACATTTTGTTAGGACTCGGCCAGATACAACATGGGCCAAGACATGTTCTTGACTTTTCTATTTTCTGCAGAAAATTGAATATAGCACCCAACGGCACGCCCTGCAGGAAGAAAGGTAAACTACCTTTAACATTAAAATCCTGATGGACCTACCCTGACCTGAGTTGTTCCCATCACTCTCCTCAGAAATGCATGTCTCACAGGCTTTATCTTCAAGTTCAGACTCAGGTTGTGGTTCAAGCTCACAGGTTTTTCCATCGGAGGAATTATTCCCACAAGCCTCTGCTGCACTGGGGAAGGTGTAGTTGGCCAGTTCACCCGTAGGACTCTCCTGAAAATCCAGAGCAGAAAAGGTTAAGATTAAAAACTATCAGAAAACAACCAGCGTGTGTGACAGAGTGAGAGTCTCTCTACCTGATCGAAAAGGTACACAGTGACATCATCAAAGAAGGACACTGCTTTCTTCTTTCTCTCTATCTCGTCACAGAATGTCTGGGTGAGTAGGCTGGGCATCTTCAGGAGGCTACGTAGGTGTCTGGCCCGGCTGCAGTCACTCACTACCACGGGCACTACGGTGAAATCCTCCTCACTCTCCTCGCTCTCTTCTTCGTGGATGTTGTAGGTCCTCAGCTCGTCATCAGACTCGCTGTCGTCAGAGTCCTCTTCATCTTCCGCCTGCTCCAGCGGCGCCCTCACGTCTTCTCCATACAGCTCCAGCAGGGAGGAGGAGGTTGAGAGCTCACCGGGGCCGTTAGACTGTTCACACAGACTGTCCTGTGAGTCGCTCTCATCGGCGTCTATATCCTCAAAATCCTCTTCGTTTATTCTCACGCTCTCCATTCTCTCCTCCTCTGTGTGGTTGAATTCTGGCAGCTCCTCCTCCTCCGTGGATCCGTCATTTTCTTTGGAGGCTTCATCTTTGCAGTCAGTCTGGTTGGAGTCAGAGCTCGAGGACTTGACAGAAGAGGAATCCTCTGACTTCCTGTTGCTCTCCTCTTGGTTAATTGAGGCTTCCTGGAGGGCAGAAGATGGCTCGGAGGCGATGGAGCTGAAGTCTGAGGATGCCTCCTCCCCCTCTCCTGACTGCTCCGTGTCCAGTCCAAGGTTGTCCTCTGCAGGGGCCGACTCTTTGGTCAAGCAGCCGCCCATCGGAGGAAATGGTGCAAGCATTGACAACGCAGGAGCAGGAAGGGAGTGTGGTGGACTAGCATTAGCCGCTGAGAATTTCACTGCAACATAACCTTTCTTGAGTCTCAAATTTGTTAAGTTTTCATTGTTGACGTGTCTGATCAATGTTTCATCACTTTTAACACAGCTTACATTTTCAGAATTTAACTCATGGTTGTTCGGACCGGCAAAGAACTGACTGCCTTCCTTTTGAGGGCTCCTCTCGTTTTCAGCATCGTAGTCAGAAAAATAGGCCGAGTCACGGTATGTGTTCTTGTCAGTCAGACTTTTTAGTTGTAACTCTGAGTTGCTGGTGGAGGTGCAGACGCCCTGGCCTAACCCGACCAGCAGAACCAGGTCAGGATCTCCTGCCAGCCTCGGGCTCCTCTCAGATTCTTGAGGATCTCCAAGCTCCTTGAAGAAAAATTCTGGAGATTCGTTGTTCTCTGTGTCGTAGCCACTGTCCAACGATTTGGGCAGGATGGTGGTATTAAAGGGACTGAAGGCCTGATCGCTGGGACTGGCCATGGAAGAGGACATGTTAAGGATGTGAGCAGAGCTTGTTGTCTCCTCTGGGTTCTTCACAGGGCTCAGTTCTTCATCCTCCCCCTCAGCATAATCTAGATTATAGTCAGCAAATATACCTGATGTAATATCTGCCATGTCGTCCTCGTCCTCACTGTAGTCACCAATGTCAACCAGGGCAGAGCTGGATTCTCTTCTACCGTCTGTCACTCTGGTACTTTCTAACGTCTCTGGACAGTTGACCGCCGCTGGAACTCCATCCCAGATGTGTCCTCTGTGTTTGTCTGAAAAGGCTGTCGGCCCACTCTGAGAATCCTTGAAAGACGATGGTGATTTAATAAAGCTGGTCTCAGGAATCATCTGAGGCTCGGAGTACAGTCTACTCCCAACACCTGAACTTCTGGAACGATTGAGTTCAAATTGAGCAGCAGTTTTATCCAGTTCTGTTTGACTCAGGTGAATGTAGGAAGTTAGTTCTGAAGGTTCATTGTCTCCTCTTCCACTCTCCACTTTGCCAAAAGACGTGGAGCTCTGAAAGGTTTTCGTGGTGGGCTTAGATAAGGACCATGACGGGGTGTTGTTACAGTGGTCAACATAATGAAAGTCTAAATAGCTGTCGTGCCCACTGCCTGTCTGTCTGTTATCGAACATCAGGCTGTTATTATTTGCTGAATGGTTTGATGTCCAGTTAGTGGCGTCCCCTTCAGACAAAAGGTCATCCTCACAATTATCACCCCGCTGTCGGCCCACCAGCAGGCCGTCCTCTGAACCTACATCGATGCTAATGTGATTAGCCAAGGGCTGTGTCTTTCTGAGGGGACCCGTCATGTTGTGGCAGCTTTCATTCACAGTGCCGTGACCCGAACTGGCTTCGAGGTAAGGGTCACAGAAGCCCAAGCTGGGGCTGCTCACTACCTTGGACAAACTGCGGCTGTTCTCTAAACATCTCACTGAACCGATTAGGTTCGACTCGCACTCCGGCGATGAATCCAGTTCAGACCGGCAGGACTGTCGGCATGGCATCATGCCGTCTTGATGAGGTGAGAGGCAGCAGGGGCTGGGGGCCCTTTTCAGCAGTGGATCAGTGGTTAGTTTATCAGCAGGACTTGAGTCAGAGTCGTACTCGCCGCATCTGTTGGCAGTTGACCAATAGGCACGTGACGCTGCCACAGAAGAGACAGGCGGACTTTCACAGAATAACCTGCTGTTATGGGCTTCCAGCACTGGGCTGTAGTCCACTGCTGTGTCTTCCAGGTTGATTCTACACTCTACTGGTTCTTCTATGCGAATGTAATACTCACTGCCAACCGAGGGGCTGTGGGCACTCAGCACTGGGACCACACCTGGGTGTTCAGGTTCATAGTAGGACAGAGAGACACCTGAGGTCAGGCTGTCCGTCCTACAGCCCCCTGAGGTGCTTTCTTTGCTTGAATAATAAATATCCTGGTAGTGTGGGTTCCCCTGACCCAGTGGCCCACTGGTGGATGATGAACAGTATGGCTGCTCAGCTCGAGCCTGCTCCCATTTGTACTCAAAGTTGAGGCCGTGGCTGGTCTCCGTGACGGTTAACAGATCGTCTCCTGTGTCTGAGTGGAAGCTGTCAGAAAAATGTTCCAGGAGGGGGAAGGAGGACGAGGCAGAGGAGGCCAGCTCCACTGTCTGTGCTGGTTCTGTACTGGTGACTTCAGCCTGTGGAGGTGTCGGGGTCAGGACTAGGGCTGTGGATGTAGCTGTGTGGGTGTCACTACCGAGCAGGTTGGGTTTCAGGGCGTTCCAGCGTTGTTCAAAGTCTTCTTCGGCCTCACTAGAGCCTTTGGCACAGAGGTACGTGACCAGAAGGTGAACTTCTTCACTGCAGGGTCTGAGCTCTGGCTGCAACCAGCAGAACTGCATCACTTCATACCTGGACACAAAGAAAAGATAAAAGTGAAAAGATGAGAATAGTACATCAAAATGTTTTTATTAGATCAACTTAGTTTGGAGAAAATGTATTTCTACATTGGCAAGCCTCACACTGAATCTCTCACTGCATTTAAAAGGCCAGTGGAGGTTGTGTGTCTTCCATCAGTTGCTGTGCTGACAAATAAAACTAAAGAATATCAAATCAATACGACAGTAGTGGCTGGCCCACTGTGGCTAACACCAGAGTGATCACAATTAATAGAAAAATATTGATCATCTGCTTCTGCTGGCAAGAAAAACACAGTGTTTAACAGTACTAGAGAACCACTGTTGGCACACTGGAGTGTTTAGCCCAGAAACGGGCAAACTATGGCCCATGGGCCGGATACGGCCCGCTAGGCTTTCTAATCCGGCCACCCAAACACTGTACAGCCATTAGTAAAGACTGAATGATTCCTTCTGTTCTTTTCATTTCGTTGAATTGATAGTAATTTGAGATAATGCCACTAGATGGCGACAGATCAAAATGCCACATTTTCTTTAAAGGTTTGGGTTAACCTTGTACCTTTTATTCCCATTATTTTCACATCCAACCAGTACTGAACTGTGTAGGCAGTACAGTACAGTACTGCATGTTTTCCCCTCTCATATCCGACCAGAAGACCAGGTCTTACCAGCGTTCAGCCAGAGGGAACTGGATTTGAGGTTTGGGTAGTTTGAGCTGCTGCTCCTTCACGACATAGGTCAGCACCTGTCGGTCAGAGTACTGTCTGTACGGTTGGTTTCCCAGTTCAAACAGCTCCCACACAGTCACACCCAGTGACCTGTCGCCACAGAAGAAGTGTTTCACATGCAGACAAATGATGTTAGAATGACCAGACATCTTTGTTTGTTGGTACAGTACTGTATATCTCACCATATGTTGCTGCTCTTGGTTTGGTCGACCACCAGCAAGTTTCCGTGGACCTCGTCTATAAGCTCTGGTGCGATCCAACGTAGGGCCACCCATATCTGGTCTTGTGTAATATAATAGTCTTCCTGCAGAAAGAAAAAATATTATAATAATATTTTGGACTATATTGATCCCGTATTTGGGAAATTGTTGAGATGATTATTAGATTCTAGTGAAAAACATCAACAAATCAACCAATGACTGTAAGTCTGACCTTGTATCTGCTGTGAGAAAGGCCGTAATCTCCGATCTTAACTGTCATTTCTGAGGTGAGCAGGCAGTTTCGTAAAGCCAGGTCACTGTTGATAAGAAAAAGACGAGTTAGCTTTCCTACAACATGTACACTTATGATGCTACATACATCACCTCTTTAAATCTTCTCTAAAAAGATAATATGATGTGAAGGACACTTGCTTTATTTAATGTTAAGACTTGGAGAGAGAGACAGAGTGGCTCACCTCCTGCAACAAAATCACTGATGCTGGAGTTTGTGATAACTACTCAGGCAGCACCAGGATGTTGTTACAGGGAGTGGCCTGCAGGGGGCCAACAAGACCATATTGGTGGATTCAACCTGTCAATGATTTTTCTACTCACACTGATGAAGGTTAAAAAAACCATAACCCAACTCAAATTCCTACTGACTGAGACAGGGTACCTGTGAATGACGTTGTGTTTGTGGAGGTGCAGGAGTCCTGAGGCGATGTCACAGGCCATTCGCTGGAGGATCAGAGGGTCGGGAGTTTCTGCATCAGCTACACGGCAACTGTGGAGGTAAGTCTTCAGATCACCCTGAGAGGGAGGAGAAAATTAATATGTTGACTCTTGAACACTGAAAGCATCATGGTATGTGTTAATGAACTGTGAAACTGTGTCCCACCAGGGGGCAAAACTCCATGACCAGCAGATAAGGAGTGACCTCTGTGCACTGTGCCAGACACTGCAGGAGGGCGGGGTGCTGGAGCGTCCTGGCAGAAGAGATGGGATTTGGAAAGGTTTAAATGCACAAGAACCTTAACTACAACAACACAATAACAACTGCACACAGTAAATGTAGGTGCTACAGTATATATGTGCTGGAAAGTAACACATAACATCGCCTATAGAATATTAATTATTAATCCATAATTAATTAATCACCCCCCTCTGTCTACTACCAAATTGTATTCCCAAAAAGTGAAGTTTATTATTTACAGTACATAACAGTACATTTTGGACATGATTAGGAAAAAACTGAATTTAAAGGATACTGCGTCTTTGAAGTAAAACCCAGGCAGAGCAGAGAGTGTACCAGTCTCACAACCCACCAGATTTAGGCCCGTAACCCACTTTTGGATCACCAACCGTTAGAGAAACACTGGGACTAAAACTGATTAGTCCACTAACTGACCGGTACTGTTGGACCTCCTCCAAGAACTGCATCTGATCCTGGACACTGGCACTGGCCTTCAGCTCCTTCACCACGACCTGGGTGGTGCTGAGACCGGCGTTGACCTCACCCAGGAGGACCTGTGAGAGAGGGGGGAGAAGCACATGTCACAGCAGATCGTGAAGTGGACCGCAGCATGTGCTGCTGTTTTGTAAAAGAATCCACTGTGACTGTGAATTTCATTCGGGCTCCCATGGAATCAACACCCTGACACAAGTGCCAAAAATTAGCCTCACTGGAATGAGATCATCATCATCGCATTACACTTGCATTCCATACAGAGTAGAGAGAACATCAGAGAACATGTAGTACAGTGGGGACAGATGCAGCTGAGACAAAACAAGACAGTGTCAACGGGTTCAAACATGGATTCTCAGAGCAGTAAAAATAGAAAAAAGAGAAAAAGTTAAAAACAACTACATCTCTTACTTTGCCGAACCAGCCATATCCAATCTCCTTTAGGTAGAGAAGACTATGACGGCCAAGGTCTGATGATTTTAGCAGCTGGACTGAAAGAGAACAAAGAGAACGCCATCAAGACACGGGAAATATAATTAACGACCAAGTTTAGCTGAAAGAAGTGAGAAAAGT